>NC_073308.1:58648390-59022798 GCF_027595985.1 Sorex araneus | reverse complement strand
GAAGGAAGAGAAGGAAGGAAGGAAGGAAGGAAGGAAGGAAGGAAGGAAGGAAGGAAGGAAGGAAGGAAGGAAGGTAAAAAGGAAAGAAAGAAAATGAGAGAAAGAAGGAAGGAAAGAAGAAAGAAAGAAAAGAGAGAAAGAACAAACCATCAAAGAATGAACAAGACATAACTTTACCTCCTTGGGGAAGCTGGCCTACATGCACAGATCATCAGAGTTGCCTAAATAGAAAAACTGCTGCCATATTTGGAGGTGGGCTGGAGCGAAAGTACAGCCGGTAGGGCATTCGCCTTGCACACAGCTGACCCAGGTTTGATTCCTCCGCCCCTCTCGGAGAGCCCGGCAAGCTACCGAGAGTATCTCGCCCACACAGCAGAGCCTGGCAAGCTACCTGTGGCATATCTGATACGCCAAACACAGTAACAACAAATCTCATGATGGAGACGTTACTGGTACCCACTCGAGCAAATCGATGAGCAACAGGATGACAGTGACAGTGACAGTGACATAGCAGATGCTGTATCTATCATGTTGCCCTTGTTACTAAGCTCCCATCCTGTTTCTAAAGAGGTAGCTCTGTGTGCAGCTTCTTTAAAATCAATGTCAGTTGCCTTCCATTATTTGGATTATTGGTGAAAACATGGGATTACTCCTGGTTCTAGAACAACCCTTTTATTTAATTATTTATTGGTGTTTGACTCATATTCATCACTGTTCAGGGCTTACTTCTGGCTCTGTGCTCAGGGATCACTCCTTCCAGGCTTACGGGACCAGATCGGGTATCAGGAATCAAACCCCAGTCTGATGCATGCAAGACAAGTTAGAACAACCCATTATTATAGCTTCTGGGGTTAATCCTGTAGGACATTTTCAGCACCCCCACTCCTGGTCTTTACCAACTACTTGAAAATCTTTGAGGTCTTGAAGCTTGTTATCATTTAGCTCTGTGGACTATATATTGGGCAAAAAGGATCCAAGACCACCATTTGGTCTACTGTGTAAGTCAACCAGCTTCTCTTTTCTATGGCAAGAGTTTGATTTTAGGCATAATTTTACAAGTGTGGGTCACTGACCCTTGGGGACAGAGCTAAAAGCATAGGAGGCCTGTGAAAGTCCATCAGTATGGTTGGAAAAACTAAAGTACTTTCTGTTACCATTGGCTGGCAGAGTCCTTCCTGTTCATGGCTCAGGAACTCTAAATCTGATTTAAACTCTTCCCATCACACTCTGTCAAGAAATAGAAGGAAGGGGTTGGAGCGATAGCACAGCGAGTAGGGCGTTTGCCTTGCATGTGACCGACCTGGGTTCAATTCCCAGCATCCCCCATGGTCCCCTGAGCACCGCCAGGAGTGATTCCTGAGTTCAGAGCCAGGAGTAATCCCTGAGCATCGCCGGGTGTGACCCAAAAAGCAAAAAAAAATAATAATAATAATGAAGAAAAAAAAAGAAGTAGAAGGAAGGGGCTGGAGTGATAGCACAGCGGGAAGGGTATTTGCCTTGCACGCAGCCGACCAGCATTCCATGGTTCCAGCATTTTGTATGGTCCCCCGAGCACTGCCAGGAGTAATTCCTAAGTGCATGAGCCAAGAGTAACCCCTATGCATTGCCGGGTGTTACCCAAAAAGAAAAAAAAAAGTAGAAGGAAATCACATAGAATTATACATAGTGAAACATCCACATAATTAGTTCTAAATTGCCTCAGCTACAAAGAATAGATGCATTCTGATCTGAACGATCAGAGTTTAATGGATCATGTTTAGAATCTTTCACCTCTTAAATAAGTCATGGGCTGATCTGAGTGAGAAAGCAGAAGAAAATCAAAGCCGTGTCAATCTCAAGAAAGATTGTGGCTTTCTTCCTTCCAGCTACAAAGCCCTACACTGTTACAGATGGTTCAGTCTTCAGCTTCTACTCTTATTTTTTATTTTTATTTATTTATTTTTATTTTTTTGCTTTATGGGTCACACCTGGCGATGCACAGGGGTTACTCCTGGCTCTGCACTCAGGAATTACTCCTGGCGGTGCTCAGGGGACCATATGGGATGCTGGGATTTGAACCCAGGTCGGCCGCGTGCAAGGCAAATGCCCTACCCGCTGCGCTATCGCTCCAGCCCCCTACTCTTATTTTTTAAATTGAATTTACTTTTCTTTGTTTAGGGGCCACGTTCAGTGGTGCTCAGGGTTTACTCTTGGCTCTGTGCTCAAGGGACCATATGTAATCCCAGGAATCTAACCTGGACAGGTTACATGCAAGGCATGTGCCTTACCTGCTATACTCTCTCTCCAACCCCTGTACTCTTGGCTAAGCCATACTGCCTATGCAACCCTTCTGTTTCCTTTTTTTTTTTTTTTTTTGCTTTTTGGGTCACAACCCAGCGATGCTCAGGGGTTACTCCTGGCTTTACACTCAGGAATTACTCCTGGCGGTGCTTGGGGGACCATATGGGATGCCGGGGATTGAACCCGGGTCGGCCGCGTGCAAGGCAAATGCCCTACCCGCTGTGCTATCGCTCCAGCCCTCCTTCTGTTTCCTTTTAAAAAAGAATTTTAGGGGCTGGAACAATAGCACAGCTGGTAGGGCGTTTGCCTTGCACGCAGCTGACCCGGGTTCGATACCCGGCATCCCATATGGTCCCCTGAGCACCGCCAGGAGTAATTCCTGAGCGCAAAGCCAGGAGTAACCCCTGAGCATCACTGGGTGTGATCCAAAAAAAAAAAGAAGAATTTTAAGGGGATGGAATGATAGTTCAGCAGTGCATTGCCTTGAATGAGGCTTCCCTGGACTCAATCCCAGTACCAAACCCAGTCCTCCAAGACTCCACCAGGAGTGATTCCTGACTGCAGAGCCAGGAGTAAGCTCTGAGAAGAATCATCTGAGATTCCTTAGGAATCTGACCACTCACCCTAGTATTTTTGCAATGACTTTGCTGTAATTTTAAATACATATATATGGTGCCTGCTCGAGCAAATCGATGAGCAACAGGATGGCAGTGATACAGTGATATATGTATGGTTTGGGGCCACATCAAGTGGTATCAAGGCTTTTTCCTAGCTCTACTCTCCAGCTTCACACCTAAAGTGCTCAGGAGACCATATGGGGTGTTGGAGATGGAACCTACCCTCTATACTATCCTTCTAGCTCCTAGTAACTTTATTCAATACACCAAGGTCTTATGTTATATGAACTCTTGACATGAAAGTAGTTTTCTATAGGTAAAAATATCTGTATATATTTTTAAATATCAGTAGAAAAATTAATGTTTTCCCTCCGGTAGAGTATTTTGGATGTTGGCAAATCAGGGGCTTGATAACCAGTGTCCCGGGGGATGGTGAGTGTCATTAACTGGGACTCTGACTTTTTGGAAGAGTTGGGTTAAACTCTGCTTCTGGGTAATTGAAGCTTTACGTTGCCAAGAAGGGGTGACTAAGAGGTAGCTGTTTTGGATCAAGGGGAACATTTTAATTGAATGAGAGTATCTCAATGAACATACAGTCATTTTCTGAATTGCAGTGTCTAATGGCTTGAAATTTAGAAAGTAGTGATGTCATCTTTTTTTCTGTCTTTTTGTTTCATTTTGGGGGCCACACCCAGCAGTGCTCACAGTCTGAACTTGGGAATCATTTTGGCAGCTCTCAGGAGACCATTCCCCTTCTTTTAAAAACACAGGCATGGGGCTAAAGTGATAGTACAGTGGTAGGGCGTTTGCCTTCCACGCGGTCAACCCGGGTTCAATTCCCAGCATCCCATAGGGTCCCCTGAGCATCGCCAGGAGTAATTCCTGAGTGCGGAGCCAGGAGTAACCCCTGTGCATCACCAGGTGTGACCCAAAAAGCAAAAATAAATAAATAAATAAGAACACAGATAGTGGGCTAGAGAGATAGTCTAGTGGGTAGGGCACTTGCCTTCTACACGGCTGACTTAGATTTGATCCCTGGCATCCCCATATGGTTCCCTGAGCACTGCCAGGAGTGATCCCTGAGTATAAGGCCAGGAGTAAGCCATGAGCACTGTCACATTTAGATCCACAACTAAAATAAATTAAAATAAGAAAGAATATACATTGCTTCTATAGTTATTTTGTCTATTGTTTTTATTAATAATAGTAGGTTAGAACCAGGAAGGGATGGTTGAGAAATAAAGAAACCTGGAAGTAAATCAGGATATGTCAGACAACTGAGCTTTAGTGTTTCTGGTTGTGTTATTTATTTATTTATTTATTTATTTATTTATTTATTTTGGCAGGGGGGCTGGTAGACTACACTCAGCGATGCTCACAGGGGCAACTCTCAGTCCCATTCTCAGGAGTCACTCCTGACTGTGTTCTGGGATCTCTGCGTACCAGAGATCAAACCAGGGCCGGCTACAGGCAAGGCAAGGCCCTCAACCCTTGTACTATTTCTCCAGCCCTAGTTGTGTTTCCTGGATGAAATTCCTGGCAATGTCTTCTGTTTTCACAGTTTCCTCTTTATCTCCAGTCCGTTTCCTGATACAGTTTCCCAAAAGTTCACCTGTGTTCAAATGAAGTACAAATCTAGTCCTTTCTACGATGCAGGCTGTGAATCTCTTCCTTGCTGGTTTTTAATAAAATACATAAAGAAGTAGTAAATGCTGTGAAATGTGAATATCATTTATAGGCCATTATAATCGAGGTTTATAGAGAACAGGAATAATCCCTCAGAGGTAGGCAATTAGACGTCCACTTAGTCAAAGATTAACTAAGATGAGTTTCTTAATTATTTGTGTGTAGAGTAGTAGAGAGAACTCTGGACTAGGAGTTCAGAGCTTTGAATCCGAGTCCTGGTTCTGCCACTAACTCCCTGTATTACTCTGGGCCGAGTCATTTCAATTTTGGAGTTTTGTTTGTTTGGTTTTGGGTTTTGGACCACTCCTTGCTGTGCACAGGGCTTACTCCTGGCTCTGCTCAGGGATCACTCCTGGTGGGACTCAGGGGGCCCCATACAGTGGTGGGGATCGAACCCAGGTTAGCCACGTGCATGGCAAGCACCTCACCCTCTCTGTCTCCTGCCCCAAATTATTTCATTTCGCAGGGTATTGGATTTCCCTCTAAAAATTGAGATTATCTAGAAATCGCAATTTCTAAATTTCTGTGGTGGTTTTCTCAAAATAAAACTTTACAAGTTCAACAGGTTGGTTTCATTTCTTCCCTGATTTGTGTGTATCTCTCCAGTCACCCAGTCCATGCCCAACAGAAAAAGAACTACAGGGGCTGGAGCAATAGCACAGCGGGTAGGGCGTTTGCCTTGCACTCGGCCAACCTGGGTTCGACCCCCAGCATCCCACATGGTCCCCTGAGCACCACCAGGAGTAATTCCTGAGTGCAAAGCCAAGAGTAACCCCTGAGCATTGCTGGGTGTGACCCCCCCAAAAAAAAAAAGAAAAAGAAAAAGAACTACATTGCTCTTCTTTGTAGTCATTTTTTGTTTGTTTGTTTGGGGGGCCTAACTTGGTGATGCTCAGGCATACTCCTGACTCTGCACTCAGAAATTATTCCTGGATGTGCCTAGGGGACCATGTGGGATGCTGGGGCTCAAACCCATAGAGGCCGTGTACAAGGCGTATACCCCACCCACTGCACTTTCCAGCCCCCTCCCTTTGAAAGTCTAAAAGCTTTTGTATAGTTCAGTCTTATTGGTTTTTGCTTTTCAAAAGTTATTTTTGTTATTGAGGTACCATTATTATTTTTTAAAATTATTTTTGGGTCACATCCGGCAGGGCTCAGGGATTATTCCTGGCTTTGTACTCAGGAATCACTTCTGGTGAGTTTGGCGGACCTTATGGGATGCTGAGAATTGAACATGAGCCACATGCAAGGCAAGCACTCTCCCTATTGTACTATGCTCTGCCCCAGAGGTACCATTATTTACAGTAACAATACTGATGCTTTCGGGCATGCATGTTAATTGTGCCACACCCACCCCAGTCATGCTAACATCCCTCCACCCTGTAACTTGTAACTTCTGACTCTCCCCAAACTTTACTAGTAACCTGCTGTTGATCAGAAGGCTTCTTGATCAGATATTTTTGTATTATTCATTATTAATATTGATTGATATAGTTTCCAACACCATCAAAGTCATTTACAGCCGCAGAACTACTGCCCCAATCTAGATTCCGCCACACTTGTCCCAGGATCCTTCCCCACCAACTTCCCTGGACTCCTCAGGTTTTGAGCTACTGATTATGTTTGCCTCGGAGGTTATCTAATCCCTTCCAATCATATAAAGTCAATTAGTCCGTATTTTGTATGTTGCATGTATTGTGCAGTGTATGCTTGTCATAAAGAAGCTGTAGAGAAGAAAATGTTTCAAGAACTTCAGAAGGAAGCTGAAGAGACAGCTCACAGACTGGCGCAAGGCTCAGCATTCTGAGCCCGGGGTTCAATCTGCAACACTGTATTGCATAGTGCACGGCAGGGTGTGGCCCCAAAACCAGAAGGGGGAAAAAAATGAAAAGAAAATGATAAGGGAGGAGCCAGGGAGGAGCCAGAGAGATAGTACAGTGGGTAGGGCACTTGCCTTGCACGCAGGCAGTTGACCTGGGTTCAATCCCTGACATTCCATATGGGCCCCTGAGTATTGCCAGGAGCAATTCCTGAGTGTAGAGCCAGGAGTAACCCCTGAATAGCACTGGCTGTTGTTTCCCCCAAAAAGTCAAAAGTTAAAACAAACCAAAAATGATAAAGAAAATACCTCAACAGTGCAACTCTGTATCAATGCTGTAAGTTTCCAGGTCTGTTTACAACCGAATCATCTATCAGAATCTTCAACAATATTGTCTTACATGATGCAACACATTGTAGGTGATACAGGCATTACTCACAATAGACATCAAAAATGAAAAGATGGGCTGAGGAGATGGCCCAAAGGGCTGGAGCACATGCTTGATTTATGCCTGATAATATTTACTTTAAACAGCCACGTGTAGGTTAGCGTGTATTGTTTGGCATGAACTGTCTAGATTTAAAGTCTGAGCTAAGCAAACTGCTCCTTGAAGTCCTTCCTTCCTTCCTTCCTTCCTTCCTTCCTTCCTTCCTTCCTTCCTTCCTTCCTTCCTTCCTTCCTTCCTTCCTTCCTTCCTTCCTTCCTTCCTTCCTTCCTTCTTTCCTTCCTTGCTTCCTTCCTTCCTTTTTTTCTTTCTTACTCTTTTTTTCCCCCCTGCCATTTTTCTTTTATTCTTTGGTTTCTGTATCTCAGCGGGCCAGAGCCCAGGGCTAACTTTTGGCTGTGCCTGGAGGGACATGAGACAGGTGGTACCAGGGTTGAACCCGGGGCTCTGGCATGCCGAGCATACACACAGCCCACTGAGCTTTCTCTCCGGCCCCAAATGCCATGATACCCTCCACCTTGGACCCCTTTCCTTTTATTTATTATTATTACTTTTCGTTGGTTTTGAGGTGACACCTCGGTGATGCTCAGGGGTTTCTCCTGGCTCTTTCTTCCTGCCCTCAGGAATCATTCCTGGGATGTTCAGGGGACCGTGTCGTGTGGCTGGCGGGCTGCATGCAAGGCAAGCACCTTACCTGCTGTACTATCTCCCCAGCCCCTTGGACCCCGTTCCTTCTGCTGGGCTGTGAAGAGGAGGACCCTGCCCCGTCCTGCGGTGCTCCTCGCGCTCCTCCTCCCTCCTTGAGAATGAAACCCAACACTTTCAGCTAACAGAGCCGCGGGAGGCCGGCCATTGGCTCCCACTGTCCCTGACACCGCGAGCCCCCGCCCCTGGGGCTGGCGCTGACCGGCCGCCTAGATTTTCCTAAGGGCCACCCTTTCACCGGCTAGAATGGGCCCGATTGTCCTCTGGCCTCCGAGAGAGGAGTCCCCGCGTCCGAGGTGGCTGGGGCCCGGGCCGGGCGCGCGAGCCAGGCGACTATGGAACTCGGGTAAGGAGCCGCGGGGGCGACCCTGGCCTGGGCACCGTCCCGGCCACGTCGCGGCGGAGGCGTTGCTGGTTTCCCCCGGTGTTTGCCTGTCCAAGGAGGACATCGGCTGTTGGGGGGTGCTGGCCAGGCTCCCGCGGGGTGATGTCTGCCCGGGAGGCGAGGAGAGGCAGAGCCCCTGCCAGCCGGTGCAGCCCGGGCGCGTTTCTGGAAGGGGGCGAGGAGCGGGCGCCGCGCAAAGGGCTTCCAGCGCGGGGGGCGGGGTCGTTGACGGCTGTAAAGTTTTAGGGCCCCCATAAAAGTGCTCAAAGGGTACTGTGGTCCCGGGTAGCGGGGGCGCAGGCACGGCCCGACAGCAACCAGAGCCTTTGTCCTTGACTCCCCGGAGAGTAGCCTCGGAGTCACAGAGCCGGGCAGGAGGGCAGTGGAACCGGAAATGCCCGGGCCAGCCCACCTGGGTGCTTTGTGGTTCCTGGCTGGGCAGGTGGCGGTGGGGGAGGCGGGGCTCTCACCGTCTTGGCGGGGTGCCTCCTTGGCGCGGGGTGGGACACCTTTCCTAGGGCACCTGGGGGTGCCGCAGCTCAGCCGAACGGGTGGGGGAGCAGGGGCGTGCATTCAAGGCCCTGAGGTGCTTTGGTCCCCCACCCACAGGTGGCAGCTCTGATGGGAGCATCTTGTCCTTTCTGCTGAGCCTCGGGCTGTGGGCTGGGTTTGGTATTAACCAAAGCCCCTGGGGGCGGGGGGCGGGGGAGGGGGAGCGCAGGTGAATCAGAAAACTCGCCTCCATCCTTCCTAAGTCTCCCCAGCTCTGCTCATCTGCAGGATTTCTGCTGCTCAGCCAGATGTGCGGCTTTGGGGCCATGGAAATAGTGTGGTGCGTAGAGCGTTTGCCTTGCACGTGCCCTCCCGGCATCCCATATGGTCCCCGAACATCGCTAGGAGTAATTCCTGAGTGCAGAGCCGGGGGTAACTAACCCCTGAGCATCGCGGGGTGTGACCCAGAAAGCTCCCCACTCTAAACAACAACAACACTAACAAAACAGATGTGCAGCCTTGCAAGCCCACACGTTTTGGGAGCTGGTGGTGGGGTGAGGGTAGTAAATCCAATGATGCAAAGGTGATTTGTGTATGAGAACACACAGACCACTCAGAGCACCTGGGGGCAGGGGTCATTGCTCCAGGGAGGCCTTGGACAGGACCTGAACCTGTGTCCGTCCAGAGGCGAGCAGGGAGAGGGCAGGTGTGAAGACCCCTACTGACCACCTGGGGGCTCCTTGGGCCCCTCAGACTCCACCTGCCTTCAGGTGACACTTCTCCCATTCCTGGCAGGACCAGGTGGAGCCAGGATGGGGTGAACCCCTGGCCCCCACCCCCAGGCACACAGCAGTTGCCTGGCCTCTTTGGTGGGCACGCCCCGCTCCTGGGCCTTTGGACCCGTCAGCGTGTTTCAAGTGCAGCCTTTACTTATACGAATGCCTTTTCTTCACCTTTCTTGATTTTTGAAAGTTTTTGAGCCACCCCTAGTTGTGCTTAGGCTTACTCCTGGCTCAGGGCTCACTCCTGGCAGAGGTCAGGAAACCATATGGGGTGGCAGGGATCAAACCCAGGTCTGCAGCACGCAAGGCAAGCGCCTTGTCCACTTACCTACCTTTTAAATCCAGGTACTCCCTCCCCCACCCCCCACCCCCCACGACGCATGCTCTGCTGTCTGTGGCCAGGACATTAGGGGGGCTCAGGAAAGATGAAGGTGAGTGAGAAGGAGAAAGTGAGCCACAGCTCATGGGGTTGTGGGACGCCCTGCCTCTTCTCACCTTAAGGCACCTGCCCTGGGGGCATTTCATCTCAGCTGCAGTCTCGGCTCTCCAAGATTGTTTGCTGGCTCAGAGAGCTTGAACACACACACACACACAGGCACACAGACATACACATACAGAGATACAGTGACACACACATATACACACATAGACACACACACATACACACAGACACACACGTACACACGGACTCACACATACATAGACACACAGACACATACAGACACACACATATAGATATACACTGACACACACATATACACAGATATGTAGACACACAGACACACACACAAATACACAGACACAACATACACACATACACACAGACACACACACATACACACAGACACATACACAGACACACACACATACATAGACACACACACATACACACAGACAGACACATACATACAGAGACACACAGATACACAGACACACAGACACATACACAGACACACACAGACACACAGACACAGACATACAGAGATACATGGACACACACATATACACAGACACATAGACACAGAGGCACACACATACATACACATAGGCACACAGACATACACACATATACACAGACACACACAGATATACAGACACATACACAGAAACACAGACACACACAGATACACAGACACACAGATACACATAGACACACACAGATACACACATATACACACACATACACAGACACATACACAAACACACAGACATACATATACAGACACACAGACACACAGATATATACACATATACACAGACACACAGACACACCGATATACATACATGGACTCTCAGCTGCCACTTCCCTGCAGAAACCTGACCAGCTGGAAGTGCCTGAGGCTTTGCAGCTGTTGTGCAAAGATAACTTCGGTGAATTCCTCTGACCACAAATTCCTAGACATCACCCGGGACCCGGGGCCACCTTGGACTTCACAGCTGTTCCAGAGCTGCTGAGACTCCAGTCCCGGGAACTGACTCAACCCTTAAGCAGGATAGGGTTTGTTGTTCCCTCACAGAAAAGGGGATAGGGCATGCTAAAAAGCTGTAGATGCATATAACCTGTGTATCCCTGCCCGGCATTGTCACTGGATAAATTTCCTCCCCTAGTGCGGCCAGCTCTTCCTAGGAGTATGACCGGCAATGTTGTTTAAATGCAGTCTGGGGGGCTGGAGTGATAGCACAGCGGTAGGGCGTTTGCCTTGCATGCAGCCCACCTGGGTTCAATTCCCAGCATCCCATATGGTCCCCCAAGCACCGCCAGGAGTAATTCCTGAGTGCATGAGCCAGGAGTAACCCCTGTGCATCGCTGGGTGTGACCCAAAAAAAGAAAGAAAGAAAGAAAAAAAGCAGCCTGGAAGCCGCGATGTGCCCTCAGAACTTTGTACTGTTAGAGCGCTCATGTGCTTCCTGAGAAATTTTGAAATAACTTTGCAAGATGTTCCTGGTTGCAGTGTTGAGTAATTTGAAATACAAGCCCTCGTCCAGAGAGATAGTGCAGGGCTCTTGCCTTGCACGTGGCCAGCCTGGGTTCAGTCCCTGGCACCCCATATGGTCCCCCGGGCCCCACCAGGATCCAGGAGTGAGCGCAGAGCCAGGAACGAGCCCTGAGCACTATGGGGTGTGGCTCAACAACAAACAAAAAGAAAAGGAACAGAAGAGCTTTGGGTAAAGCCGTGGGAGGCCTCTGTCTGTTGCACAAGTCCTGTGGACTCCTCAAGTCCGTGGCTTTCCCAGGAGGCAGCTCCCTGCGTCCAGGCGCAGCGGGAGATCCCGCACCCTGCGTGTCCCCTGTGGAAGCAGATAAAGAACCAACAAAGTTCTCAGCTGCAGCTCCTGACCCACCTTTCGTGATTCTATTTGAAGCGCATGTGTAATCAGGAGCCAGAGGTGGTGGGAGGGGGCCCTGTTAGGCTTCTCAGTTCCATCCCCAACACTGAGTCCAGTCCCCTAAGCCCGCCAAGAGTCATCCCTGAGCACAGAGCCAGGAGTAAGCTCTGAGCACCAGGTGTGGCCCCAAGCCAAAAACAAACAAGCAAACAAAACACTAGGAGAAAAACAGCAGTGACCAGAGGTTTCTAAGAAATGCCGCCCTACCTGTCTGCCCCTGGGGAGGGTCACTGAGCCCGGTGCTGTGTCCTCTGGATGTCCCGGGGCAGCCCTTGTGCTCACGACGCATCACTATGGAAGGGGACTGGGAGGAGCCCTGAGCGAGGACTCGGCCCCTCCAGACGCCACTTGAACTGGGACAAAGAAAGTGCCAGGCCCGGGGGAGCAGCGTCTCTTCCCGTGCTTGGCACAGGCTGTGAGCCAAGGGCCACCGTTGTCACTGTCACTTGGGGGCGTGGGGCCATGGCTGTTACTGTCTGGGGGGACCCCAGGCCCACTGGACCCCCCAGGCCCCCTGCACACAGAGGTCAGCCGGGGCATAATTGTCCAGTGTGGCTTTTGAGGGGTGGCGTCTTGGGGGCAAGCAGATGGCAGAGGGACCCATGATCAGGTGGCATCCAACTGGGTGACCACGTAGTGTGGTTCTTCTCTGGGATTTGGGTTCAGTGGGTCAGAGAAACTGCTCGGTAATGACCTGTGGAATTCCAGGGCTGGGTACCTGGGAGTGGACACGCCGTTGACCTGTACCCGCATCCCCGAGCAAGGCTTAGGAGTGGGGGGGCTTTTAGAGCAGTACCCCCACCCCATCCCCTCTGTGCATGGAAATCTGTCTTCTGCATTCCCTGTCCTTGAGTCCCGGAAGCCCGAGGCCGTGGGGTGCCTGGGTGCAGGGGCAGCTGGACAGTGCACTGGGACACGTGCCCTGGTCCTTGCCCTCGCTCTCCTCACTGTGGTCACCGTGATGGGAGTTTTTCTCTGGGGCCCTCGGAGTCGGAGCGGCACAGCTGCCTGCGGAACCATCCATTCCAGTGACTTCCTCTGTGGTCCTGCCCGCAGCAGCCAGGGTGACCCTGGTCTCTGCCTCTCTTGGGTTCTCGAAGTTCCCCGGGAAATTCCGGATCCCCGGTTCCTTTCACCCTCCCCTCCCAGGGCGCCGGCTTCCTCAGCCACCAGCTGGGGCACTGGGTGTGAAACATCAGCTGTCAGCGATAGCTTGATTCATTGACTCAGCACCGGCTGGATGCCGGGGGAGTGTGCCAAGGGCCTGATGTGTACCCGTCACCCCCCAGGTAGGAATTATTATCCTCCATGTTCAGATGAGGGAATGGAGACTCAGACTGTAAAGGAAAAGGTCCAAGTTTGCTTCGTTGCTCCAGGGCAGACTGGCCCGTGTTTTTGTTTTGTTTTGGGGCCCACTCCTGACTGTGGTTGGGGGACCGTGTGCTGTCAGACAAAGTAGGGGCTCCATTTGCACCCTCTCCCCGGTCCTTGGCCTTCTCTTTATCCTTGATGTCGCCCTCAGGAGTGTGTGAGAGTCTTTACACACGGATCCACAGGAGTACCTGGATTCACTCCCCGTATACTTTTCTCTATTCTAAGGTCATCTTTGAAAGTTTTGTAATAATATACAATAATACCTGACATTTGCAAGCATGCTATGTCACAGGGATGATTTTAGGTTCTTTTGGGGGGGGCCAAGGAGAGGCTGAACCACACCTGCTAGTGTTTAGGGCTTACTCCTGGCTCTGTGCTCAGGGGTTACACTTGCAGTGCTCACAAGACCATATGTGGTGCTGGAATTGAACCAGGGTCTTCCACAGGTTAGACAAGGGCCTTAACCTCTGTACTATCCCTCCAGTTTCTCAATTTTCTTTTTACATTTTAACTAATTTATTTTTTTAAGTTTGTATGCATTTATTTATTTATTTATTTTAAGTTTCAGGCAGAGGCTCAAGAGACAGTGGTTTGGGCACTTGCCTTACATGCTTCAGACCCAGATTTGTTCCTTGTCACTACAGATGGTCCCCTGAGCACCTCCTGGAATAATCCCCGCCCCCCTCCAGAGTAATTCCTGAGTATTGACAGGTGTAACTCAAAAACAAAAACCAAAATTTATTTTAGGGTAACAGTATTTATATTTAGAGCATCAGATTTATAGTAGTGATAATGGCAGAGTTTCATGCATAAAACACTTCGAACCACACCATTGGCCAAAGTGTTAGCTCCCCTCCACCATACCCCAGCATACCCCAGTGTCGCCCCCGCCCTGCCCAATTCCCTTCATCCCTACAGTGACAAGCTTCTTACTAAAGACCAGTTCTGTTTCTGTTGCCTTTGCCTTACTCTGTTCCTTTATATTCCATGCATGAGGGCGATCATTGTTATCTGTCCCTCTCCTTCACCCACCATGATATGCTCTAGAACCATCCGCATAGCAGCCAACTCAGTGATTTCATCTTTTCCTGTCGCTGAGTAGCATTCCACTGCGTGTATGTACTGTTACAGAAATCCGACCAAAAATCAGGCACAAACATGTGAGACACGAGAGAGAGAGAAAGAGAGAGAGAGAGAGAGAGAGAGAGAGAGAGAGAGCTCTAATTATGTACTCTGATTCAACATGGCTAATGCCAATATAGGTCCAGTCATGAACACAGTCTGCACACAGCTTACTTAGGTTAGAGACAGGAGACACTGATTCTACGAGAACAACTTTCTCATCAGACATACTCAATGGCTACTAACATCTGTAATGATTGGTATAATCAGTAGTGGGCTTATACTCGGTGGTGCTCAGGGCTTCCTTCTGGCCCTGCACTCAGGGATCACTCTCAATGATGCCTGGCCCACATGCAAGGCAAACTCCCTCCCCCTGTCCTATCGCTCTGGCCCCTGTAATCAGTGCTGAACGCATTTTGTTTTAAGTTCCATGTAGACATTTTCTAGTTCTGTCCCTGCTCAAACAACCACATGACGTGGGTCTGCTCTTTTGCTCTGTTCCGGTGGAAACTTTGATTTATGACCTGTTCATCTCGCCCAGCTCGGAGAATGGGTCACTCAGAGATCCTGTCTCCAGCCTGCGCTTCTGCCCCTCACATTCCCCCTACAGTGCCGTCGCTTCTTTATCCACTCCTCAGTTCCTGGCACTTGAGTTGTTTCCGGATTTGGGCTATTGTGAATACTGCCGCAATGAGCATCGGAGCGCAGATGTCTTTTCTGAATAGAGATTTGGGGAGAAGTTGATTTCTACTGAAGCACATATACATAACAAAAAAAAATCACTCATTATTAAGTAAATAGCTCAGTAAATTTTCACAAAGTGAACATTTGTGAAAGCAGCTCCCTGATGAACAGAATCCTGATGAAGAGAACATTATCGTTACCCTAATTATCCTGCTCCTACCATTATTCCCCATTATTCCTCCCACACAGAAATATTGCAACTGATAACCCCCTCAAGGAGGCTTATCAAATTCAGAACGCAAGTGCAAAAGTAACCAGTGTTGTGTCAGAGAGAGAGCATACAGGGAGGACAGGGGTAGGGCGTTTGCCTTGTGCATGGCCTTCTTGGGTAGATCTCCAGGGCTGTGTATGGTCCCCTGAGGGCCACCAGGTGTGATCCTTGAGCACAGAGCCAGGAGTAGCCTCTGACCACTACGCAATGCAGGGGTGGGGGTAAGGGGGAGCGGCGACAAGCCTCCAAATAAACAAAGCAACCTTTGTCAAGAATGAACAAAGCAGCATCACTATTAAGCTCACAATATAAAGGTAATACAATATTAGTATTAAAAACTTAGGATGAAGGAGCCGGAGTGATAGCACAGCGGGTAGGGCGTTTGCCTTGCACTCGGCCGACCTGGGTTCGATCCCCGGCATCCCATATGGTCCCCCAAGCACCGCCAGGAGTAATTCCTGAGTGCAAAGCCAGGAGTAACCCCTGAGCATCGCTGGGTGTGACCCAAAAAGCAAAAAAAAAAAAAAAAACCTTAGGATGAAGAAGTAGTACAGGGGTTTAGGGGCTTAGGCACTTGCCTTCTGGGCAGCTGATCCCAGTTTGTTTGATGTGGTTTGGGGGCCACACCAGTGGTGCTCAGGGCTTACTCATGGTTCTGTGCTTAGGAATCATTTCTAGTAGTGCTCTGGAAACCATATGCAGCACTGGGGGTTGAACTCAGGTTGGCCATGTGCAAGGCGAACAACCTACTCACTGTACTGTCTCTGGTTTCCAGAGATCTCTGAGCACAGAGCCAGGAATAAGCTCTGAGCATGGCGGGGGATGGCCCAATAGCCAAAAAAAAAAAAAGGAAAGGAAGTTTTAGGTTATGGAGCTTGGCCAAGACTTGGAGGAGATAAATGGAAGGGTTGGGGTGCAAGTTTTGCATTTTGCAAGAGTGCAAGTGAGAGCCCCAGGTTTGATCCCCCCAAACACATGGTTCCTGGAGCACCAAGCCAGAAGTAGTCCCCAGGCACTGCAACCCACTGTACTATCTCTCTGGCCCCGTGTTCTCTTTCTTGATCTGTACAATTATTGGGGTTCCTTTGTGCAGAGTCATTGGGTTACTTCCCTAAGACTTGTGCACTCCTGTCTGTCATTTCTAGTTATTAAAAGTTTCCTCTTCAAAAGCTACCACACAGAGCCTTTGGGAATTTAGGGATAGAATAGACTGAATGCCGGGCCCGAGAGATACTACAGCGGGTAGGGTGCTTGCCTTGCATGATTCCCGGCATTCCACATGGTCCTCTGAGCACCACCTGGAATGACTTCTGAGGGCAGAGCTCGGAGTAAGCCCTGAGCACAGCCGGGTATGGCCCCCAAATAGAAACAAACAAAAAATTGAACACTTTGAATTTTTTCCTGGTGTTTGGAGACCCATTAGGCAGTGCTCAGGGCTTACTCCTGGCTCTGTGTTCAGGGATCACTTTTGACGGGTCAGGAACCACATGTGGTGCTGAGGAATGAAGCCAGCTGGCTACATGCTAGGCAAGTGCCTTCCCCCCTATCCTGTCTTTTTGGCCCCTGAAAGTATCTTTTTTTTTGCTTTTTGGGTCACACCTGGCAATGCACAGAGGTTACTCCTGGCTGCGCACTCAGGAACCACCCCTGGCGGTGCTCAGGGGACCATATGGGATGCTGGGATTCAAACCCGGGTTGACAGGTGCAAGGCAAACGCCCTACCCGCTGTGCTATCACTCCAGCCCCTGAAAGTATCTTATAGCAGAGGAAAAGTATTCCATTGTTACCTTATTTTCCTTGCATGTTGGATAAAAAGAAGATTTTGAAAGAAACACTTTTATAGTTCCTTTTTTTTTTCTTTATCTTTAATGCAACAATTGAATCAATTTAAAATCATGATAGTCCTAGGGGCTGGAGCAATAGCACAACAGGGAGGGTGTTGTATGCCTCGCATGCAGCAGACCTGGGTTCGATTCCCGGCATTCCATATGGTCCCCTGAGCACTGCCAGGAGTAATTCCTGAGTGCAGAGCCAGGAGTAACCCCTGTGCATTGATGGTTGTGACGCAAAAAACAAAATAAAATAAAATAAAATCACGGTAGTTCTAAATACAGTTCTAAAAAAAAGTCTTTTGCTTGTTTTTATTTTGTTTGAGTAAGGTTTTCGCTTGCTTTTATAAAACTTGAAAAGCATGACATATATTTAAAATACGTGGGGTCCTAGTAAGTGCATTTTTGGCAAGGACTTAAGAGTAATGATTTTTTTTTTCTTTTTTGGTCACACCCGGTGATGCACAGGGGTTACTCCTGGCTTTGCACTCAGGAATTACTCCTAGCGGTGCTTGGGGGACCATATGGGATGCTGGGATTCAAACCCGGGTTGGCCGTGAGCAAGGCAAATGCCCTACCCACTATGCTATCACTACAACCCCAAGAGTAATGATTAAAAGTAGCTTTCTGTCTCAACCTTTAATGTGTTACTTGGTTTTTAAATATCTGGTGCCTCGACTGAGTAACATCCCCGGAGATTCGGGAGCATCTCTCCATGGCTAATGGATCCATCTGAGATCAATACGTCATCATTTCAAGCAGACAGAATAATGGCGTCTGTTTTTATTCTAATGGACACCCGGAGTAATTTCCTTGTCAAATTCCCAATTGTTTTTGAAATATTAGTTTGGTGTTTATTTCTCTCTGCTGACTTTGTATTTGATCTAAAATTAATTGTTTAGCCTCATTTGGTTTCTTAGTCCCTGGACTCCCATTGTAACTTGGATCCTTCTTACTCATCTCCTATCAAGGAGAAGGAGCTGTGAGGTCAGTTTCTCTGAAGCACCAGAAGGAGGCTGTTTCCTAACGGTTGTGGAGGTTCATAGCTGAGCACCCACCATGAGCTTCTGCGAGCCCCTGGGCTAAGTTGTTAACGCTCCTTTGCTGGCAGAGCTTCCCCCTGCTGTGCTCAGTGGCTCCGTTGGTGTTCCTCCTGCTGTCTCCTGGTTCTGTGTTGCTTTGGTTTGATCTCGGTTTGGCCGTTACCTGACCTTCACACAAGCAGGACATGCTCTGGACTGATGAGACACATCCTGAGCCAGAACATGGTTTCTTGGAGCCTCAGATGAATGAGCTGTGTCTGTGTGTAGAGAGAAAAAGAAGATGAAGGGGGCTGGAGCGATAGCGCAGTGGGTAGAGCGTTTGCTTGCACGTGGCTGACCCAAGTACGATTCCCAGCATCTCATATGGTCCTCCGAGCACTGCTAGGAGTAATTCCTGAGTGTAGAGCTAGGAGTAACCCCTGAGCATCGCCGGGTGTGACCCAAAAAGAAAAAAAAAAGATGAAGAAAGAGGGGTGAGGGGGGCGAGGGGGCGAGGGGGAGAGAAAGAGAGAGAGAGAGAGAGAGAGAGAGAGAGAGAGAGAGAGAGAGAGAGAGAGAGAGGGGAGTGAATAAAAATGTACCTTTGGGGCTGTAAACATACAATACAGTGGGTAGGATGCTTGGCTTGCATGTTGCTGGCCTGACCTATCCCTGGCACATTATATGGGCCCCTGAGTCCTGCCAATAGTGATCCCTGGGTGTAGAGCCCGGAGGAAGCCCCAAACACCACTGGGTGCGGCCCCAAACAAGCAAAAATCCAGAAACAGAAAACATCAGGTCACACCAAGGCAGAAGCTCACACATCAAGAGCCATGGGAGACCCCTGGTTCCATTGTTGGTCCCCTGAGCAGCACCCCAATATCCCCTGTCCCCACTAATACATATTCTTCTCCAGCCTGTCTCTGGGCTTCAAACACAGGGTCTGTGAAGTCTCCCCGACCCCCCCAACTGCCTATTTATTTATTTATTTTGCTTTTGGTCCACACTTGGCAATACACAGTAATTCTTGGCTCTGCGGTCAGGAATTACTCCTGACTGTGCTTAACAGACAATATGGAGTGCCAGGGATCGAACCCAGGTTGGCCACGTGCAAGGCAAACGCTCTACCCACTGTACTATCACCCTAGCCCCAAGTCTCCCTTTCTTTCAGCACTACATACCCACCACCCCCTCTGGAGATTCATTTCCCATAGAATTATAATCTCCAGACACCCACTGATTAAATTTGCCCTGCTCCCCAGTTTCAGAATCTCTCTGCCAAACATGTCCAGGAAGAGAAAAAGGTTGAAATCAAGGATCACAGATATCTGATTTTGGAAATAATAATAATAAAAAAAATCAAACACAGGAAAAAAAATGCAGCTTAAGGTTTGATTCCATTTCACTGGCATCTGTGTATTGTGCTCCCACGTTTTCGCAAAGCCTGCAGCGGTGAGGCGGACCCATAGGTTCCAGAGGCCATCCATCTTGTTCACAAGCTCACAGGTGGCCAGGGCAGAGTGGCATGGGGAAGGGCACAGGGAGGGGAGAGGGCGGGGTCTCTGCTGTCACTGCACTTGTGTAGATAATTAGAGGGGCTGCAGACGACTCTGCTCGCACTCGCAGTAGCGGGGCCCTGCACTCAGGTGCCAGGCTAGCTAGGCTGTGGCGCGCTGCAGATGGAGGACTGAAGCTTCAGGAAGAAAACCCGCCAGGGCTCAGAGGCCAATATGGAACGGCAGCTGTGATGTCGACAGGTTGCTACTTTATTAGCTGGTTGGGATTTTTTTTTTTGGTCCACACTCGGCTGTTCTTACCCGCTGTACTGTCTCTCCGGTCTGACAGGTTGTTATTTTTAAAAAGATGGTATTTAACAGAACCTAGTGCATCTGTCAGTGTTCTTAGCTACTGACAGCAGAGCTAGTTCATTTCCGCATAAAAAGAATCTGTTCGAGAATATTAAGGCAGCATCATTGGGTGGGAGAGACGGCTCGGGGGGCTGGAGTGCGTGTTCTGCATGCCAGAGCCCTGGGTTCAGACTCTGGCACCATGTGGTCCCCTGAGCACTGGGCTGGGAGTTGCCCCTGAGCATCACTAGGTGTGGCCCATAAGAAATTTTTTTTAAAGAAGAAATAGAGGGGCCGGAGCGATAGCACAGTGGGTAGGGCGTTTGCTTTGCACGCGGCCGACCTGGGTTCAATCCCCGGCATCACATATGGTCCCCCAAGCACCGCCAGGAGTAATTCCTGAGTGCAAAAGCCAGGAATAACCCCTGTGCATCGCTGGGTGTGACCCCCCCCAAAAAAAAAGCAAAAAATAAATAAACAAAAAAATAAAAGAAGAAATAAAATGGGCAAAAATGAAAGTGTTAAAATAGTTTGAATGTACTTAATACTCTTGAAATACATACATCAAATGGCTAAAATGGTAAATTTGAAATTTTATCGATAGGTGTGTGACGGTGTTCAGGGGTTACTCCTAGCTCTGTGCTCAGGGGTGATTCCTGCTGGTGTTTGTAGAACCTTCTGGGATTCTAGTACTCACTGTGCTCTCTGCCTCCTAAGTTATATATATTTAAATTGTATATTTAATCACATTAAAAAAACATTTTTCATGGGTAAGGGATTTTACTAAATTTCTTCAAAGAAGATATATAAATGACCCTGGGCCCATGGAAAGGCCTCACCGGGGGCTGGAGAACAGTACAGCAGGCGGGGCACTGGGCTGCACACGGCTGACCTGGACTTGGTCCCTGCACCTCAGTCATACCCTAAACCTTCAAGGGGTGATCCCTCAGCACAGGGCCAGGAGAAGGCCCTAAGAACTGCTGGGAAGGTAGGGAGGAAGGAAGGAAGGAAGGAAGGAAGGAAGGAAGGAAGGAAGGAAGGAAGGAAGGAAGGAAGGAAGGAAGGAAGGAAGGAAGGAAGGAAGGAAGGAAGGAAGGAAGGGAAGGAGGGAGGGAGGGAAGAAGGAGAAAAAGAGGAAGGAAGGGAGGGAGAAAGGGAGGAAGGAAGGAAGGAAGGAAGGAAGGAAGGAAGGAAGGAAGGAAGGAAGGAAGGAAGGGAGGGAGGGAGGGAGGGAGGGAGGGAGGGAGGGAGGGAGGATACTCAGCATTATTATTCCTTAAGGAAGAGCAAGCAAAACCATTATGAAATCCCACTAGGACACTGAAACCCTTAAGCATCACCACGGTAGTGTAGATGAGGCGGCACTGAGCCTGCGGGGTGGTGGGGGCGGTGGGGGGTGGGGGCAGAGGGGGGGTGAGAGCCTCAGGGCAGACTTGCTCAGTGAGATGCTGGTCACACAAGGCCACACATGGGTGACTCCGTTTACCCAGCACACCTGTCCAGAGGAGGCCAACCCGTAGCTCTCGGTGCAGGGGACCATGTGGTGCTGGGGATAAACTGGGGTCCCACATGCAAGACAAGCACCTTATTCTCCGTATCATCTCTCCTGGCCTTTAAAGAAAAAACAATTTAAAAAAATCTGAGGAACTATGATTCACAATACTGCCTGTGAGAGGGGCTCCTGCATGCCACATTCTCCTCCAGGCTGTCTGCTTTCTCTCACCGTTTTCTCAGTGTCCCCGCACCATTCCCCTCCTCCATGGTTGGTTTATCTGTATGGCTCTACCCAGTCTCGCTCTGGGTTTACTCCTCTCCTGTGCGCTGGGATTCATTCCTGGCGGGCGTTGGGAGATGGGTCTTATGTGGTGCCAGGAATTGAACCCAGGCCAGCTGTATGCAAGGCAAAAGCCTTAATGCCCGGACCTTGGACATATTCTCTCTCTCTCTCTCTCTCTCTCTCTCTCTCTCTCTCTCTCTCTGTGTCTCTCTTTCAGTCTCCCTCTCTCTTTCTCTCTCTCTATCTGTCTCCCTCTCTCTTTCTGTCTCCCTCCTCTCTCTTTCTCTCTCTCTGTCTTCCTCCCTCCCTCTTTGTCTCCCTCCCTTTCTCTCTCTCTCTCCCTCCCCCCAGCTCCTAGTAGTGCTTTTAAAAATTAATTAATAATCATTTTAAGCATAATAATAAACAACTCAGAGAATTTTCAAGAAATCCAGAGACTCAGGTTTGGAAGTTACTCAGCTGTGAACGAGGCCTACATTGTGCGATGAGAAAGTCTAGAATGAGGACCCAAACCTCAGCAGCACAGCAGATAAGGCACCTACCTTGCATGCGGCCAACCTGGATCTGATCCCCGGCATCCCATGTTCCCTTGAGCACCACCAGGAGTGATCCCTGAGTGCAGGGCCAGGAATACGTCCTGAGCACCGCTGGATGTAAGCCCTGAGGCTGCCGCTCCAGGCAGAGGCACCCCTGAAACTGCTCAGCACTGCTGCCCGGACATTCCCTCTGCTGGCTCCAGGCCCTGGGGGTCAGTGCCAGGCTCTAACGCCTCGCAGAAAGCAGCCCCCTCTTTAGAGTTTTCTTTCTCATCCTGTTGCCATGCACGCAGGAAGGTGACGGCTGCCACTATCTGTAATCGCCAGAGCCCGGGTCACAAGAACCCCAACATCAGGAGAGGCTGAGAAAGCAGAACTGTGGCTTGGGAAACAAGAGTCAAGCTCTGCCCTCTTCACCTCGTAGGCTGGGGTTTGCCTGCTGCGTTTGGCAGGAAGTGCTTCTAAAGTCATAAAGTCATAAAATGTTGCTACAGCGGCCTTTGCAGTTCCTGGGGCCTCGCCGTTGGGTTCAGCGGCTGTCGCCTTGTCCGAAGCAGCAGGCCGTGTCTCACTTTGCTTGGGTAATTCTTCTCGTCCTTCGGCAACATGCTCACCCTTGTTTCAGCCTCTCCTGCTTGGTTATGGGGCCTTTCTCCGGTGCCTTTCTGTCTTCTCTCTGAGCTCCGAGCCCTCATTCTTGGTCCCCTTAAGCCTGGTGGCATTGCCGCTCACCTCTGTACTCAATCCTGTTTCTTCTTCTTCTTCTTTTTTTTTTTTTTTTTTTTGCTTTTTGGGTCACACCCAGCAATGCACAGGGGTCACTCCTGGCTCATGCACTCAGGAATCACCCCTGGCAGTGCTCAGGGGACCATATGGGATGCTGGGATTTGAACCCGGGTCGGCCGCGTGCAAGGCAAACGCCCTACCCGCTATGCTATCACTCCAGCCCCAATCCTGTTTCTTCTTAATAACTCAGTTCACACTGGGTAAATGTCAGAGGGGGGTGGTGTGTATCCCTCGATCCCACCAATTCTCGGGTTGAGTCCTACTCACACTGACGTAGAGTGGGCGCTTCCTCGGACACGGGCCCTCTCCAGGGAGGCATGTTAAAGGCAGAAGGACGGGCTTCAGCAAGATCCTGTCACGCGTGTACAGCTAAATGACAGGCGTCGTGCGCGGGCTCTGCTGCGGGCAGTTATGCAGGAGGAGGTGGGAAACAGTCTCCCGGGGGTGAGCCGCTCTGTCTGGGGGGTGGGGGCTGAGTGAAACAGGCCTCGAGCTACCCCTGCACTTGGCACCCAGGGGGAAGCAGACAGTCGCCCCCTCTGTGTCTCTGTTTCACCCCCTTCAGGTTCCTCCTGGGTGGGATCCTCCATAGGAACCACAAACCGACTGCCCCCCACATTCAGCTTACCAATTCCCTGACCCCCCCCCTCCATTTTTCTCTGTGAGTGGGTGGGCGGAGATGGGAAAATAGCCTACATCTTGGCTTCCCTCCTTGTCACCAGCGCAGGAGCTAAAGGCCACCCCCTCCCGCCCCCCTCCCCCCCCCACCTGCCTTTCTCGTCCATCCTAGCGGCACCTGCACCTCCGTGCCCTTCCACTGTCATCCTCTGGAACCACAAATCTCACCATCATGCCTCTGCTTCAGAGTCCTTCAAAGGTGGGCCCATGTTTAGCAGAGAGCGCTGCACCCTCCTCCCCCTTCCCACCCCGGGGACCCTCACACTCACCTTTGCTGCTCCTTCCTGCTTTCTGCAGCTTTTCTTTTCTTTTTTTTTTTTTTTTTACCCAGTTGCTGCTCAGGCTTCAGAGAGCAAAGATAGCCTCCTCCAGGAGGCCTGCCTTGCTTCCCAGCACATTTAAAGCTTGTTTCTATATCCTGCAGCCCTTGGGCATACCCTCCTCTCACAACAGTTGTATTGGTGGCCCCCAGCCCCAGGCCCGAGTTGGCACTGCCTGCTTTCTTCCACTTTCCTCTTTTCCTTCAAGTGCCTGGCACATCTGAGGAGGTACTCTTTGTTTCCAGTCAGAGGGGAGGGAGGGATAGGGGGAGGGGGGTGAAGGAGACACCCCCCACCCCCGGGCCTATGTTACCAGAGCAAAAATTCACTCCTGGGCTGGAGAAATACCTCATTGGCTGGATGGAATCTGCGGGCAGTCTGGGTTCAGTTCCTGGTACATGTTTGTTCCCCTAGCATCCTCCCAGTGTGGCCAACAACAACAAAAAACAGAACTCAGACCCCTCAGATACGCCATTTCTCCTCGTTTTCTTTCTTTCTTTCCTTCTTTCTTTCTTTCTTTCCTTCTTTCTTTTTTTTTTTTTTTTTTTAATTTATTTATTTTTAATTAGAGAATCACCGTGAGGGTACAGTTACAGATTTATACACTTCTGTGCTCACACTTCCCTCATACAAAGTTTGGGAACCCATCCCTTCACCAGTGCCCATTCTCCACCACCCGTAAACCCAGTGTCCCTCCCACCCTCCCCAATCCCATCTCCCCCCCACCCCACCCTGCCACTGTGGCAAGGCATTCCCTTCTGCTTTCTCTCTCTAATTAGCTGTTGTGGTTTGCAACAAAGGTGTTGAGTGGCCGCTGTGCTCAGTCTCTAGCCCTCATTCAGCCCGCAACTCCCTTCCCCGACAAGGCCTTCGACTGCAATGTAGTTGGTGATCGCTTCTCTGAGTTGACCTTTCCCCGGAACGTGAGGCCAGCCTCGAAGCCATGGAGTCAACCTCCTGGTACTTATTTCTACAGTTCTTGGGTGTTAGTCTCCCACTCTGTTATTCTATATACCATAGATGAGTGCAATCTTTCTATGTCTGTCTCTCTCTTTCTGACTCATTTCACTCAGCATGAAACTTTTCATGCCCATCCACTTAACTACAAAATTCTTGACCTCCTTTTTTCTAACAGCTGCATAGTATTCCATTGTATAGATGTACCAAAGTTTCCTCAACCAGTCATCCGTTCTGGGGCATTCGGGTTTTTTCCAGATTCTGGCTATTGTAAACAGTGCTGCGATGAACATACATGTGCAGATGTTGTTTCGATTGTACTTTTTTGATTCTCTGGGATATATTCCCAGCAGTGGTATTGCTGGGTCAAATGGGAATTCAATATCTAATTTTTTGAGAGTCGTCCAAATTGTTTTCCAGAAGGGCTGAACCAGTCGGCATTCCCACCAGCAGTGAAGAAGGGTCCCTTTCTCCCCACATCCTCTCCAACAGCGGTTGCTTTTGTTCTTTTGGATGTGTGCTAGTCTCTGTGGTGTGAGGTGGTATCTCAAAGTTGTTTTGATCTGCATCTCTCTGATGATTAGTGATGTAGAGCACTTTTTCATGTGCCTTTTGGCCATTCGTATTTCTTCCTTGGTAAAGTTTCTGTTCATTTCTTTGCCCCATTTTTTGATGGGGTTGGATGTTTTCTTCTTGTAGAGCTCAACCAGTGCTTTATATACCATTGATATCAACCCCTTATCTGATGGGTATTGTGTAAATATCCTTTCCCATTCTGTGGATAGTCTTTGTATTCTGGTCACTGTATCTCTTGCGGTGCAGAAGCTTTTTAGTTTAATGTAGTCCCATTTGTTGATCTCTGTTTTTACTAGATTGCTTAGTTCCGTGTCACCTTTGAAGATACCCTTATCTTCAATATCGTGGAGGGTTTCGCCGACCTTGTCTTCAATGTACCTTATGGTTTGTGGTCTAATGTTGAGGTCTTTAATCCATTTTGATCTGACTTTTGTGCATGGTGTCAGGTCAAGGTCTAAACCCATTTTTTTGCATGTGGTTGTCCAGTTGTGCCAGCACCATTTGTTAAAGAGGCTTTCCTTGCTCCACTTCACTTCTCTTGCTCCCTTATCAAAGATTAGATGGTCATACATTTGGGGTTGTGTGTAGGGATATTCCACCCTGTTCCATTGGTCTACGGCTCTGCCTTTGTTCCAGTACCATGCTGTTTTAATTGTTACTGCTTTGTAGTAAAGTTTGAGGTTGGGGATGGTGATGCCTCCCATCATCTTTTTCCCAAGAATTGTTTTAGCTATCCTTGGACGTTTGTTATTCCATATGAATTTTAGGATTGCTTGATCCATTTCTTTGAAGAATGTCATGGGTATATTTATAGGGATCGCATTGAATCTGTATAATGCTTTAGGGAGTATTGCCATTTTGACAACATTGATTCTCCCTATCCACGAGCAGGGTATATGTTTCCATTTCCTCATGTCCTCTTTGATTTCATGGAGTAGCGTTATGTAGTTTTCTTTGTAATTCTTTCCTTCTTTCTTTCTTTCTTTCTTCCTTCCTTCCTTCCTTCCTTCCTTTCTTTCTTTCTTTCTTTCTTTCTTTCTTTCTTTCTTTCTTTCTTTCTTTCTTTCTTTCTTTCTTTCTTTCTTTCTTTCTTTCTTTCTTTCTTTCTTTCTTTCTTTCTTTCTTTCTTTCTTTCTTTCACTTTGGGGGTAGGGGTGTGTGCACACCCGGCTGTGCTCTGGGATCATCCCCGCTGGCTCTGGGGACCACAGATAGGATGCGGAGGATCGAACGCCGGTCGGCCGGGTGCCAGGCAAGCGCCCTACCCCCTGCTCAGGCCTCATCATTTTCAGAGCCGGCTGTTGCGTCGCAGTGAATTCATCTGTCAAAATGAAAGGAAACGACGAGATTTCCCCCCCCCCCGCCCCCGCCCCCCGCACTCTGGTCCCGTCGCGACTGTTTTGCATCAAGAAGCGCCCAGGACTGGACGCTGTCCCTTCCCAGGTCGCTGCCCGCCCCCCCCCCCACCCCGCCCTGGGACCGAGCGGTGCATTTGTGTCCCCAGGCTGGAGGACGCATTTTCTGGAGCAGCCCCGCCAAGCCAGCCCACACCCCCTTTTCCTGCGCCGCGGCGCTTGATTGGCCGGGCCGGGGAGGCTGGGCGCCGGGCCGCGCAGGCATCGCCCGGGGAATCTTTCTGGAATGCGGGCAGCAACTTGCGTGTTTGTTTGCACGCCGTGCGCGCGGGGACTCGCAGCCGCGCCGGCCGGGACCCTGTGACTAAATCCACGGTTCGCCTCTGGCCCCTCGGGTTTATGGAACACAGATGTCGCTGTCCCTGCTCGGGGACGAGCATGCCATGGCAGTGACCCAGCCCGGAGCCCAGGCCCCGCGGGATCCCGCCCGGGGACAGCGTTCCCGCCGCGCGCCCGCGTGCCCGACCTCAGCCTAGCGACGCTGGGGTCACCTTCAGCTCTAACCCGGGCCGGGGCGCGCGCTCGCCCCCCAACGCTTCCCGCCAGCGCGTGAGTAAGGGGGTCGGGGCTGCGGCTCGGTGCGGTGCGGGGGGGCCGAGCGTGCAAGCCGCGGTCCCGCCACCCGGCCGGGTACTGCGGCCCAGCCGCCACCTCCCCGCGGGGGGCAAGGTCCTAGCCGAGCGGACCCGCTTCCGGATCCTGCCTGGGTGCTGGGGGACCCGCCGGGGCGGGCGCGGCGGGGGGTGCCGCGGGCTGCGCTGCGGAAATGCTAAGCCTGGACTTTGCATCGCTCCCGGGTCCCTAGGGGCCGGGGGGCGGGGACGCACCGCAGTTGCTGAAATCGCTGGTGGAGCTTTCAAAGTCGAGTGGTTTTTATTATTATTATTATTATTATTATTATTATTATTATTATTATTATTTTACATTTTTGCTCCGGGATTAAAAAAAAGACAAAAACAACAACAACAAAAATGCAACCTTAAGCGCGCATGCTTTCATCCTGTTGGAAAAGATGGGTTCCCCGCCCCCTCTCTCGTGCCTGGTTTTCTTCTTGCTCGGTTTTTTCCCTCACCTTCCCGAAACTTCTCTATTAGATTTCAGTTCGCCTCCATCGCCTCCACTCTTGATCCCCTCCGCTCCGGAGCACGGTGCAGTTCTTTCTAGGGAGAGGAAGGAGACGCTGCTCCCGAGAACGTGCGGGGATCCTTAAGATGGGGAGGCTTGTTCTTTTCAGAAAAATGCACACTCCCGTGTTGAAAACGGCGTGCGGCTGACAAGTTAGGTCTATAGCGGCGGGGGGCGGGGGGGCAGGAAGATTCGTCTTTTGAAATTCCTGACAAAGCCAAAGCATTCCGTGAACCCCAAATTCCTTCCCACCAGTAATCTAACTCCAGGAGCATCGGGGACTTGGCACCCCCTTCTCCCACCCCACCCCGTCCTCTCCAAATCACTAGCGCTGATTTTATACAAAGACCGTTTTAGGTTCAAAGAGAATTCCAGATAGGGAAGGTTCTGTTCCGTCCAAGGCAGGAGAGGGTTTTGGTTCTTGTGGCAGCACGGGCACAGATACCGCCCCCCCCCCCACACTCCCAGCCCCCAGTTTTTGGC
Source organism: Sorex araneus (assembly GCF_027595985.1). NCBI lineage: Eukaryota > Metazoa > Chordata > Mammalia > Eulipotyphla > Soricidae > Sorex > Sorex araneus. The sequence continues at coordinate 58,994,397 of NC_073308.1, read as the reverse complement.
CTATTTTCTTATAAATTTAGAGATTGCATTGCATCCATGTGATTAGAGTATAATTATGGGCTTGATACCTGGCGACTTGTATTTCCGGTTCCCTCAGGGGGCGGGGCGCGGGGGGAGGTACCGCCGCGGTTCATTGCCTTAGGGATCGGCTTGACCTCTAGTCTCGGATTTCCACTTGGTCTCTTCCTCAGCCGACCTGCCCCTGGGCTGAGAGGAACAAGAGCAGGAATGATTCAGACTCCGTTGACTACCTTAACCCAGGCATTTGATGGAGTGCTTTATGACGCATTTGATATTTCCTTCCTTTTAGCATCTTAGCTGTTAGGGATCTATGAAAAACAAGAACGTACCAAAACAAGCAAACAAACAAACAAAAATCCCAAATCCTCTGTCTCTGTCCTTCCTTAGGGCTGACATGGGTTTGATGGAGAAGAGTAGACCCCTCTCCTAAAGATACAGCTTAGTGGGGACATATTGCAGTTTGTTTTCTTTATTTGGTTTGGAGGGTTATTTTTATGCTCAGGGGTTACTCCTGGCTCTGCATTCAGGAATTAATTCCTGGTGATGCTGCCCGCTGTACTATCCTCTGGCCCCTGGCTTTTTTTTTTTAACTTTATGTATTTATATTTTGCTTTTTGGGTCTGAGCTGGTGATGCACAGGGGTTACTCCTGGCTCATGCACTCAAGAATTACTCCTGGCGGTGCTCGGGGGACCATATGGGATGCTGGGAATTGAAGCCAGGTTGGCTGCATGCAAGGCAAACGCCCTCCCCACTGTGCTATCATTCCAGGCCCCTGGTTTGGTTTTATTGAACCACAACCAGCAGTGCTCAGTGCTTATTCCTGACTCTGTGCTCAGGGGTCACTCCTGGCAATGTTCAGGTGACTGTATGTGATGCTGAGGATCTAACCAGGGCTTGGCCATATGCACGGCAAGTGCCTTACCCGCTCGGCTGTATCACTGGCCCCTGCATCATGCATGTTCTGGGTCAGATACAGAGGGGTTGGCACCTGTGTTCTCACTCTCCCCCTTCCCACCTTCCCCCGTAGATGCCCCTTTCAGTGGCCTTCTTGCTCTTTCTGCAGATTTCTATGCTCTCACCCCCTTCCACCCTTACTATGATTCCATCTCAGAGCCTTGCATCTGGATTGTCCTCACATTTCTGTGTCCAAATGAGTTTGAATGACAGCAGGCCTGATCAGCGGTCTCAGAACAGCTTGCCAGGCCCGCCCTGCTTTATGTCCCTGGAAAATTCCATGTCTGCAAACTCCTTCATTGGAAATTCCATGGTCCCATTCAGAAGGAAATCCCAGCAACCGCCCCCCCCCCGCCAGCAAATTCTTCTCCTTTTCTGGTGCAGAATGATCATTGTTGCAGGGGACCGATGTGAGCGGGGAGAGAAGTGGCGGTACCCAAGCCGGGCCTGTGCTTCTCTCTCCACACCAGACTCTGGGGAAGTTTAAATGTGCTGGAGGTTTGCTCTGAGTCCCTGCACGGTGCAGACCTGGCATCTCGCCGGCCCCATGAGGCGGTTGTCAAACCTGAGTCACACTTGTTCTTCAGGGCCTGGGAGAGGATTTCTGCCACCAATTTCTTGGGAAAATTGTGGGACTCGGGCTGGGGCGAGGACTCGCTCTTTGCGGGAAAGGAAAGTTGGTCCTGAATTCTACCAGGTTTTCCAGGAACATCATCTTCCTTCACAAGAAAAGCCTTTCGGTGGGGCTGGAGTGATAACACAGCGGGTAGGGCGTTTGCCTTACACGCGGCCGACCTGGGTTCAATTCCCAGCATCCCATATGGTCCCCTGAGCACCACCAGGGGTAATTCCTGAGTGCAGAGCCAGGAGTGACCCCTGTGCATCGCTGGGTGTGACCCAAAAAGAAAAAAAAAAGAAAAGCCTTTTGGGGTGGGCAGGGGGAGATGAATAGTGAAATACAGCAAGTGTGTCTGGGAAATGAGGAGAGAGAAAGTTTATTTTAAAAAAAATTTATTTTTAAATTTTCTTTCTTTTTTTTTTTTTATTAGTGAATCACCGTGAGGGTACAGTTACAGATTTACATATTTTCGTGCTTGTGTTTCAGCCATATAATGCTCAAGAACTCATCCCTCCACCAGTGCCCATTCTCCACCACCGATGATCCCAGTATCCCTCCCACGCCCCAATCTCATCCCCCCCCCCCACCCGCAGGGCATTCCTTTTGGTTCTCTCTCCTTTTGGGTGTTGTGGTTTGCAATAGGGGTATTGAGTGGCCATCGTGTTCAATCTATAGTCTACTTTCAGCACGCATCTCCCTTCCCGAGCGGGTCCTCCAACCACACTTTACTTGGTGTCCCCTTCTCTATATGAGCTGCCTTTTCCCCCAGCATGTGAGGCCAGCTTCCAAGTCATGGAGCCAACCTCCTGGTACTTATTTCTACCGTTCTTGGGTGTTAGTCTCCTATTCTGTTATTTTATATTCCACAGATGAGTGCAATCTTTCTATGTCTGTCTCTCTCTTTCTGACTCATTTCACTTAGCATGATAGTTTCCATGTTGATCCACTTACAAGCAAAGTTCATGACTTCATCTTTTCTAACAGCTGCATAGTATTCCATTGTGTAGATGTACCAAAGTTTCTTTAACCAGTCATCTGTTCTCAGGCACTGGAGTTTTTCCAGATTCTGGCTATTGTAAACAGTGCTTCGATGAACATACAAATGCAGATGTCATTTCTACTATACTTATTTTAGCCTTTCCCATATATATTCCCAGGAGTGGTATTGCTGGGTCAAATGGAAGCTCAATTTCTAATTTTTTGAGAATCGTCCATGCTGTTTTCCAAAAGGGCTGAACCAGTCAGCATTCTCACCAGCAGTGTAGAAGGGTCCCTTTCTCCCCACATCCTCTCCAACAGCAGTTGCTTTTGTTCTTTTGGCTGTGTGCCAGTCTCTGTGGTGTGAGGTGGTATCTCATGGTTGTTTTGATCTGCATCTCCCTGATGATTAGTGATGAGGAGCATTTTTTTCATGTGGGAAAGAGCATTTCTTGCTCAAGAGAGAGCACAGGCTTCTCCAGGGTGGGGAGAGCCACGTACACATCCCAAGCAGAGCTTCGAGATCTCCCATGCCATAAAGGATGGACGCCCACGTCCCAGGCAGAGATGCCAGCCACTCCCCCAGAACGTTCTTTCTTCTGCCAAGTTAGTTTATAAGCAGTTTTCCCCAACTCCCGGGGAGGGAGAGCTTGGGGCTGTTGGTCTTTGATTATTTAGTGTGACCTTTGCTTCAGCCTCTCCCAGGGGTCCAGCCCGCTCTGGGCCTGGAGTCCTTTTGTTTGTTTTTGTTTTCGGGCCACAACTGGCCCTGCATTCAAGGATGAGTTCTGAAGGGCCCAGGGACCCTCGGGTGTCAGGGAAGCAGGGTAAGCACCCTCCCTGCTGTACTGCCCTCTCGATCTCTCTCAGACCCCTGGGCCTGAAATTCTGAGTCTCAAAGGTTTCCCAGTCTCCTCACCTGGGTGCTGTGTATCAAAGGCCTTCGTGCCTTTGGGCCATTAGGTACTCAGGTGTTTTTTCCAATAAGCTTTACCAAGGTGCAGGCCCCCTTCCCATCGCTGCCTTCAGCGATATGCAACAATTTGCAATTGCTTAGTCAGCCTCCCCCCCATCCTCCTTCAATCTGAGATACCAAAAAGGAACTTCAGCTGAGAAACTGCATATAATGGAATAGAAAGTCTCCTGGGTGGAAATAGTTGACGTGTGCTGACCCGGGGTTAAATTCTGTCTTTCGGATTTTTGACGACTGACTCTAGGAGGTTGGCCCGGTGGCCTGACTCTGGGGGAGATCTGCTTGACCTTCTCTCAGCTGGAGTCACACGAGCCCTCACCAGGGCTGCTTGATGTCAAGGTAGAGTTCACCTAAGCAGTGATCAGAGAATCTTTGAAAAACCCGCCCCCTCCCCACCCAATTCTCCGGAAATCCCTCCTGAAATCCCTAGCAGAACTTTTCTGCTCTCTTGACTGCACTGAGACCTCTTGGTTTGCACCAAACCATCTTGGATTACACATGCTCCAGTATTTGCAATTGCTCCTAAAATCACTCTGGCTGGATTTGTGCAGGCTTTAAATGGAGATGCTGGCAAGAAGCTCGTGCCACTTGGCTCTTGGTGCCAATGGGAACGACGGACTCTGTAGGGTTTCCTGAGACCCACCTTCAGAATGTCTGTTTCCGAGTTCCCTCCAGACTTTTATCTGGACAGCCTTGAGTGAAGGCTGAAGTGTCACAGTTCTCTGGCAACATTATTTCTAATGTTTGATGTTGCCCTTAGGCCTCGTAAGCTGGGCACCGGGGACACAGCCTCTACACCTCTACTCAGGTGGGAGGGCCAACCATGCCTGCATTGCCGTGCCAGGGCTGGGGATACAGTGCTGGTAGGGGGTTGAGGTGCCAAGGACCCCCAGGACCACACTGGAGGTTGGGGGGGGGCGATGTTAGGGATCCAGGCGCGCCATCTCACGTCTGTTACAGCTCCCGCTGTCTGATGTACCAGACCCGAAGACTCACCTGCTCGATTGTAGGGTCTGAAAAAAAGCCCCTGCAAATGATCTGTGAGTCTAATTTAGTACTTTCTCTCGGAAGTCTTTCTTACAGAGAGCACTTTGCTTTTATTTTTTTTTATTTTTTAATTTTTTTTGCTTTTTGGTGACCCAGTGATGCTCAGGGGTCACTCCTGGCTCTGCACTCAGGAATTACTCCTGGCGGTGCTTGGGGGACCATAGGGGATGCTGGGAATCGAACCTGGGTCAGCCGCATGCAAGGCAAATGCCCTACCCGCTGTGCTATCACTCCAGCCCCGCACTTTGCTTTTAGAGTTCCAGAAATTGGCAGGTGCAACCTTTGAGCTAAGTTGGCAGCGGGGCAGGAGGGAGTAAACTGGTTTCCCTCGGCCAATGTTTACTGGCCACTCAACTTTCATGGTCTATTTTTTTTTTTTTTTTCAGAATTCAGAGGAAATTCAACCTCTGAAACTGAGCTTTGGTTGGCAGAGGTTTTGCTTTGCTAATAACTGTTCCTTCTTAAAGCAATCAATCATTTTTGCATAGCCTGCTTTTGGAGCTTATCTGAATCTTTGAAGAGAAATGATCTGCTCCCCACAATTTTCAACACCTACTTTTTCCATGACATGCTGGAATGTCTCCGTGAAATTTGCTTAGGCCGAAGGGCCAGCCGGGCAGGGCAGAATGTGCCCGGAGCCAGGCAGAAGCACATTTCCTGTCAGCCTCCTGCTCCTGGCGCCTTAGGAAGTGTCGGGCAGAAGCTGTTGGTCGTGTCTGGGGGGGCCTGTGGTCAAACAGGCCTCCTCGGGCATGGGTGGTTCTGGAACCAGCGCAGTTGGGAGACCCTTGCTGAAGGCCTCTGAGCTCTGAGGGACCCAGTCGGTCTTGGTGGCCATCCCTAAGTCGTGTCCCTGTCACAGAAGGTCTGCTGTTGCAGGATGTCTTTCTGTTGTTGTTGTTTAATGTTTTGGTTTCGGACCACAGCAGCTGTGCTCACAGGTTACTCCTGGCAGGGGATTTGCGGAACCAGAGTCAGTCCCAAGCAAAGCATGTGCCTTCACTTCCCCATTCCCTATGTACCCCCACCCCCCAGCCCTGCACTACGTCTCCAGTCCTCAAGAATGTCTTTTTAATTAATTAATTAATTAATTTTTGCTTTTGGGGTCACACCCAGCCATGCCCAGGGGCTACTCCTGGCTCATGCAGCAGGAATTACTCCTGGCGGTGCTCAGGGGACCATATGGGATGCTGGGAATCGAACCTGGGTCAGCCATGTGCAAGGCAAACGCCCTACCCACTGTGCTATCGCTCCAGCCCCAAGAATGTCTTTTTTAGATTGAATGCAACAGAACATCACCAGAACAGGAAAGTGATGCTTTTGGGAGGCCGGGAAGTAAACAAAACCGACAGTCCCTCTGATTCCTCAATAGAGAAACCTGCCCTACGACCCAAAAAGTGAGAGATTAGACCCCCATATAATTTTTTGAAATTGTATTTTAATAAAGTTGTTCACAATTTATTGCATTCAGTATTCCAACACCAATCCCCCTACTGTTACACCTTCCTACCATCATTATTTCCAACCTTCCAAACCACCACCCAAACCTGCCCCAATAGCAGGCCCTAAATAATTTATTTTGTATTGTTGATATGAATGATTCGCTAAAAGTGATCAAAAAAGATTCCTTAGAAGAAAGTGTGTGAAAATTGCTGTATCTCACCCTGGAACCATTAAGCCCTTGTATAAGAGATGGATTACTAACATTTTGTTACGGGTTGAGCCTGGTGTGCTAATATTTTCTTAATTGAGATTGGTTGCCTTCTACTTTCCATCCCGTCCAATGTGGTGTGGTACCCCTGGAATATCAGTGGTGTCGCGTATGAGATGTTGGGTAGCCGCATTTGCCACGGATTCTAAAATTTTGAATGAGGTGATACAGCTGGATCCTATATAACTTTTCACTGTTCTGTCTAATTTTTCATTGTTCTGTTTAGTCAGGTAGAAGAGAGAAAAGATGTTTTTAAATTCCAGTGGCCCGTTTGATTTATTTATTGGGGGGAGGCTCCCCAGCAATGTTGGCCCAGTGCCACTTGCAGCTCTGTATCTGATAGTGCTGGGGGCGGGGGTGGGATCCAACTCGGGGTCTCGCACATGCAAAACCTGTGCTCCAGCCCTTGGAGCTTTCTCCCAACACTCGACTGTTGGTTTTAGTCTTTTAATTATTGATTCCTTGAGGTGACATTGTTCCAAGAGTGTAAATGTTTGCTTCAGACGTGTAATGCGGAGAGTGAAAGTGGAGAAGTAGAGCCAAGAGGGCCAAACTCAACCGAAACTTTTGAGAAGAGGAAGGGGCAGGCCTGGAAGCTGGGGTGTGGGATCTTAAGCAGGATGCTCTGGAAAAGTGGGAAACATTTTCTTTTTATCTTCTTAGTTAGGCTGGAGGACTGGAGTGATAGCATCGCGGGTAGGGCATTTGCCTTGCATGACCTGGGTTCTATTCCTCCGTCACTCTCCAGAGCCCGGCAAGCTACCGAGAGTATCCCGCCCGCATGGCAGAGCCTGGCAAGCTACCTGTGGCATATTCGATATGCCAAAAACAGTAACAATAAGTCTCACAATGGAGATGTTACTGGTGCCCGCTTGAGCAAATCGATGAGCAACGGTATGACAGTGCTACCGTGCTACAGTTAGGCTGGAGAGATAGCACAGTGAGTAGGGCACTTGCCTTGCATGCGGCTGACCTGGGTTCCATCCCAGGCACTGTATATGTTCCCCTGAACACAGCCAGGAGGGATCCCTGAACCCAGAGCCAGGGGTAAGCCTGGAGCACCTCTGGGCATGGCCCCAAAACAAACACAATATATGGGATTGGAGAGATAGTACAGTGGCTAAAGTGCCTTGCCATGCAGTTGACCTGATTCCATCTCCAGCACTGCTTATGGTCCCCTGGTTCTACCAGGAGTGATCCCTGAGTACAGAACCAGGAATCTAGGAACCCCCTTCCCTGCCCCCTCCCCCCCACACAAAAGAAATTAAGACATGCAAGGTGGTAAGATTAAGGGGTTGGAGAAGAGCAGCACCTTGAGAGGTTTCCTCAGGAGTTTCTCTCTGGGACTCTTCTCTTCCTGAACTCACCCCGTTCCCCTCCCGTCCCTGTATTGCTCTAGCGTTACCACACTGTGCCCGTGTGGCTTTGTACCCCTTCGCCACAGAGGGAGACCCTTTCCTCCCGCTCTCCACTTTGTTAGGTAGCTCAGTTCTTTCTTTCTTTCTTTTTTAATTGAATCACAGTGATACACAGTTATAAAGTTGTTCATGATTGGATTTCAGTCATATAATCTTCCATCACCTGACCCTTCATCTGTGTACTTTTCCCAGCACCAGTAGGCCCAGTTTCTTTCCCGACCCCCATTCACTTTTCTTCTCTTTTTCTCCCTCTCTCTCTCCTTCTCTCTCTCTCACTCTCTTCCTCTCTCTCACCCTCTCTCTCTCCCTCCCTCCCTGCACCATCTCTCCTTTTGGAGGTAGCCTCAGTTCTTTGCCAGAGTCTAAGTAAGGGTCTGTGTTCATTGGATATTATTTGCTTGCTTTGCTTTTTTTAAAGACCACAAATGAGTGAGATCAGTATTTGTCTTTCTTCTGACTTTTTGGTTTTGGCCTAGTGCAACCCTCTCCAGTTCCACCCAGATTGCAGCAGAAAGCAAGGCTTCGTCTTTCCTTATGGCCAAACAGTGTTAGTATTGCATTGTGTGTGTCCTACGACTTTCTTTTGTTTGGGGGCCTCCATGGCTGTGCTCAGGGAACCACGGACCACTCCTGGCGGTGCTGGGGGCTGCCTGGGCCACACCACACCTGGCCATATGGGGTTAGGCTGGTTATTGCAGGGATCGAACTCAGAACCTCCAGCTCTCGAGGCACGCACTCCGCCTTTCAGCAGTCTCTCTGGACCCCACAGTTCCTGTATCTACTCACCTGTCGTGAGTTGTCTCATCCGTCATGTGAGTTGTTGCCAGATCTTGGCCAGTGTCCTTAGGGCTGCAGAGACCAGGAGTGCAGACGTTTTTCTTGTGTTCTTGGAATAGACCCCAGGGTGGAATCATGTGGGCAATCCAGTGGTGGTGAGGGCATTTGCCCTGCATGAGGGCGACCTGGGTTTGATCCCCAAAAGGCATGATCCCCCAAGCACCACCAGGGGTGGTCCCTAAGTGCAGAGCCAGGAGTAACCCCCGAGCACCACCAGGTGTAGCCCACCATACCCCCACCAAAAAAGTTGCGTGAATCATTTCCATTTCCACTCATGGTGAATGCGGGGTCCTCTGTGAACAGAGATGCTGTCACCCCCCTGTACGCCCTCAGCAAAGCACGGTCAGCCTGGGCGCCATTCTCAGGCCTGGGCTGCGTTCTTGGAGATGCATATGATTTTTCTCCCACCTGCTCTCTGATTGCCTCACCTGGCAGTGCCATCTGGGGCAGCCGCAGCCTCTTCCTGGGGCAATCAGGGGGGCGGGTTTACTGAGATTGGCTTCCTTGGGCAGTGAAAGGTGTGTTCTTAGTTCTTTCAACATAACCTGGGCAAAATGACACCTGCTACTTAGCCCCAAGACTCCTACGCAGTGTCTGGGTCTTTTGCCGAACCCGCTCCTCTCCTGGCACCACGCACTCCAGCCAGGCTGGGCTGGCACTGAAAGGACCCCGCGGACCAGTGCTAAAGGTCCCCGAGCTTCGCTTTAATTGCCCAGATGAGATCAGGTCTCTTTCATGATGGAAATAGCCTCTCTGACTAAACAAAGACGCAACTGTCTCTTTGGCGGACCACATGCCATTTATGTAAATGAGCGAGGCCCATCTCACGATGGTGCCAGAGCTTTTATTATCCAACTGCCTTCCAAGGTGAGTTTTCTGAGCCTGTGCTCTGGAATAGAAAAGGCATTAGCCACAATGAGCAGGATTTGCATCTTGTTAGCGTGCCTGGATGCCCTTGACTGAGGGCACCACGGGAGGGTGCGTGTCTGTGTTCCGAGCTGGGCAGTCTGCCTCAGTTATGATTCTGCTGGGGATTAACACAGTGAACGGGCAGCTTAGAAGGGGGAGGGGCCAGGGCGAGAATTCGCTGGCTATTCAAGGAAGGGACACTTGGGGTCAGGTCTGCCCCTTCCTCTTTCTTTTTTGTCACTCAAGGTTAAGAGTACAGTTGGGTTTGGCAGCTGTCTGGCTGGCTGAGGGGCTTGCAGTCTCTGCGTTGGTGAGTGAATGATCTTACGGATTTGGGGCAGCTGGTTCTTGCACCACGTCTGAAGTTCCTTCCACTTCACTCTGTGGATTGGGTTCTGCAGAAGGAAAAAATAATTGCTCCCTTAATCAAAGACGGGGATTATAGACATGAACCTCCAATCAAAAGTAAGTCTTTGTGTTGGGTTGCCCGCCTCTCCCGCCTTGCTTTCCCTCTGTTCCTGTGGCAGAGCCCTGGCCGTCCCTCTGGGTGGGATGAGAGGGTGCTGGGGACTGAACTCTGAGCCTCACCCATGCGAGGCAGGAGCTCTGCCACAGAGCCACAGTGCTGCCCACCTGGATAGCCAGTCCTTTCTTTCTTTAGCCTGGCCAGTCTGTTTTTTTTTTTTTTTTGCAAGGGAGAAGCGTTGTGCCTTAGGGTTTACTCCTAGTTCTGTGCTCAGAGATCACTCCTGCCTGTGTTCAAAGCACCGTATGTGGTTCTGGGGATCGAATCCTGGTTGGGTACATGCAAGGCAAGTGCCTCTCTCAACCCGAGCCAGGTCAATCTGAAGTCATCCAGAGTGACTAGATACAAAGAAACACAAAAGGGAGCAATTGTTTCAGAGCAGTTTATTGTGGCAAACTAGAGACCTTCCTATTCGGATTACAGCCAGCAAGGAAACCACTGATCAATGCCGCTCGTTAAAGCACGGAGTCTCCAGATTCCTGCAAGCAGAGTGCATGGTCTGTGTATGGGGCCCCACACGATGATGCTCTTGAGCCGTAGGCAAACGGTCTGGTTTGCCCTCATTCCCTGGAAGTTGCACTGTTTAGGCTGTAATGAAGCAGCATGGTGGGGTGTCGTTTGCTCATCAGTCTCTTTTTTTTGGGGGTGGGGAAGATTGGTACCTGCCTGGTGGTGCTCAAGAATCATTGCTGGTGATTCGGAAATCCGTGTGCAGTGCAGAGAATCAAACCAGGGCTGGCCTCGTGCAAGGCAAGTGCCTTAACCTGCTGTGCTCTCTCCAGGCCCCATAAACAACCTTTTTTGTTTCTTTTCCTTATTTTGGGGCTACCAAGTAGCAGTTACTCTTGGAGTGTCCTTTATCTATTTTTTTCTTCACAAGCCAGACACAGAGCACGTGGTGCCTGAGGCTGAAGCCCACCTTGAGCTACCAAAATTCCCACCACAGGCCCAGGGGGAAACATCTAGGAGCCTGAAAAGGGGACAGTGGGAGTGGGGGAACCCGGGGCAAAGTGCTCCTTTCTCATGCTCCTTTTTGGTCTCTTATCTCCACTTCAACTTGAGACCCCATGAGGGAAGAGCAGTTTTTAGTTATTGGTTTGTGTGTGTGTGTGTGTGTGTGTGTGTTTTGTAGTTTTGGGGTACACCCAGTGATGCTCAGGGCTTACTCCTGGCTCTGCACTCAAGGATCACTCTTGGTGCTGCCCAGGGAACCATATGGTTTGCCCGGGATTGAAGCCGGGTCAGCCCTGTGCAAGGCAGCACCCTCGCTGTTGCTCCAGCCTCAGAAGGCCAACTTTATTCTTTCAGTTTGTTTGTGTTTGGATCACACTTGGCAGTACTGCGGGACCATGCAGTGCTGGGAACCAGATCAGAAGCTTGAACAAAGGCCTCCTGCTATCTCCCAGCCCTGTTTAATTCACTTTTCTTTTTCCTTTCCTTTCCTTTTCCTTTTCTTTTCTTTTCTTTTCTTTTCTTTTCTTTTCTTTTCTTTTTCTTTCCTTTCATTTTCTTTTCTTTTCTTTTGGGGTCACACCTGGTGATGCTCAGGGGTTACTCCTGGCTTTGCATTCAGGAATTACTCCTGGCAGTGCTCAGGGGACCATATGGGATTCTGGGGATCTAGCCTGGGCTGGCCATGTGCAAGGCAAACTCCCTACCCGCTGCTACCTCGTTTTGGTGCCCTAATCCACTTTTTTTGACAGTTGTTTTGTTTGGGGGCCACACCTGCTGTTGCTCAGGGCTTACTCCAGGCTCTTTGTTCAGGGCTCATTCCTGGCAGTGCTTGACAGCCACAGGCAGTGCTGAGGTTTGAACTGGGGTAGGCTGTGCACAAGGCAAAAGACTTAACTCCCGTACTCTCTCCCACCCCTGCTTTATTCATTTAAAATAATTTCACTTAAAGGGAAAAATCGATTTTTCAGGGATTTGCTCTCTAAGGACTTTAACTGGCGCCCACATAAACTGTGCTTAGACAAAGACTTGGAGTGCTTAGTAAGTATCTGTCACGGACCATGTTCAGAGCCCTTTCTAAAACGCCCTTACAGCGCCAGAATGAGAAATCATTAAGAATTTGCTTTGCAGTTCCTGCGGCGGGGGTAGTCAGATTCTCTTTTGGCTCTGAAACCCCGAAGCCCATCTGCACGGGAGCTGGTCTTCATTTAGAATGCGGTACAAAATATTCTCGGCATGCTGGGGCTCATGCCTACAGGATGCTCCAGCGCGGAAAGGAAATCTAGTGAGAACTGATTCTTTCGTTCCCACTACGCCGTTTCCTCTTCATCAGGCCCCTAGGTAGATGTGTTTGCTGGAGAGTTCCCAGATCTCTGGAGTAGTTTAGTCCGAGCCCAGCATTGTTCAGCTGCTCAGCGCAGCGCTGCCTGAAGGGGGAGGGAGACTGGGGGGGAGGGGGGGTCACAAGCAGGCCAGAAGGAGGGTCCCTGCAGGTATGAACTCACGCAGCCTGCTTGTGGCCTGTGTCTGCCTTCCAGCCCTCACACCCCCACGTTCACCTTTCTGAATGGGATACCCAGAGCGCTTCTGTATTTATACTCTGCTGTGCTGTGTTTAGCATCACATGACCCACTCCAAGGAGTTGGCCAGGATAGAAAGTGGGTGCATCAAAAAAAAAATTAAAAAAAAAAAGAAAGTGGGTGCATCCGATACCCGGGGGTTAGTGAACTAAAAGAAGAAACGTTAATGTAACTCCTTTACAGGAACCATAAGGGCCTGGAGAGATAGCACAGTGGGTAGGGCTCTTACCTTGCATGCGCCCGGCCATGCAAGGTTCTATCCCTGGCATCCACGATTGTTCCCTGAATAACGCCAGGAGTAGTTCCTGAGTGCAGAGCGAGGAGTAAGCCCTGACTATCACTGGGTGTGGCCCCTAAACTGAAAACAAAACCCCACAAACTAGGAACAGTAAATTCCAGTGATACAGGCTGAGCACATGCTTGGTGCTGATCTCTGGAACCATAGGGACCCTCACCCTGGGAGTGATGGCTGAGCACTGAGCTGTCAGTTGCCCCCCAGAACTGTTGGGTATGGCTCAGAATTTGAAAAAAAAAAATACAAACATTGACAACAATTTTCCATCTTTTTTTTTTTTTTTCATTTTTGGGTCACACCTGGCAATGCTCAGGGGTTACTCCTGGCTCTGCACTCAGGAATTACTCCTGGTGGTGCTCAGGGGACCATATGGGATGCTGGGAATTGAACCTTGATCGTCCACATGTGAGGCAAATGCGCTACCCACTATGCTATCGCTCCAGCCCCTTTTCCGTCTTTTTTTTTTTGTGTATATGTGGTGCCAGGGATCGAGCCCAAGGACTCTACTCTGAGCCATTTCCCTGGCTTTTTTCCTTTTTCTTTTTGGTCAAACCCAAAATGCATAGGGCTGGCTTTGTAGGGAAGTTTGGAGATTTTACAACGCAAATACTTAATAAACACATTCCCTCTGTGCATCCTAAGGATCCTCCTCACTGCAGTCGGCAGGGAGGCTGATTTTCCCCTGATTCGATGTGATCAATATTGTCAAGACTCGAGGATGAGCTTTACTGAGATTCCAAATTGACCAGGGTGGGCCAGCTTTCCAGATTGTAGGAACAGAGAGCAATTCTTGCTTCGCTTTCAGCTTTAAGTTCAGTAAAATTCAGTTACCCCCCTAAAGCCCAAAACATGACACTCTTTTGTTTGTTTGTCTCTTTCTTTTGCTTTTTGGGTCATAAAGCGATGCTCCTGGCTTTCTCTGCACTAAGGAATTACTCCTGGTGGTATGTGGGATGCCAGGAATCAAACCCAGGTTGGCAGTGTGTGAGGCAAATGCTGTACTATTGCTCCAGCCCCAATATGACACTCTTGACTTAAACATTGTGGATGAGCTTGTGGATTTATTGGACCAGAACTGATTACACTGGGGACTGCCAGTTATTTCTTGTGCGACCCTGTGATACTGTGTGTCCTAAGGAGGGTGGAGGGGACGGTACCCTATGTTTGTTTTATGAAGATAATTCTGCTGACCCACCAGGATGTGTTTTGCCATTTCCTTCATCCTTCCTCTCATCTTTTATTATTCATGAAATTTATTGCCCCCTGTCACACGAATCTAGAAGAACCAGCTCCTTGGCTCAAGCCCATAATTTAATCAACATCGAAGCTAGCTGAGTTAAGTTGAAAGCAAGATGGTAATAATGATTCAGTCTTGTATTAGAGTAAATCATCGCCTTTTAGTGCTTTCACACCCATGGTTCCATCTTATTTTTACAGCGTGTCTGAGAGGAAGCCTTTCAGAAGCAAGGAAATGAAGTCTTGTGGATGGTCCAGGAAAGGGCTTGTTAGAACTCAGATCGAGAACATGCTCAGTGAGACGGGCATTGTGGCAGCGGATTACACAGTGCAAAAAATTGTGTGAAGCCCTAGATAAAAGACTATTTTCTGGAGTAAATGAATATAGAAAGGTGTTTGGAAAAGGGGCTTCTACCGGAGATTAATCACGTGAAAAAATGTAACACTAGACCCAAGAATATCACAAAGTATCCATTAGGAAACCAAGTGTACTTAGCTCTAATCAAATTGTGTGATACAAACAAATACAAAGTTGAGAGAAGAGAGACAAAGCACAAGATTAAAAAAAAAATAAAACAGTGGGGGGAACAGGGAGACCAGTATTTTATTTTATTTAAAAAAGTTTTGGCAACACCCAACTATGCTCAGGTTACTCTTTTTTTCTTTTCTTTTCTTTTCTTTTCTATTTATTTATTTACTTTCTTTTTTGGGTCATACCCAGAGATGCACAGGGGTTACTCCTGGCTCTGCACTCAGGAGTTACCCCTGGCAGTGCTCAGGGGACCATAGGGGATGCTGTGAATTGAACCCGGGTCGGTCAAGTGCAAGGCAAATGCCCTGCCCACTGTGCGATAGCTCCAGCCCCACTCAGGTTATTCTTGACTCTGTATTCAAGAATTCCAACTTTTGGTGCTTGGGGGATTGGGGACTAAATGGCATGCAGGGGATTGAACCCAGGTCGGCCACATGCAAGGCAAGTGCCCTACCTCCTATGCTATCACTTTGAGCCTGGAAAAGGTATTTTAGTAAAAAGTTTCAGTCCAGCTGGATTGGCAGATACTATTTAGGAAAAAAAGGACTGGAGGCAGGAGATGTGAGAGAGGGTAAAAATAAATAGAAAAAAATCTATGGACATTTTTCAGAGGGGACTTGAAAATATTTAAGTTGAGTCCTAACAGTGCTTATGGACCTCGGGAGTTTATGGAGTAGTTCTTCCTCCTCTGATCTTGAGGAGACAGACCAGGGTATGACCGAGGAGGCTGCACAGTGGCTGTGGAAAAAGTGATGGTGACGACCTCCGAGCCAGGGGCCAATTAGCAAACCTGCTGCAGACACTGAACCTGGGGCATGGGACAGCCCTGGGGAGAGGCCCTCGGGGTCCCCTGAGACCCAAGGCAGGTGTCTGGGCACGTGTGTGGAAGAGCAAGGGGCTTGGTGTTCAGATGACCTCCAGGAGTGGGTCCCAGCAGCGTTGGCAGGGGTGGAGGAGAGACTGAGGGGAGTGGGTGCCGAAGGGAAGGAGTGATTCCAGTGCCAGGAGCCTCGGGCAGGTGGGAGGAGAACCAGAAGAGAACTGGCCGCTGTTGGGGTGAGGGTGGGAGAACTTGAGCTTGGATGATGGTTCCCATGAGGAGTTTAGGAAAAACTGAACAGGGGAGTCTGTGAGGAGACAGAAGGACCCCTCAGGAGGGATAAATTTTAGTAGAAAGGAAGCATTCCTTTCTTCCTCTGGAGAGGAAGGATGGATGACGCTATATATCTAGAGATCCAGTGTCTATGAGGAGTTTTCCAGGTGACTTGCTCAAATTCTGCCAGCAAGACCATTTCCTCCTTAGCAAGATCTTAAATGTCATATTCCATAACTTCCTGCCTGGGGGTACTGGTTTCTTCTCACCATTCCGAGCTGCAGGAATTGCATCAACGTGGGGGCCGGCTTTTCTGTGAGCCGTGGGCCCCGCTCCTACTGCCATGTGATGTTGTAGCAATTTTAGATCCGCCAGCTTCAGACATTCTCCCAAGTTGAGTGCCTCTGCAGCTTTTCCTGTACCACACGGTGGGAGCACTTGGCAGCCAGCATGCCTTCCAGGCCCCGTCAGGGCTGGCGACAGCCATTCATGACTCACTCCCGAAGAGCTAGCTTCCACAGACGTGTCCTCCGGGCAGGAGTTGGTGGAGTTGGTGGGAGAGGTTTTGCTTCTCATCATGTCAGTGCTTTGGACTGAAAAGCACACCAAGGTGACGCTCTCCACCCCACCCCACCCCACCCCCGAGTCTGATGTTGCTTCCCTCTCTCCTCCTTCTGCTGGTCCCTTCCTATCTGATTCCCGTGGGAGGGTGTGGAACAGTCCGTCCCAAACTGTGGGGTTTCGGGAGTGATGAAGTGAGAATCGGGTTGTGGGTTGCAGGCAAGCTCTTTGAAAATGAAGTAGAACAGAAAGCAGCAGAGGGCTAACTGTGATCTTATGCAACTTGGGTTTCAGTGAGCAGTAGGTGTTGGGCGGCAGAACGTCAGCTGTGTCTATTGTGGTTCACACCTACAAACATCTGGGAAACTGCAATGCCCGAATGCTCTGTTAATGGTGGGGGTGTGTGTGTGCACGGACTAGTTGCTGAATCCCCCCTATGGCTTAATCAGATTAGTGGTCCTAGTGGGGATAAAGACAGTGTTCTGGGGCCGGAGCCATAGCACAGCGGGTAGGGCGTTTGCCTTGCACGAGACCGACCCGGGTTCGATCCCTGGCATCCCATATGGTCCCCCAAGCACCGCCAGGAGTAATTCCTGAGTGCAAAGCCAGGAATAACCCCTGAGCATCGCTGGGTGTGACCCAAAAAGAAAAAAAAAAAAGACAGTGTTCCTTTCATTTGGTTGTTGAAAGGACGAAGAGGATGTGCGTGAAATGCCCCAGCTGAGCCTGGTTAATGGTCGATGCTTAGTAGGATGAGTTTGTTGCCTGCCTTGATCTACCACTCAAATCTTTGTTTCCCGCCCAGATCTTTCTTCCCAGCCTAGAACTGTGACCTTGGCAACCATTTCTACCTCTCCATGCTGGTCTCACAAGCTTCTCCACCTGGCAGATACTTAGCTTGCTATGACTGTGCTCAGGAGTGACCCCTGGTGGTGCTCAGGGACCACCTGTGTTGCCAGGGATCAGAACCACGGTTGGCTGCATTGCAAGGCAAGCTAGCACCTTACCCTCTGGCCCCAGTAATCACTGTATCACTGTATCACTGTCATCCCGTTGCTCATCAAATTGCTTTTGAGCGGGCACCAGTAATGTCTATTGTGAGACTTGTTACTGTTTTTAGCATATCAAATATGCCACAGGTAGCTTGCCAGGCTCTGCCGTGTGGGCAGGTTACTCTCGGTAGCTTGCTTGGCTCTGCAAGAGGGACGGAGGAATTGAACCTAGGTCGGCCATGTGCAAGGCAAACACCCCAGTAATAACTTTTTTTTGTTTGCTTTTTGGGTCACACCCGGCAGTGCTCAGGGGTTACCCCTGGCTCTGCACTCAGGAATTGCTCCTGGCGGTGCTCAGGGGATCATATGGGATGCTGGGAATGGAACCTGGGATCAGCCGCGTGCAAGGCAAACGCCCTACCCGCTGTGCTATCACTCCAGCCCTCCTCCCAGTAATAACTCTCTTACTAGCCTCTCTGTCTTCTCTCTTGCAGAAAACTCATCCCATTAATTGTAACTAGATTCCTTCTCCGCACGGTTCTGTTGCGGGCCTGTGTTTGTCTAATCTCCAGGGTCGGTGCCCTCAGCTAACACCGGCTACCAGGGCCTTCCACAGATGCTTCTCTTTAGTGCTCCAGACTTTTCTACTTTCCTTTGCCCTGTATCATCCACCAGGGGAAACAGCCTGTTTCCGCTTTAGGTCCGGCTGACGCTTTCTGCTGGGAATCACCCGAGACCTGAACTGCCTGCTCTACACCTCCCCGTCCCTCATGTGCCTGGGGTCAGAGTCCCGCAGTGCCTTGAGGCTCTCTCCACAGCTTCCCGCCTGCACGGTTCTCAACCTGTTTGGGTCCCAGGTCGTTCCGAAGCTCTGTGTCTGCTTTGCGCTGCCATGCTGCTCTTCAGCCTCTCTGCGAAGTCTTTTTTCTTCTTTTTTAGTTTTTGGGGCACACCCAGCGATACTCAGGGATGACTCCTGGCGCTCGGGGAACCATATGGGATGCTGGGGATCGAACCCGGGTTGGCCGCGTGCAAGGCAGATGCCTTCCCCGCTGCCCTATAGCTCTGACCCTCTATGAAGTCTTGAAGTTTTCTTCTGTCTTGTTCCCAGGAGTCCGCCTTCTCTGGGAACTCCCCTAGAACAGGATGTCTCGATTTATTTTTGCACCCCTGCCCCTTGCCTGGTGGCTGACAGCGGATTTCTAACCCTCGAGTGCTCTCAGCCTCGGGGCAGGGTCCTGTGGCTCTGCGCTCTGTCCAGGTCCTGCTGTTTGCCCGCCAGCTGTGGCAGGAGATCTGCGATTCTCATCTCGCAGACCTGTGCTGGTGTGTCCGGTTCTGTCCAGCGCAGCGCGGTCTCCACAGATGGTGCAGATCCACGAGGAGCCTTGGCAGCCTGCCAAGGCCTCAGGCTTCCAGGTCTCTGGAGAGTCCAGGCAGGGGGCCCGGGGCGAGGTCTCCACCTGGGCACACAGGAGCCAGATCAGACTTGGTCCCTTGCTACTTGAATGTCCTGCGGTTGGGTGAGGGTGGTCCTAGCCCCTCCTGGAGCTCTTTGATAGCCAAAGGGCCCCCCCATCCCCCCCAGGGTTCTTCACAAAAGGGGCCCAGGGGTCAGATTCACATCAGGCTGATTCATCAGAGAGAAACAATACATCAGTTTGCTAGTTTGTTTCTTTGGGGGCCACCCACAGCGGTGCTCAGGGATCAGTCATTCTGACTGGTTGTTTATGGTGCTGGAGATTGAAGGGGGCGTGGCCGATGCAAAACAAGTGCTTTGCCCTTTGTATCTCTCCAGGCCCCCAAAGAAGGAATTTAATCACATACACATGGAGAGTCTGGGTGTAGACTCTCAAGTAAATGGGTGAGGAGGGAGTGAGTACACTGGGTAGGGCACTTTGCACACGGCCAACCTGGTTCAATCGCCAGCACCCCATATGGTCCCTGACACCTGCCAGGAGTGATCCCTGAGCGCAGAGCCAGGAGTAAGTTCTGAGCACTGCCAGGTGTGACCCCAAATTTAAAAATAAGTAAGTAAGCCGCTCTCCGCCAAAATGTAACCCCGGCGGCCGCACATGTGTGGCCTCTCTGCTGCTGAACGAGCATGATTCCAGAGGTCATCTAAACTTCTTTGGGTACCAGCAGCTTCTTGCAGAAATGTCTCTAGACTGGGAACTAAGCCATGGCCCCACGCCGCCCCAGGAGGGGAAAGGTTTTTCTCTCTTCCCTTTTCCTTGCCAGGGGTCATAGTGAGGCGACCACCATCTTATGAGGACCACTAATGGGAGGTACGAGCTTGCAATGATGCAATTTCTGGCAGAAATTTCCCTGGACTTAGTTACTAAAATACTAAAATACAGAAATCCAAAACCTCATATCTCTTCATTCTCAGCAATGGAAAAGAAATTATCAAATGCTTCCTTTTCAGCAGGCCTGATTCTGAGGGGGAAACTCTAAACAATAATAGTGAGTTTTTTGTTGAAATATTGAATGTAACCAAAATAAAGAGAAAGTAAAGTGAAGTTTATCAACTACACAGGCGGGGGCGGGGGGGCATGAGGGGATGGGAGGTATACTGGTTTTTGGTTTTTTTTGGTGGTGGAATATGTGCACTGGTGAAGGGATGGTTGTTCGAGCATTGTATAACTGAGACTTAAGCCTGAAAGCTTTGTAACTTTCCACATGGTGATTCAATAATAATAATAATAAAAAGAGTAAATAAATAAATAAAGAGGTTGGCCTGACCTAGTTCAATCCTGGGCACCACATGTGATCCCCCAAGGCCCTTTAGGGGTGATCCCTGAGAGTAAAGCCAGGAGTAAATCTCGAGTTCTTCTAGGTGTGGCCCCAATTCCCCCACCCCCCCAAAGTAAACGGGGCAAAAATGTGGGTATTCCTCCTGAGCGAAGGAGTGGGGCTGGGACTGGGGCTAGTTAGTGCCTGGGGGGCCGGAACTGCTGTTGAGAAGAGGGGACTCACATGACCGGGGTCAGATGCCGTGTCATGACATGTTAATCAAACGTCGATTCTGCAGGAAGGCTGTGGTCATCTTCCACTCACCACCCGTGCCTGGGTTTCCTTCTTCCCACGGGACAGTGCCCCCTGGGGGAGGCATTAGTATGCCCTGGCACTCTGGGATGGCCAGCCGTGGGGGTGAGTCTTTCATGAGCGCAGGACGGCTGGGGCCACTCCTGGCTCTGTGCTCAGGATCGACCCCTGGCAGGGCTCGGGAACTTGGACCTCCCTCAATGGGATGCCAGGCACGCGCCTTAACCCCTGCTTATCTCTCTCCAGTCCCCACACAGAGCTTTTTGCTTTTCTTTTGGGACTACACCCAGCAGTGCTCAGGGCTTACTCTTGGTTTTGTGCTCAGGTCACTGGGGATAGGGATCGGGGGCCATATGGGATGCCAGGGATCGAACCTGAATCAGCTTCGTGCACAGCAGGTACCTTAACCCTTTCATCATCTCTCCCATCCCGGTATTTATGGTTTTGCTGGGCAAAGTTTCTATAACTTTACCCCCAGCAAAGGACCCAAGAGCCCCCACCACTGTCCTTAGGTCGCGTCTAGCCCATCTCTGTGGGGGGCCTCTGCCACTCCCCGCACTCAGTTGTTTTTTTTAATTTAAAAAAAATTATTATTTTTTTTTTTTTGCTTTTTGGATCACACCCAACGATGCACAGAGGTTGCTCCTGGCTCTGTGCTCAGGAATTATTCCTGGCGGTGCTCAGGGGACCATATGGGATGCTGGGAATCGAACCGGGGTCAGCCGCATGCAAGGCAAACACCCTACCTGCTGTGCTATTGCTCCAGCCAAAAAAATTTAAAAAATTTTTAATGAATCACCATGAGGTACAGTTACAGGCTTACAAACTCTCGTGCTTATGTTTCAGTCATACAATGTTCGAGTACCCATCCTTCCACCAGTGCCCATTCTCCACCACCAATGTTCCCAGTACCCCTCCGGACACCCGATAATCTCAGTTTTATAACTTGAGGCCAAGGGTTTGTCATCATTGGATATGCCTCTTCCTCTTTCCTTTGGTGTTTGCCTTTCTTCCTCTTGCTTTACTCTATGGATTTGTTAGTACAGTGTGTCCTCTGTGTATAATATCTCCAACTTCACATGTTAATCACCACTTGACGTGAGGCACTTCAGCTCCATCCAAGTTGCAGTAAGCTGTGAGGTTTCACCCTCCCTTACAGTCGAGTAATACATTCCGTCCTGTTTATTCTGCAGCTTCTCTGTCCACTCCTCTGTCACTGGGCATTTGGGGGCACAGCCCATCCTTGCAGCTGCTGTGAACAGCTTACCTTCCTCTCCACAACAGACCCATCCTGCATCTCGGGGATTGGCGTCTCTTACCTGTGCCCAGGTGAATTGTAGGCACTGTTTCGCTTATCTTTGCCAGTGCACAACAAACTAATGAAGTTGTACATACTGTTTCTTCTCTGAGCTTTTTGCTGCTGTGGGTTAGTTTGTAGCCTTGTTAAAGTTCACCAGGCTTGTGTTTGAGGAGTCATACCCCAAATTAGAACTTTATGGTCCCCAAGCTGGATTTTTTTCCTTTGAAAATAAATCCGCAGAAGGACATGCTAGCCATTTATGCCTGAGCAGCCTGCAACCAAATCCATCATTCAGAAGAATGCTTTTTACCTTTTTAGATGGTTGAAGGGAAAAGAATGAAAACAGGTTTTTTTTTAAAAATTTATCTTTATTTTTTTAGAGCATGACAAAGCCATGATTGAATTTCAGTCATACAATATTCCAACACCCATCCCTCCACCAGTGTACATTTCCCAGCACCAGTGTCCCCAAGTTCCCGATCCCATCAGCCCACACCCCCCCACTGACTGCCTCTTTGGCAGTCACTTTTCTTCTTCTTCTCTCTCTCTCTCTCTCTCTCTCTCTCTCTCTCTCTCTCTCTCTCTCTCCCCCCTTTTGGGCATTGTGTTAAGTAGGAGATATTCTTGATACCTTTCAGTATCTATATTGAAAAGAGGGTCTTATTTTTTATGATATGCAACTTACTTGAAATTCCGCATTCTGGTATTCATAAATACCATGTTCTCTCGTTGCTTTGTTCCCTCCACAGCATCCTCTGGTAGTAGCAGGTACCACATGGCCCACAAAGTCGTAAAAGTTTACTCATTTATTCTGCAGCCAGAGGTATGACTCAGTGTTAGAGCACCTGCCTGGTATGTGCGGGACCCTGGTTCTGACTCCTGGGATTGCCAACAGGAAACAAAAAAACTTCATCAAAATGTTGGGACCTGGGCCAAAGCAATGGTACTGTGGATAGGACTCTTGTCTTGCATGCCGCCAAACCCTGTTCGATTTCTGACACCTCATATGGTCCCTTGAGCACCACCAGGAGTGATCCCTGAGTGCAAAGCCTGGAATTAGCCCTGAACACTATTGGGTGTGGCCCCCAAACCAAAAGAAATAATAAAAATTTAAAATGTTGGAGTGCGGCCAGAGCGATAGTGCAGCAGGTAGGACGTTTGCCTTGCATGCGGCCAACCTGGGTTCGATCCCCAGCATCCCATATGATCCTCCAAGCACTGCCAGGAGTAATCCTGAGTGCAGAGCCAGGAGTGACTCCTGAGCATTACTGGGTATGGCCCCAAAAAGCAAAACAAAAAAATGTTTGCCAAGGGAGAAGTTTGCCAAGCAGACATTGGGATCATTCGGTCTTTCCTGCACTGGTTTCATCCTCGTGGTGATCAGACGAGAGGGTGCTCTTCTGAGGCCACTTTACACAGGAAGCCCAGAGAGGTGTTGTTATTCACCCCAATCACACCGCTGGGACGGGGAGTGGCTGAGCTGAGAGTCACACCCTCATCAGTGTGATCCCAGAGTCTGGACTCTCTCGCAACCCCAGATTGCTGGGATGTACCCCTGGGGGCCAGTGGTAGGCTCCATAAGAATCACTTACTCGGAATTGAATGGACGTTTCTTACAAAATGTAATGGATGGTTTCATGAAGATTTTCTCGTCCCTCTTGAGAGCCAGTGGGAGGTTCCTTATGGACCCTCTGTCCATGTTTCAATGATAAGACCTGGTGGCCAGTTCTGGACACCCCGGGACGCCGATCCTCTAGCATAAAAGCAAGGTCTCATTTCTCATGACCCGAGATGATGAGTTCAGTCCTGGACAGGAGCCCCAGGAACTGTTTCTCTTCTTATCTTTCCAAGAAGACATCTGCCTTAAAGCGACAAGCTGGCCGTGAGCCATTCATTGCCCGTGACCGTGGACCCTTACAAAGTACTACCACGCCTCTTTCTCACAAGAAAGTGGGGCAGGTGGGTTTGAGCAGACTCTTTCCAGTTCCTGCCACCCACTGGGTTAGAAATCAGGGGGAGGATTTACCAAAGGCAACAAAGTAGCGCTGGAGTCTCTCCCCTGGGTCCCGGGGCAGAGAGACAGCAGCCTTAAGTGGGTGAGAAGGATTGAGGAGACTGGGCATGATAAAAGTGGATAGCCCTGCTTCTTCTGATCCTGCACCATTCTTCCCACGCCTTTATTGATTTATTTTATCTGGCCTAAGAAAGGAATTAATGGGGCGTAGTGTAGTCTTAGTCTCTTCATTCATCCAAAAATAAATGAAGCCCGACAGGAGCCGGCCAGACCCTAGGAGTTACAAAAGCCGCCCATTTGCCCGGGAACTCAGATGTCTGGCCGCAGCAGTGCTACTGGTACTCTTTTATGAACTCCCGTCTGGACGATTCACTGTGTATCAGATGCTGTAGTGGGTTCTCTTCAGAAACCATCAAATTCTCACAAGAGCCCAAGGTTTTGGAAGCTGGAGATATAGCTCAACGGGTAGGGCACTTGCCTTACATGCATCTCACCTTGGTTCCATCCCTGGCATCCCATATGAGTCCTGAGCACTGCCAAGAGTGATCCTTGATCCTTGAGCACCCTAGTCATGGCCCAAAAACCAAACGGAAAAAATTAAAAAGCGAAGCAAAAAAATAATAAGTCTCCAGTTAATGAGCCCCATTTTCCTGCTAGGAAACTGAGGCACGGAGAGGTTAAATAAATGACTGAGCCAAGTGTCCACGACCGGATAGCGGAGCTGAGTAACTTAACACCGTGTCAGGCTTTTGCCTGCCACACCACTTAATCATCAGGATGGCCTTAGGAGGCAGCCGTTTACAGACGGGCTAACAGGCCGTGACAGCCAGGAGACGGAGCAAATCCACCCGTGTCTCCAGAGCCTGCGTCGTAACAGCTTCATGCTGTCAGCCGAGGAGATCCAATTCAGTGCTTAGGAAAACGCGTTCGCTATAGAGAGGCTATACAGGAAGGCACCCCGGGGAGTGTGGCCCAGTGTCTGGGTAAGGAATTAGAGATGAAGGAAATCCACCTAGAGGGACCCCTGGCTCTGCGCTCAGGGGTCTCTCCTGGCAGGCTGCGGGCACCGGGGATCGAACCCGGGTCAGCGTCGTGCAATGCAAGCACCCGGCCCGCTGTACCAGGCGGCGCAGTACCAGCTGTGCCGGCGGCCGCTTGCCTGCTGAGCCCCCGGGGTGAGCGCAGCCGGCCGAGGGGCGGGGCCTGGGCGGGGCCTGTTGTCATGGGAACCGCCGCTGCCGCGGGGCTGCGCACAGAGCTAGAAAATCATCTCCAGGTTCCTTCATCTCCTGGTCTTTCTCTGGGGCCTGGGAGCCCCGAACGGTCTGAATGGCCCACGTCGCCGTGAGGACCCGATAACGGAGTCCTCCTAGAAGTAGGATTAGCTGGAGAGCACTAAACATTGGCAAGATTGTCTCTGGTCCGCATGCGGGTGTCTAAAGCATCGCTTTGTGCGTGAGAAGGAATCCAGGGCCCAGCTAGACATCCTTAGCAGCGCGCCCACATGGGCCTCAGTCGCTGGGATCTGCCACCAAGGCAACGCCCAGCGCTGAATCCCAGCCTGCAGGCAGAGGCCAGCACTGAGAGATCCTGCACAGGCGGGCAGGAGTGGATGTCTTTGTTGAAATGCAAAGCGGGAGAAAGCCGAAGAGACAAAGGCTGGATGGAGCCTCATGCATTCTCGCTCTCGCCCGGGCTCCTGGCAGCAAGGACGCCTGCTGGGACCTGGCACCCCGAGTTAGGCCCCGTGTCCTGCTTGTCCTCTCCAGGCCTGCCGGGAAGCTTTGAAGGCTCTGGGGCCTTACCGGAGCAAAACAAAAGAGTTTTCTGTCTTGGTTTGCTTTTGCTTTTCAGTTTTGTGGGTGGCAGAATCTGCCAAAGATTAAGCAGCAGGGTGGGGACTGGCTGTCCCAGTGTCTGCGTGGTGGAGTTTATGTTTTGCTTCAGTGTTCCGGGAAGTGCCCTTCGGGCCTAGAAGGTGCTTCTGAAGCAAGCCTGGGGAAGGTGCTAGAGCCAGATCAGGTCAGTGCCCTCCAGCCCAAAGCAGAGCCTTGACCAGGAGCCAGTGGTCAGAAAGCAACAGCAAAGGCGAAGGGGCAGAGTATGCAGTGGCTTCCTCCGCTTTGATGGAGCTTCCTCTGGGCCCCTTCCAAGTGGGGTGCTTGCCAAGGATGAGAGCCAAAGTGTGTGTGGGGTGTGTGTGTGTGTGTGTGTGTGTGTGTGTGTGTGTGTGTTCACCTGGCACAGAATCCTAGCCCTGCACCCCTGGCATAGCCGATGCCCAACTCCTCTGGGTCCCATGTCAGATCTATGTCACATTCCCCATCACCTTCACGCCATTCTTGGGCGGGCCAAAAAGGTGGTTTGGTGGGCTCAGCACATCCCTCCCACACCCCCCTCAAAAAGGCCAGGTGTTGGGGCTGGAGCAATCAATAGCACAGCGGGTAGGGCGTTTGCTTTGCACGCGGCTGACCCGGGTTCGATTCCCAGCATCCCATATGGTCCCCTGAGCACTGCCAGGAGTAATTCCTGAGTGCAGAGCCAGGAGTAACCCCTGAGCATCGCTGGGTGTGACCCAAAAGCAAAAAAAAAAAAAAAAAAGGCCAGGTATACTCAGAGTTCCCTAATACAAGCCCAGGGCAAGGGTAGCAGCCTGGAGAAGCAACACCAGAGTCTTGGTGTTGGGGTCAGATGGCCCTTTCCGCCTGGAAGGGCCATCTGACCCCACACTCAAATGGCTTGACTGAATTGGTGGCAGGCAAGGGTCCCCAGGATTTGAGATGTTATTATTGGTTTCTTCTTCCTTGTTATGTCCTTGGTGGCCATATCCTTAACCTGGCGTGTACATTGGGCTAGTGTGGAGTGGAAATGGCCCTCCCAAGACCAGGCCAGCTCTGATGTAAGTTCTTAGGTGGCGACTGAGACAGGTGGTTAGTTCATTCCTTGGTTTTGGGGTCACAGCTGGTGGTGCTCAGGCTTCGTCCCTACTCTGAACTCAGGGATTGCTCCTGGCAGGGTACTGGGGGACCATATGGTATGCCAGGGATGGAACCCGGGTCAGTCAAGTGTAAGGCACATCCCTGACCTGCTCTCCTGCCTGTCGGGCCCCTGATTAATGCATTTCTACCCTCCGCCTAATGTTAGGGTTCACCCGGACCTTCTGTTCTTAAGAGCATGTTCAGGAGGAGCGTTGCTGCTTTGTTATGTTTCCGGGGGCAAGTGCGAACCCCACAGTGGACAGGTATGGTGTCCCGGGTGGCTTATGTGAGTGCTGAGGAGAGGCAGCCTTGAGAAAGGAAGGTCCCGCCCCGCTCTCTACCCCACGTTGGTCCCTGGGGCAAGTACCTGGAAAATTTAGGACCATGAGAGTCTGCAGTGCCCCGGCAGGGCAGAGACCTCACGCCTCACCAGCCCCGCGAGGCAGCCGTCAAGCGCTAGCTTGGAGTCTGCCAGGCGTGGGAGATGACCCCCGCCGTCCGATTGCTCAGGGACCCGTGGCTCAGGCTGGAGCAAGGAACTGATCTTCGCAGGAAAGGAAAGTTGGTCCTACATCTCCAGGCTTTCTGTCCCTCACAGAAAAGAACTTCAGGAAGAAGCAAATCGTGAAGTAAAACAAGTTTACTCAGGGAAATAAAGGAAGGAAGGAGACGGGTAGATAAAGCTTGGGCCGGGGAGATAGTGCAGTGGTCAAGCAAACTCCAGCTGGCTTCAGACGAGGCAAGCTCTTTGCCCCTCTACTATCTGTCTCTCCGCTCCTTGATCTTATTTTACAGGGCCCACACCCGGTGATTCTCAGGGCTTCCCTCCAGCGCCTGGGACTAAGCTCAGAGCCTCGCCCGTGCCAGACATAGCCTCTCCCTCGACTTGAGCCAGAGCCATCTTCTCTGCCCTGGTCACCTTTGTGACCCTCACTCCTCACTCCCTCAGATAGTAATGACGTGCTGGCGCTCACCCACCCTCTCCCTCTCCCTGCCTTGCTGGTCACCGAGGAAAGGTGGCAGAGCTTTCTCAGCGATGAGTCACCGATCTGGCGTGAAGAATCTCCTTGCACCATAGGTCTCCGGCCCAGTGATTCTGAGTCCTGACCTCATTCATTTGAATGACAGAGTCCTTCTGCCTCTCCTTTTGGGCACTTCCTGTGTGGCCGGGTTGTTGTCACTGAAAATTTCCTCCCTGTGGATGGCACACACAGGCATGGCATCCAGTCCAGATTGGGGGTGGTGGGTGCATTCTGGGCTTGGAGCGGCCGTCAGAGAATCCTTCCTAACGTGACCGGCGCCTTTGCTGAAATCCTTTTGCTGTGCTGGGGATTGAGTCTGGGCCTTTAGCAGGTGAGGAATGTGATATGGCCCTGAGCGCATCCAGGGCCCCTTTGCTGAGGTCTAAGGACTCGCTGGAGCTAAGCAGGGGAGGAGACAGGAGGGACCAGGGGCGTCTTGGCGGACCCGGGGGCACCCGGCCTGGAGATCCGAGCTTCTCAAAGGGAGTGCTCTTAGCAGTTGCAGGAGACAGAGGCCCTTGTGGGAGACCCTCCCATGCAGCAGAGGCTGTCGAACTGGCAGTAGGACCTCTCCATGCGTCCCCCCCAGTGACATGTGACGTGACAGCCCTAGATGTCCTTTTTCATTTCCGAATGAAGCTTTACTCTCTCCCAGGGAGTAGGTTGAAAGCCTCTGCTGGAAATGAATGGTGGCGCACACGTGTGCCTGTGTGCATGTGTGTGTGTGTGTGTGTGTGTGTGTGTGTGTGTGTGTGTGTGTGTGTGTGTGTGTGTGACAGAGGTGCACTACAACGAGAAAGACAGAAACAAGATTAAAACGTCACCTGGCGGTGAGATTGGTGTTGGAATGTTGAATCCTTGTAACCGATTATAAAATGTAGGGAGAATTTACATATGCCAGCCTCGCCTATTTCATATAAGCACCACAATATATTAACACAGAATTGCTTTTAAAGTTTTATTAATGACAGGTGAATTATGATTATTATCTTAATAAGATCCAAGTA
Organism: Sorex araneus; assembly: GCF_027595985.1. Classification (NCBI taxonomy): domain Eukaryota; kingdom Metazoa; phylum Chordata; class Mammalia; order Eulipotyphla; family Soricidae; genus Sorex; species Sorex araneus. The sequence continues at coordinate 58,965,793 of NC_073308.1, read as the reverse complement.
TAAATAAAATTTAATGTAACATTCTTTAGATTCCAGAGTTGAAAACATATATATGTAAATAAGAATAGGCATTTTATTATATTGTATTAAATAGTTTTAATTTTTTGTTCACATAGGTCAAAGTCATAAAGTAATCACAAATTGGCTCTTACTGATTTGTTTTCTGATTATTCTATTTGCTATTTCCTGAAGTTTTGTTGGAATAAGTAATCTGAAATAAATTTATTATGTGCCTGTGGGGGCAGGTTGACTTTGGGAGGGAAACTGGGGGTATTGGTGGAGGGAAGGTCACACTGGTGGTGTTGGAACATTAATGCTTGAAACAACTGTATAATGAATAATTTTGTATATCGCTGTGTTTTTATTTATTTTATTTTTTTTAATTAGTGAATCACCATGAGATAAAGTTACAGACTTACAAATTTTCATGCTTGCGTTTCAGTCATAGAATGATCGAGTGCCCATCCCTCCACCAGTGCCCATTTTCCACCACCAAGGCCCCAGCATCCCTCCCACCACCCCCACCCTGTCCCCTTTACCCCATCCCGCTTCTGTGGCAGGGCATTCCCTTTTGCTCTCTCTCTTCTTTTGGGTATTGTGGTTTGCTACAGAGGTATTAAGTAGGCATCACGTTCAGTCTATAGTCTATTTCTAGCCCGTATCTCCTATCGCTGTGTTTTTAATAAAAATTAATTAAAACAACTTTGTGGGGGTCGGAGAGATAGTATAGAGGGTAAGGCATGTAGCCAACCTGAGTTTGATCCCCAGCACCCTGAGCACTGCCAGAAGTGATCCCTTAGCACAGAGCCAGGAGTAAGCCCTGCGCCTCACTGGGCGTGCCCCCCTCCAAATAAAACAGAAAGGAAAAACAAAATGTGGTCAGGTGATAGAAAGCAGATACGGCGCACCAATGGCAGGTTTGATTCCCAGCATCGCGTGGTCCCCAGGCATTGTGGGGTGCAGCTCTGGAGGCCTCCATCGCTGCTGGGGTGGCCAGTTCTGCAGGGCCCAAGAAGCAGCATCACATCCTGGGGCCCTTGTGTTAAACCAGTGGCTCATAGTTGGGTCAGGAATTGCTGGCCGTGGCCCTGGGGCCCGTAAACACTGCTTGGGAGGCCCCTTCTGCTCCCCAAAAGAAAACGACCTGTGTCCCATCCTAAGGAGCTTGCTTTTTAAAAGAAGGTTGTGGGGTCAGGTGTAGGCTGACTCTTTCTAAAGCAGCGGTTTTCCCTGCCAGCCCACCAAGGGCGGGAGTCAGCAGGTGCAGAAAGTTTGAGAATGGTGATCAACGTACTGCGTTGGTTATGAACTGTCGATCCCAGCTCAGGGCACCAACGACCAAAGGCTGAAAGCCACTCATCTGGGTCAGAGATAGTAGTGGGGTAAGGTGCGTGCCTTGCACGTGGCCGACCCTGGTTCAATCCCTCGCATCGCACAGGGTCTTCTGAACACTGCCAGGTGTGACCCAAAGAACAAATGGAGATTAAGAAATAGAAAGAAAATTACTCCTCTGAAGGCCTTTGGATTGAGCCTTGTATCACTTGTATCACTTGTCTTCCCATTGATCTTCGATTTGCTCGGGCGGGTGCCAGTAACGTCTCCATTTGTCCCTGTCGTATGCTAGTGTAGCCCAATGATACCTACTCGCTCCAGGAACAGGAAGAGCCTCAAACCGTTCATTCAGGGTTTTTACGAAGAAGTCTCACCTGTGGTGGGCGGCCACACGGTCTTTTGGCATCCCGTGGAATCCACTCGGTAACAGCTCTAGTCCAGCGGTCGTCTCTGAATTGAGTTACATGTCCGGCCCACCTGATTTTTGATGTGTTGGCAAACAAGACAGTGTCCCTGATTCTTGACCATCGACGGAGGTCAGAACTCCAGATTCCTTCTCTCACTTGAGTGAGATGTGATACTCCAAGCATAGCTCTTTCGATTCCTCTTTGGGATACCCGAATAGCGTTCTCATCCTGTTTGCATAGGGCCCAGGACTCTGAGGCATATGTTAGTGCAGGAATCGAAAAGATGTGCCTGGAGTCAGAGGTCCTTCATTCTCTTAACCACTTCTTCGATGCTCTTGAAGACGTTCCACGCTGCTCTCTTCCTCCTGCGCAGCAACCTTTCTCTAGCAGAATCCCACCCAGCCCAAACTGAGTTGAAAATAAACCCAGGGACTGGCAAGATAGTACATGGGGTTAGGTACGTGCATGATGTGTGACCTACCAGGTTTGATCCCTGGCAGCTCATGATACCCTCAGCCCTGCTGGGGTGCCCTGAGGACCCGCCTCGGACCCACTGGACTGCTGGGCTGTTTGGTAGGCCCAATAAATAAATACACCTAATTTGGGGGTCACCAGTGCCCTGTCCTAGCGCTGCCTATGTGCTCCTCCCAGGGATATGCCGGGCAAACTGGCTGACGGTAGTTTCAGCCCTACGCCCTCTTCAGGCAGAGGGGCTGCGCCTGGAGCTGGTGGTGGCGTCACTCCGGCTGGTGTCTTATGGCCTTAATCCAAGCAAACTCCGTCACAGAAAGGAACTGGGTGATTATGCCATGAGGTATGACAATCACCTGCCCAGGGTCGCTAGGGCGAGAATGCTGCACCCGTTGACATACTCTGGAGTGGGTCACCCATCATTTATAAACTCTTGTGTTCATTTACCAACATGTGTTGAAAACAAGGCTGAACTTTCCAGTCCTCGATGACACTAGATTTGTGCCTTTGACCCTATTAATGGAGGGCCAAATCCAGCTCTCTTGTGTAACACTGTTTCCAAAGAGGCATTCCAGGCCTTAGGGATGGTGCAGAGCACTCGCTGAGCACTGAGCGATGAGTTCATGCTTGGTGGGCAGGAAACCTGGGTTCAATCCCTGACATTGCATGTTCCCCTGAACCCCTGAGCACTGCTGGGAGTGACTCCTGAGCATCCTCTGCTGTGGCCCAAAAACCAAAGAAGAGGCATTTCAAATTCTTTTTGTTGTTGTTGTTCTTGTTTTGTTTTGAGGTCACACCCAGCGATAAACAGGGGTTACTCCTAGCCCATGCACTCAGGAATTACTCCTAGCCATGCTCAGGGGACCATATGGAATGCTGGGAATCGAACCCGGGTCAGCCACATGGAAGGCAAACGCCCTACCTGCTGTGCTATCACGCCAGCCCCTCAGATTCTCAGTAAAAGATCAGGAACAGAAGCTGGAGTGATAGCACAGTGGATAGGGCATTTGCCTTCTTCTTCTTCTTTTTTTTTTCTTTTTGGGTCACATCTGGCGATGCACAGAGATTACTCTTGGCTCATGCACTTAGGAATTATTTCTGGCGGTGCTCAGGGGGCCATATAGGATGCTGGGAATCGAACCCGGGTCGGCTGCATGCAAGGCAAATGCCCTACCCTCTGTGCTATCGCTCCAGCCCCAGGGCATTTGCCTTATACACAGCCAACAGGGTTTGATTCCCAGCGTCCCATAGGGTCCCCTGAGCACCACCAGGAGTAATTTCTGAGTGCATGAGCCAGGAGTAACCCCTGTGCATCACTGGGTGTGACCCAAAACGAAAAAAAAATCAGGAACAAATATAAACCCTGTTTTTCTAACCCCCGCCCTCCCCACCACCACATCAGTCACTGTAGCACTGTAGCAATGTTGTTCATCGATTTGCTCGAGCAGGCACCAATAACGTCTCCATTGTGAGACTTGTTACTGTTTTTGGCATATCAGATACTCCATGGGTAGCTTGCTGGGCTCTCCGAGAGGGACGGAGTAATCGAACCCGGGTCAGCCGTGTGCTAGGCAAACACCCTATCCACTGTGTTATCACATCAGTCACATTGAATTAAATCCTAGGAGCCATTTCTTGCCTCCCAGCTTTCGGGCCAGCTCTGCCCCCCTGGCTAGAATGCACCGCATGTCTCCCTGCATGACTGTTCTTCCTGTGGGTTCCCACAGCATCTTCCTCCCTTACAGGGAAAGCAGTTACTTCTCTGGGTTGCAGTGACCTGCAACAGCACCACCTCCCACTCTGAACTTGACCTTCACTTGGGCTGAGAGCTGGTCCATTCTTCTGATACCTCAGTAATGCGAGTGGGAGAGGTGCTGTTTGATCTGGTGAGACATGGGGTCTGTACCTTGCAGGGGTTCATCTCAGAATCTCATCGGTCCTAGATTCCCTGGGCGGTTTCTGAGGTGACCAGAGAGAAGGCAGCGGGGACGTCCTTCTCCAGGACGCTACCTGGGAACCTGGCATCCACCTCGGGCCCCACCTCTCCCACTCGCATGTGTTATGCCCTGAGCGGGAACTGAGGAGGAGGGGTGAGGGGAGCAGAGAGGGAGCACATACCTGCAAACGTTGGCTTTTCCCGCTGCCAAGTTGGTTTATATTTAGTTTTCCCAGAATGTCACCCTGACCCCCTACTCAGTCCATGGTGCTATTAATGATCTTCTTTTTGTTTGTTTGTTTGTTTGTTTTCTTTTTGGGTCACACCCAGGGATGCACAGGGGTTACCCCTGGCTCTTCACTCAGGAATCACTCCTGGCAGTGCTCGGGGAACCATATGGGATGCTGGGATTTGAACCCGGGTGGGCCGAGTGCAAGGCAAATGCCCTACCTGCTGTGCTATCGCTCCAGCCCCTATTAATGATCTTCTTTGACCTTCTTAGCTTGGCGCGTGGCCTTTGTTCTGGGGTGGAGTCTCCTCCCAGGGTTCCAGCTGTGCTCTGGGCCTGGAATTCTGCCTCTCAGTGGTTTTCCAGGTGTCCTCAGATGAGTCATGCCCAATTGCCTTGTTAGGGCTCTTCTAGGGTCTGTTGATTTCCCCGGATACTCAACACCTTCCCCGCCCCTCCTTTCCCTCTTCCCCTAGGAAATCACTGCCTGCAGAGCTGAGTGCGGGGAAAGAATGTGATGAATATTAATGTAATCAAATATGCAAATCAACGCTTTTATTATTAGGATAAAAAATTGTGGGCGGTAATGTGGGGACGTGCTTGTCGTGCATTAAGTGGACTCCATTCCCAGCACCCCATATAGTTCCCTCCCCCGAGTTCCGCCAACAGTGCTCCCTGAGCACAGAGCCAGGAGTGAGCCCTGATCACCATTGAGTGTGGCCCGACCCCCACCCCTGAAAAAGAGTTAGTGCTCTTTCTGAAAGGAAACACTTTCGTGGACTAGGGGGCAGTCTGGTTCTCCGTTCATTGCTGGGGCTTGTGTGTGTAAGATATCATTCTCAGATATGATTTGTAACCTAAGGTGGGATTATTTATATAAGGTTACTTGCTAACCACTTTCATGGTCTTAAAAAATCTTTTAGCATTAATGACTTAGAGGAAACCAAGTTGCACATAAACGCAAAACTTGTCAAGTTTCTCCATCTTGAACTGAGAAGAATTGCATCCTCAGAAAGGCAAAGAAATTTCTATGCATGCCCTCAATCCAATAAATACACTCCTTGAGTTTTCTTTGAAGGCTTTTTCATTTAGAACAAAACAAAAAAAAACCCAAACCCCTTTGCCTTTCAGGAACAGTTTTATTTCCTGGGTGGATCCCCAAGGGGCAGAGAGGCTTGTAGAACTGCGCTGTTTTGCTGTTAAAGAAATTTGCATTTGTGTGTCCGCCCCTCACCCCCCGCTGCCTGAATGAATAACTAAGAAAATACATCTCTTCTCCCATCGCGCCGCCCCAGAGGAAGTCTGTGCTCGGGTGCTCAGCCGAGAATCTAAATTTGAACTTTTCCTAGTGAGAAGACGTCTGCCTAGTTCTCCTCCTAGAATCTCTTCCCCCACCCTCCGCCTCTGTCCGTTTGCTCCGCTCGCGGCTTTGCACCCCTCGCCGGAGCCCCCCGCGCTGTCCGCGTTTTAGCCCGGGAGACCGTGCACCGTGCCCGGTGCTCACCGTGCGCGCACCTCGTGGCCAGGGCTTGGAGCTGCCCAGCACGCGAGCCGGGGAACAGCTGACTGCTGACTCAGAGGGGAGAAGCAGCCACCCACGAATCTGCTCGCAGCTCGCTGCTGCATCCCTATCCCAGAATCCCTTGCTGGGTTTGCTGCAGTCTTTTTTCAAGAGACGCTGAGTGGGGGAAAGGAAAAAAAAAAAAAAAAGATGTCCTGGAAAAGAGAGATTGATTGGTTTGAATGCCGAGAGGGGTCTCCCACTTGTTAATGACCCAGAAACATTGCCGCCGACTTTGCTGCGTCTCCCTCCTTTCCTCCATTTGTCTCTTTCTCTCTTCGGGCTCATCACTGCCTAGAGCGGAAGATAATGCTGGGCTGCTGATGATGGCTGCGCTGCATGGTAGGGAATTTGAACCTGTCTCTTTTGCATGGTGCTTCCCAACTTGAGATCTATTTTTCCCCCCCTTTCCTAGCAGAAATGTGCATTGTTCTTGTGGGATTGCGGGGAGCTGCCGCGACAGGTCGGGGAAGATTTAATTCATTGCCTTGTGGATTCGTGTGTCTGCAGAAATGGGCTGGTCCTAACTGTTCGGGTTGCTTAAATGTGCCAGGTGGATGGATAACATCTCTCCTTTCTGCCTTTTTTCTCTTCTCCCTCCTTCAATCGTGGTGATGCTGCATGTTGTCTAACTAGAGGAGAGAGGCGGACCCACTCTTTGCCTAAACAAAGGGACCAAATTAACCAGAACGGAAAGTGAACGCTATTCAAGTTACTAATGTGGTCTGCCTAGATTTTAAATTTTTACTTGTCTATTCCAGTGTGTCTTTGGGCTCATTTTAATCAGAAGAGCCCTCCCTCCCTGTGCTGTGAAATAGAAATATTTCCCCCCCTTGGTGTTGGGTTTAAAGGTAGGGATGAAATATTTTATTTTCAGGATTTCTTCCTAGACACCCCACGGTGAAGAAGAATACAGGATCTGACCCTTCCCCCACCCTACCCTCGGTTAGAATACCGACTTTAGTGTGGCGATTCCCAGTTACCATTCATTCATAATGCATGACTCGACCCTTTGAATTTTGAAAGCCATTGATGATCGGTGGATATGTTGGGGCTGATTTGGGTTTTTCCTAGTTCCTTGCCCCCTGCCTTTGAAAAGTAGTCAGATCGGGTGGAGTTCAATGGTAGCATGCACAGAAAGGAGAGGGGAAATAAAAACCCTTGGTGGACAGTGGCTTTGCTTCCTGAGACAGCCCATCTTCCTTTTTGCATCCAAAGGCTTTTCGTACCAGTATGCCACACCCTGTGGCTGTTCTTTATTTTGGGGGCCCAGAAACACAAGTCAGAAGGAAATTTATTTTAAGCTGAAAACTCGCTGGTAATCAATGGTCCGATGATCTGTTCTCGCTGAAGAACAGATTTCACTGTCAGAGCTTTTAGGGCACAGCTCTCGATTCAGAATGAGACATTTAAACATTATTAGTTTATTTCTTTGGCTTAGATCCTGTTATGGCAGCTTTATTTCTAAAAAAAAAACCAAAAAAGTTGTCATTTTTTGAGATGTAAGAAATCCATTTGTTGGCCCAAAACCTTTAGTGGGCTTCTTAAGCATTAGGATTCAGTCCTCCCTGGCAGGAACCTGCTTCCCGGGGCCTTTCACTGTTTTGGGAGATGCCCCAGAAGCATCTCACCCAGCCGGCTGCAGCGTTTAATGCTTCCGCCCCCCCCTCCTGAGCCAGTGCACAATGAGAAGTTTCCTGTGTGCCGCTGGGGCTGAGAAAGCAGATCCCCTGCGCTGGGGGAGCTCGGGCCCTACTTCAGCCTCCTGGACCGATGAAGTGATTTGCATGGAAAAGCTTGAAGCAGAGCACAAACCGGCCCCTGGATGGAAGGCTTTTTGAAAGAGGAGGGCATGTGACACATGGCTAATAATAAAAGCTGCAAACATTTTCAGCAGTTATTGTACTCCCAGGATGGCGCTTATGTCCAGTAAGCAAAACTAACAGGATTTTTTTTTTTTTGCCTGCAAAATAAAGTGAGGGGGAAAAAAGACTCTTTCTTTGTCTTATTAAGAAATGAAAATGTCCTCCTCCATTTGGGTATCTGCGGGTAGTGATTTTTGTAAAGTTCCTTACAACTTACTTTTATCTTGTAATTAAGAAGGAAAAAAATAAAATGAAAGAGCAAGCAATTTTTCACAATTCAAGTAAGCTTATTTTGTTTTTACTTTCCTTTTTCCTTTTTTTTTTTTTTGTTTTTTTTTTGTTTTTTTGGACCACACCCAGTTGAACTCAGGTCTTATTCCTGGCTCATTATTCAGGGATTATTCTTGGGACTGGGGTGCTGGGGATTGAATGTGGGTTAGCCAAGTACAATTCAACTGCCTTCCCCCCTGTCCTATCTGTCTGGCCCAGGAAGCTTAATTATTAGACTCAACTGTGCCTGCTTTTCATTCTGTAAGATCAAGCAGACTCTCACCAACTATTTGTGTTTTATTAAACTGTGCAAAAGAGAAATACATTCAAACTTTAAAGCATTTACAATGCTTTACAAACTATTTACAATTGTAAATTGTAAAACTATTTACAATTGTAAATTTTTTTTCTTTTTTAAAAAAATGTGCTTGATGGGTCTGGAGCAATAGCACAGCAGGTAGGGTGTTTGCCTTGCAAGTTGGCCAACCTGGTTCGATTCCCAGCATCCCATATTGTCCCCTGAGCACCGCCAGGGGTGATTCCTGAGTGCAGAGCCAGGTGTAACCCCTGAGCATTGCTGGGTGTGACCCAAAAAGAAAAACAAAATGTGCTTGAATTACATCTAATTCTTATAACATTCTGATTTGGTTTGGGGGTCACACCCAGCCCTGCTGAGGACCATATGGGGTGCCAAAGATTGAACCCCAATACAAGGCAAGCACCCTGCATGCTCTACTATCTCTCCATCCCCCAACATTGTGATTTTTGAGAAGTAAACATTTGGAGATTTTTAAGATTTTATTTTATATTGGGGGACATTCCCAGTGGTGCTGGGGGCCCCAGGTCTGCACCCAGAGATGTTTGGGGGACCATGTAGTGCCAGGATGGAACCAGGGTCATTTGCAAACACAAGGCAAGCACCTCAATCCCTGTACTGTCTCTCCAGCCCTGGAATGTCCTTGCTTTAATGTGGGAGCCCACCCAGAATGTCGGGGAGCTGTTCCAGTGGTCAAACCCAACGTCTCACACATGTGGGATGTGTGCTCTAACACTCAAGTCACCTCTCTGACCCACCTGTAAGAACATTAAAAAAAAATCCTTAATATGGGCCAGAGTCATAGTACAGCAGGTAGGGGTCTTGCCTTGTTCTCGGCCAACTGGGGTAGATACCAAGCATCCCAGTCATCCCCCAAGCTTGCCAGGAGTGATCCCTGAATGCAGAGCCAGGAGTAAACCCTCGGTACTCCTGTATGTGGCCCCAAAATGAAAAAAAAAATTCAGATACCATCTTTGCCCCTTTGTAATTTGTAGTAGTTTTGCTCTGGGCTCTATCAGGCCAGAATGACAGGCCGAAGTGATAGTCTAGCAGGTAGGGCGGTTTGCCTTGCACACGGCTGACCCAGGTTTGATCCCCGGCATCACGGTCCCCCAAGCACGCCAGGAGTAATCCCTGAGTGCAGAGCCCGGAGTAACCCCTGAGCATGGATGGGTGTGGCCCAATAACCAAAAAAAAAAACCAAGAATGGGCTGTTTCATGGGCTTGGCTTGTTGGCTGCACATCTCTGAATGGAGCAGACCAAATTTCCTTCTAACATTTAGATGTTGAAATTTGACCAGATTTGGGGTGGGGAAAGAGCAGAGGAGAATCAAGAGCCCTGTGAATAGAGTCAGATAGCATCATTGAAGGAAACATTAACGAAAGCTTTTTGCATCATCCTTCCAGCCTCGCCGGCTTCAGTCTCTTCTGCATCCAGACTCTACCCCACATCCCTCCCATTGAGTGCTTCTCAGTATTCCGCTTGAAAACGTATTAATTTAGTTTTAAAAAAAAGTTATTCCAATTAGTACTGTTAAATGGTGGGGCTGCTCTCACCAGGGCTGTCTTTACAATTCTCCTGGGGGATACTTTCCTCTCCCCTCCTCTTGTTGCCTCCTCCCACCCCTGCCTCTGCACAAAGTCCTCCCCTACACCCCCCTCCTCCCCCCGCCCCATGTTGCCCTTGAGGAAAGCACGGAAGGAGACTTGGCGACATGATGGATGTCCCAGGGGACTCTCACATGACTGTCACTTAGGCTGGCCACTGAACACGCCAGCACACAGACCCAGCCTTCTGCAGCTTGAAAACCCCACGCAGGGCCAGAGTGAATGTACAGTGGATAAGGTGCTTGCTCCAAACGCAGGTGGCCCATGTGCCATCCCTGGCAGCCTGTTTGGTTTCTGGAGCCCCACCAGGAGTGATCCCTGAGTGTCATGGAGTGTGGCCCAAAACCAACAGAAAACAAAAACCACTGTCTGTCACTGTCATTCCGTTGCTCATCGATTTGCTCGAGTGGGCACCAGTAACGTCTCCATTGTAAGACTTGTTACTGTTTTTGGCATACCGAATATGCCACGGGTACCTTGCCAGGCTCTGCTGTGCAGGCGAGATACCGGTAGCTTGCCGGTCTCTCCGAGAGGGACGGAGGAATCGAACCTGGGTCGGCCATGTGCAAGGCAAATGCCCTACCTGCTGTACTATAGCTCCAGCCCAAGAAAACAAAAATGAACTAAAGAAAGCCCCAGGCAGGCTGGAGGGAGAGTATAGGAGGTGAGCCGCTTGCCTTGCATGCTATCGACCCTGGTTCAAATCCCCATCACTGCATATGGTCCTCTGAGCACAGCTAGGAGTGAACACTGGGCTATGAGTAACCCCTGAGCACTGCCTGGTGTGTCTCTCCCCCAAAAAACCTGAAGCAGAGCTTAATAACTCACTACTCTATGAGGTGAGGACTTTCCTGAGGACTCTCTGGACTTGCAGCCCCTCCATCCCTTCCATTAAGTGGGTAGAGACGGGGGAAATGGGATAAATGCCATGAAGACCTGTTGAGGGCTTAGCTTAACATCATCTTACTTGGCAGCCAGAGCAACAGTACAGTGGGCAAGGAGCTTGCCTTACATGTGCCTGGCCTGGGTTCGATCCTCGGCATCCCATAGGATCCCACCATAGGATCCCATAGGATCCACTGGGAGTGATCCCTGAGTGCAGAGCCAGGAGGAAGCCCTGAGCATTGCTGGGTTGGGCCTTTCCTCCCCACCCTAACAACAACAGCAAATCATCTACCTTGGGGACTAGGAAGACGAGACAGGAGGTGGGGTACCCACCCCAGAATCGCCCATTGTGTGACCCTGGTGACCCTGACCACAGTCCCTGAGCAGCGACACCCTCAGTGCCTAGTTCTGAACGAATTCGGCTTGGTTGGCTGAGTATTACCTATAGGTGCCCCAGGACCCCCCAAAAGGGCCCTGTGCCCCCCAATCAATTTCCTTCTGGCAAAACCCAGCAATCTTGGGAAGCTGTTCAGAAAGGCTTTGAAATAAGAGGCTCCTCGGGATTGTTGGGGACATCAGTTCAGGGGGAGGGGCCTGGAGCGTCCCCATACACACCCTCCCTCGTACACTCACCTACACACCAACTGACTGCCAAGGCCTTGAACGGACAAATCAGCCCATTGGGGAGAGAGGCTGAGGGAACTGGAAGTAGGTCACCCTGTTTCACGCCTCTTCGGTGCCCTCTTTTCTTTCTTAGCACCGAGTTCTGAGTCCCAGGGCGCCGGCCGCTGCAGGCGAATGACAGCATGCTCCTAAGTTTCACAGTCAAGAAGAGTTTGTTTCTTTCATCATATTGTAACCTGTGCTTTGCTCTCAATCTATCCTGACGGGGAAAAGCTGCCCGAGTTACAGGTCTTTCTACCGTGTCAGGGTTTCCTCTCTGCAAGTATAACAGAAGAGCCTTACCATCCTGGGTAGCTGATCTTAACCTGCCTACCAGTGCAGGAAATGCTTTTAAATGGCCCCGTATCGATGAATTCAGCAATTTGAAGCAGCAACAAAGGGGTGACCCAGAGAAGTCAGAGAATAGTACAGGGGTGAAGGCGCTTTGCCTTGCACATGCTGATCCCGCTTCTATCCCTGGCGCGGAAAATGGTTCTCTGAGCTCTGCCAGGAGTCATCCCTGAGCACAGAGCGAGGAGTAAGCCCCGAGCATAGCCAGGTCTGATCCGACCTTCCTATCCCCATGTTTAGTTCACATAGAGATGAGATCTAGGCGCATATGCTGCCTGAGCCCATGTGCTGCTTGTGCCCACCTGGCCGAGCACATGTGGTGGCCGAGCACATGTGTCACCCACATCTCCCCCCTTGAGATGTGTACTTTCATGCTTTTGTGTCCAGTGCTAGGATGTGTGTAGAGCTTCCTCCACCCATGGAGAAGCCCGCATTCTCTCTTGAGCGCGTTACTCCTACTGTTCTTCTTTTCCATTTGTCCTTTCCTCCTTTCTTCAAAATAAAATCTGTTACTTCAAAAAAAAAAAAGAAATGAGATCTAATGTCTTTTTTTTTTTCTTTTTGGGTCACACCCGGCGATGCACAGGGGTTACTCCTGGCTCTGCACTCAGGAATTACTCCTGGCGGTGCTCAGGGGACCATACGGGATGCTGGGAATCAAACCCGGGTCAGCCACGTGCAAGGCAAATGCCCTACCCGCTGTGCTATCACTCCAGCCCCGAGATCTAATGTCTTTTGCCTGACGCAGAATCAAATTCTTGCTTCTTACCCACAAATCTTCTGGGGGGAATGGGGTGGAGGGGGTTGGTGGTGTTTGAGCCATACCTGGTGGTACTTAGGGGCTATTCTTGACTTCGTGCTTGAGTGACCCTTGGCAGTGCTCCAGGGGGACCATAAGTGATGGATTTTAACTGGGGGGTCAGTGGCTTGCAGGGCTTTAAGGCCTTAAGGTCTGTACTCTGCCTCTAGTCCAGCCCAACTCATTTTCTCCTACTGTTCTCCTCTCAGAAAGTGCTCTCTCCATTCGACTTTATGCTCCTGTCCCCCTTCTGCCCTCTCTTACCATGTCTCAGCACTAAAGCATTGGAATGGTTTTCTGGCCAAACTGGTATGCTTTGGGGTGGAAATAATGGTCTCAACCTCCGAGTTGTGACACATCTCTCCTATGAAGTTCTTTTCCACTTAGTTGTCATTTCCAAGTGGGGAAAGATTGGAGCGAGCGAGCCAGGAAAAATACCGGCGCTGACACGAGGGAAGAAATGCTGAGTAGAACTGTTGTGTGCCCAGGGATTTGGTGTGTCATTGCTGCCTCGTTTGTACCCACAGCAGGCGAGCCATTTGGGTCACACAAGTTGTGTGTTTTTTGTTGGCCAGCACCACTATTAATAAATTCCTATGTCAACCAGTTTTTCATTTCTCTGCCTGTTCATTTTCCGTGATGGCTTTCCTGGCATTTGTGAGTGTGTTAAGTGTGTCCCCAAATATTTACCTTCCGGGAGATGACGGATGTTGTTGAAAGAGATTAGACTGTGGACAAGCAGGTACTCTGGGAGGTCAAGTGAAAATACTCCTGTGACCTTTGCCATGGAGCGGTGGGGGCCACTCTGTTCTGATACAGCCTGGAGCTCATCCCGGATGGGTCCGGGGAGATAACTCCCAAATCAGGCCACAGTCTGAAACCCCGAGGGGCTTGGGTTTGATCGCTGACACCGCATGGCTCCCCAGTCATGCCAGCTGTGCCCATGTAGGTCCCCTCAGCACCGTGGGGATGCCCGATGGCCCCCATGGCCACATTGCCAGGCCTGAGCATTGAACTATTGACCCAGTAGATTGATTATCGCTGGGTGTGACTCTCAGAACCCCTGAGCACTGTTTGGGAGATTCCCCCTGAAAAATGAATAATAATGATAATATTGGTAGTAGTAATATGTTTCACAAAACCAGACATAGCTCTCGGTGCCAGGACTCTGCAGGAAGCAGTTGAAGAGTCTTCATGATATGCTAGTGGTGTTCAGAGAGATTGAAGAAGCAATTGAAGATCCCTCATGATATGCTAGTGGGGTGGGGGCAGAGACAGTGTGCAAAATGAATACATCGCAGGTGAGCAGAGGGCCGGAGCAATAATATAGTGGGTAGGGAGCTTGCCTTGCACGAGATATACCCGTGCAAGGTTCGATCCTCCGCATCCCATACAGTCCCCTGAGCACTGCAGGTGTAATTCCTGGGTGCAGAGCCAGGAGTAACCCCTGAGCATTGCCTGGTGTGTGCCTCCCCCCCAAAAAATTTTTTTTGTTTTGTTTTGTTTTGTTTTGTTTTGCTTTGCTTTTTGGGTCACACCCAGCAATGCACAGGGGTTACTCCTGGCGGTGCTCAGGGGACCATATGGGGTGCTGGGATTCGAACCCGGGTTGGCCGCATGCAAGGCAAACGCCCTACCCGCTGTGCTATCACTCCAGCCCCAACCGCCCAAAAAAAATATTTAGAAAGAAGTTGAGGAGAGGAAATAGATTCAGGGCAGCAAACAGCAAGAGCTGAGGGTGTGGGGCCAAGTTTCACTGTTGAATATGATTCTGAAAGTCCTGTGCCTCTTCAGGTGGAGAAGGGAAATGCTCGCACAGAGGCGTGTGGAGTGAGTGCTGTGTGGGGCCATGTAGCTTGTGGCTGCAGGTTCTCCACAGTGGCCTGCCCGAGCCTCCACACATCTCCCACCGTTGGTTCACATCAGCCTCACGAATGTTGCAGTTCATGTGGTAAGATAACCCTGCCTCTGCTGCTCTGTCAGTTCCTGGTGCTCAATCCTGCATCTAAAAAGCGTCCTGGGGCTGGAGCCATAGCACAGCGGGTAGGGTGTTTGCCTTGCACACGGCTGACCCGAGTTCGATTCCCAACATCCCATATGGTCCCCTGAGTACTGCCAGGAGTAATCCCTGAGTGCAGAGTCAGGAGTAACCCCTGTGCATCGCCAAAAAGAAAAAAAAAAAGAAAAAAAAGAATAAAAAATACAATACAATACAATACAATAAAAAGCATCCCAGTCCTCTGTAGACGAAGTGCACTGGTGTGCTTGCATGCCTGTCTCTCCAGAACTTAGTTTTGCAGCCGGAGAAGTGCCTTCTCTGCTTTATAATTATGTGTCTCTCTCTCTACTGGTTATTTGAGAAGGATCTTGGGCAATTCAGAAACCAAGATGGAGAAAAGAGAGCAGCCAAGAATCCAAATAAGTGTTTACTGGTTTTCTAATCAACAAGGCCAGGAACAGTGGTTGTTTCCAAATATTTTGATTAGAGACTGTCGTATATTTTGTGTATGTTCCTCATGGCATATGAAGACTGATCGGAAGTTCCCTGCGGGGCTCATTAGCACATTTTGTGCCTCTGTTTTCCTAAGCATATGTTCCCCTTAAGACAATTGTCTTCTTTTCGTAGGTAACCAGTTCTGTTGAAGGGATGCGCAGATCCTGGCAGTGTTTAGGGATCTCTGGGGGTTGGAGACCTTTTATATTCATTCTGGGGGTCCTGAAAGTCCAGATGGCTTCAATAGGTCACTTGTGAAAAAACGGTCATGATTTTAAATTAGTCATGATTTTAAATTAGTGTTAATGAGTAAAGTTAATTTGCCATATAAAGGAACACTGCTAACCAAGACTCACCCTCGACAGTCCCAATCATAAAACGAGACCCGTGTTGCTGAGAAATATCTGCTCAGGAGATTTTATTTAGTTAGCGTACATCATTTGATAAAAACAAATGTATTTTCCTTGCCCAAAATCTCAAAATTAGGGGTTTAAAAAAAAGTAAAATCCAATATGATGTTTTGCTTTTTTTTTTTTCTTTTTGAGTCACCCCCAACAATGCACAGGGGTTATTCCTGGCTCTACACTCAGGAATTACTCCTGGCAGTGCTGGGGGACCATATGGGATGCTGGGAATCGAACCCGAGTTGGCCGCGTGCAAGGTAAATGCCCTACCCACTGTGCTACCATTCCAGCCCCTGTTTTGTCTTTTTTTTTTTTTTTTTTTTTTTGCTTTTTGGGTCCCGCCCGGCTGTGCTCAGGGGTTACTCCTGGCTCTGCACTCAGGAATTACCCCTGGCAGTGCTCAGGGGACCATATGGGATGCTGGGAATCGAACCAGGTTGGCCGCGTGCAAGGCAAACGCCCTACCCACTGTGCTATCATTCCAGCCCCTGTTTTGCCTTTTTTAATACTCATCATGACTGATGATTTTAATGAGTGAAAAACATAGGATTGAAGAGGTAGTTCAGTGGGTAGGGAATGTACCTGCATGTGGTCAACCCAGATTCTATCCCTGGCTCATCCCCAGAACAGAGGCAGGAGTAAGCCCTGAACACTGCCAGCTGTCGTCCCCCAAAAAGTAACACAAACATTTTAAAGACTATTCAAAATAAAAATATTACAGAATGATTCCGAGTTCGAGGCTGTGCCAGTCTTACGTTGTTTGGTTTGTGGGCAAGAGTCCCACATGCTGTCCTATCTCTCCATCCCCAAATCATTCCAGTCTTAGCAGTCACTGAAGCAAGCACTTGATCTTTCTGATAAGGTACACACATGTGCGCATGCACACACAGACACACACCCAGTGGCGCACTCAGTTTAGTAGATTAGTAGTCTCCAGTTTGCCAGTTTCACAGAACACTTGACATCTGAGCTTCCAGTTCCCTGATGTTGCTGGACGGCCGGCGTGGGTAAGGTCTTTAACTCTCAGCTTCCTCTCTCAGGCAGATCCATCCCTCCCCTGCTCAGACAGTGGAGGGATGAGGGTCAAGAAATGCAGAGACGGGGGCGTGCTGGAGCATAGCACAGTGGGTAGGGCATTTGCCTTGCACACGGCCGACCCGGGTTCGATTCCCAGCATCCCATATGATCCCCTGAGCACCGCCAGGGATGATTCCTGAGTGCAGAGCCAGGAGTAACCCCTGAGCGTCGCTGGGTGTGGCCCAAAAAGCAAAAAAAGAAAGAAAGAAAGAAAAAGAAACACAGAGGGTGGGACTGGAGAGTATAGAGGGGTAGGGCTTGTCTCGAACACAACTGACCCAGGTTCAATCCCTGGCACTCCATATGTGGGTTCCCAGGCCCCACCAGGAGTGATCCCTGAGCCCGGAACCAGGAGTAAGCCCTGAGCACAGCCAGGTGTGTCCCCAAAACAAACATACAAAAAATGAAAAGAGGGGCTGGAGCAATAGCACAGCGGGTAGGGCATTTGCCTTGCACGCAGCCGATCCGAATTCGATTCCCAGCATCCCAAGGAGCTCTTGGAGTAATTCATGCGTGCAGAGCCAGGAGTAACCCCTGCGCATTGCCTGGTGTGACCCAAAAAAAGGAAAGAAAAAAAAGAGAAGAAAAGAAGAGAGTAAGCCAACATCTTAAGCCCGTAAGACAAGACCTAGGTTTAATTCAGTCCCCAAGTATGGTTCTCTGCTCTAATTCTTTCTTTCTCCCCTTTTCCTTCCACTTTGCGGTGGTAATTGATGACAGCAGGGAGGCGCTCACACATGTGCTTGTGGTGTGCTGTGGAGCAGAGGTGTCTGTGGGGTCTCTCTCTTGAAACGGTGCTTGCCTGGGGTTCACAGTGGCGCTCACATGTGCTCTCTGGGGATTGTGCTCCTGCATCTTCAGTCCCAGCGTTTGCTGGCGGGTACACACTTTTTACTGCGGTGCCCACACGTGGCTGTGATTTGTTGGAGATGGCATTACTCTGTGGGGGTGCTGGGCTCTGAGACAGCAGAGCCTCAGGGAGCATCCTTGAAGTATGTGGGAGGCACCAGGGATCAGACTCATGACCTCACGTTGGCAGGGCAGGTGCTTTTGCCGAGGAACCGTCCTGAGACTCCTCTGCTCTAGTTCTTCAGGGCAGCTCTACGCAAGTTAGGAGAGTGGTCAGAGAGATAGTACAGGACATATACAGGACATACGGTGCTCATCTTGCATGGAATTTCAGGCTTGAACTCTGGCATCAGGGATACTGAGTCTTGTGTGCAGAGCCAGGAATAAGCCCTGAGCACCACCAGGTGTGGCCCCAAAGCCTTATTTTTTTTTAAGTTTTATTTTTATAAGGTTGTTCACAATGACATAGTACACTCAGTATCCCAACACCAATCCCGGCACCATTACATCTTCCCACCACCATTACTTCAATTTTCCCAACCATCACCCAAGCCTGCCCCAATAGCAGGCCCTAAATAACTTATTTTGTGTTACTTGTTATGATTAATTCACTAAAAATGATCAAACAAGATTTCCTTAGAAGAAAGTGTGAAGATTGTTGTATCTCACCCTGGAGCTATTAAGCCCTTGGATAAGAGATTACTAACATGTTGTTGTGGGTTAAGTCTTGTGTGTTAGTATTTTCTTAATCGTCGTTGGTTACCTTCTACTTTACATCCCATCCAGTGTGGTGTGCTACTCTTGGTATATCAATGGTGTAGAGTATGAGATGTCTCTCCAGGAATTCTAAAATTTTGTTGGAGTTAAATTTTTAACTGGATGGTGACTTTGGGGTCTGATATTTATTTATGAGTCTCTGGACCATGGCTGGTTAATGAGCTTATATGACACTGGAAGCAGTTCATTGGCATGACTGCCAGGCTCCCAGAAGAACAGGGTGATGGAGGGAGGGAGGTCGCCCATCCCAACTACATGAGAGTTTGGAGATTTTGGTCACAAAACCTGCATACCTGAGCTTTTCAACAGATTCATTCCTGGATGAGGCTCGTCCAGGCCTCTGGAGTCTGGCCATGAGCATGGTGGCGATTGGGTTCTGGTGGTTTTCAGCTGCCAGGGCTCTGTTGGGGTTGGGGTCGGGGGACTCACTCTCCTCTCTCCGGGGTGCCCCGGATATGAGACTCAGCATGGCAGGGGGTCTGGAAGCATCTCTGCAGCTTGCTGATCTCTGAAGATTTATCTATGCGTCTCTCCCATAAACTATTTTTTCAAAAGAAAGTTGTAGAGATGCTGCTTCACAGCTGAACTAATGGCACGAGTGCTATTTGAATGTGATGCTCGTGGGAGTGTGTTTCCATGAGGTTCTGTTTCTTTTTTTTTTTTTTTTTGCTTTTTGGGTCACACCCGGCGATGCACAGGGATTACTCCTGGCGGTGCTCAGGGGACCATATGGGATGCTGGGAATCGAACCCGGGTCGGCCATATGCAAGGCAAACGCCCCACCCGCTGTGCTATTGCTTCAGCCCTGAGGTTCTGTTTCTTAATTATGCTCTTTGACGGACTCATCTCCAAGGTATCTTATGGGAAAATAGTGCGTTAGGTAGGGGACTAGACTCAAGTAAGTGAAAACAGAAGACTTCTCTTAACAGTTTTTTAAAAAGTGGAGTTACTTGGCCCCATCCTAACCCAGTCCCTGAGCTCTGTTGGGTGCAGCCTCTATAAAATGTTTTGTCCCTTGGTGGGATGAAAATAAGTCACTTATAGTTGGAGAGGAGAGTCTTCTTTAGATAGTGTGGAGGGTTTTTTTTTTTTAATTGTCTTTTGTTTAAATTTCTTTGGTTTGGGGGCAGTGCTCAGGGGTTACTCATGGCTTTGTAGTTAGGAATCACTCCTGGCAGTGCTCAGGGAACCATAACAGATGCCGGGAATAGAACCTGGGTTGGCCCCAAGCAAGGGAAGCACCCTACTACCGCTTCAGCCTTTTTCTTTTTTTCTTTTTTCTTTTTCTTTTTGGCTTTTCGGGTCACACCCAGCATTGCACAGGGGTTACTCCTGGATCATGCACTCAGGAATTACTTCTGGCGGTGCTGGGGGACCATATGGGATGCTGGGAATCAAACCCTGTCGGGCGCATGCAAGGCAAATACCCTACTCGCTGTGCTATCGCTCAGCCCCAACCTCTTTCTCTTTGGGGCTAGGGCAGAGGTAGGGGAAGAGTACTGGAGAGCTGTGGACACATTACCTAATAATTGGGAGATGAGAAAATGGATTTTAGCTCAACCTGGGTTTTATTGGGATTAAAATCCAAAACCCTTTGAGATGACAAAGGAGCTGTGTCTTGTCACTTTACCTCCCTTCATCTCTCCTGGGCATCCTGCCATCTGGTTTTGTTTTATTTGGTTTGGTTTGGGGGCCACAACCAATGGTACTTGGGGGCTTTTCCTGGCTCTGTGCTCAGGGGTCATTCCTGCTAGGGCTCTGGGGACCATATACAGTGACAGGGATCAAACCAGTGTTGGCTGCATTCCAAGGCAAGTGCCTTAACCCCCTACTGTCTCCACCCACAAGTACCTTCTGCTATGAAATCTAGAAACCTTCGTTCTGAAGAAGACACTGAACTGCATGCTAAGTTGTTTTTTTTTTTTTTTTTGCTTTATGGGTCACAGCTGGCAATGCACAGGGGTTACTCCTGGTTCTGCACTGAGGAACCACCCCGGCAATGCTCAGAGAACCATATGGGATACTGGCAATCAAACCTGGGTCAGCCATGTGCAAGGCAAATGCCCTACCCGCTGTACTATTGCTCCAGTCCCGCATGCAAAGTTTTTATTTTTTTCCATGCAAAGTTTTCATTACAGTTTTTAACAGGGGGTTGGAGAGAAAGCACAGTGGATAGGGCGCTGCCTTGCACCTGGCAGACTCAGGTTCAATCCCTGGCATCCTCTGTCATCCCCAGAGCCCCTCAAGAAGCCCTAAGCATCTCTGGATGTGGTCCAACCCCTTCCCCATGCCCCCCAAAATAAATAAATAAATAAATTGAATGATTTCATTCCTGCATCCTAAGTGTTGACATTTGTTGCTTCGCTATGGGGATATGAGCTGAGAAAAATGTTGTTAGATGATATTGTCACCTTCTGTCATCGTGTCACACACTGGATGATATAGCTGACATCCGGCTGTCTGGCAGGGCTGATGGGGACCACTCTTATGTGTGCCCGCTTGTGACTACAATGCCATCAAGTGGCATGTGGTGTGGTTGGGGTCTAAATGGGGTCATCTGTTAAGATCTGGGCTCCGTAGAGGCTGGGAAAGTCGAGCATCATCGGGCAGATTGGGAAGAGGACACATAAGAAGTTTGTCGGTAATATGTCTCCCTCCTGCTTGTGGGGAGCTGTCGGTCACTGACTATCCCCCAGGTGACTGTGACCGCAGACAGTATCCCCAGTCTTTGAGTGAGCTCAGTCTGAGCAAAGGACATTGGGGAGCAGCAGCAGGGTAAAGGTCAGTCAGTTGAAAATTTAAGTTCTGCTTTCTTTCTCTACAACCCGGATTTGATCCTGGCTACCACATATGATCCACTGAAAGCCATCAGGAATAATTCCTGCACAAAGGCAAAAGTAAGCCTTCATGAGAGTCCCGAGCACAGCCACGCGTGGCCTGAAAACCAAGAGGAAGGAAAGAAAAGACAAGATCAGGAAGTCGCCCTTCTAGAGAGACATTTGCATGTAGATCCCATGACCAAAGCAACCTCCTTTCTGGGCTTCCTTATTAGGACCTCCCCCCGCCCCCCGCTCCCCATTAAACTAACCTTTGGCCAGAGACTTATTTTGGCTGGCAGATTTTTGTGTCCCTACTCTTACATCCTGGAGTAATAACACAGCGGGTAGGGCATTTGCCTTGCACACACGGCCAACCTGGGATCGATTCCTCCGTCCCTCTCGGAGAGCCTGGCAAGCTACCGAGAGTATCCCGCCCGCACGGCAGAGCCTGGCAAGCTACCCGTGGTATATCCAATATGCCAAAAACAGTGTAACGAGTCTCACAATGGAGACGTTATTGGTGCCCGCTCGAGCAACTCAGTGAACAACGGGATGTCAGTGCTACAGTGCTACAGTGCTACTCTTATATCTTGACTTCTGAAACTGCTGGTCATGATCCCATATGGGGATCTTATGCTTTTCTTCATGATACAGTGTCAATAATGTAATCTTGTATACTTATTTTATATACCTATAGACCTGTGGGTGTGAAAAAAACTTGGGAGAGGGGTCAAAAAAGTGGTTGTGAGTAGAAAAGTTTCAGAAGGCCTGTGCTCTATTAACATGAGACTGTTTCCTTGGGGCTGGAGTAGTGGGTAGGGCGTTTGCCTTGCAGGAAGCTGACCTAAGTTTGATCCCAGGCATCCCATATGTCCTCACCTCCACCATCGCCCACCCCCGCCACCCAGGAGTAACCTCTGAGCATCGTCAGGTGTGACCCCCAAAAGCCAAGAGATAGAAAATCCATTTTTTTTGACATTCAGATTCTGAGCCAAGGACAGGATGCTGACTTGAAAACCAAAGACATGATTGGGGAAAATAGGCATTCAGATTTTTATCATGTTCTGTTTTTACAAAATGAAACATTACATTGTACTGGCTTACTACTGAAAATTTTGGGTGCCTGGGGGTTTCACAGAAAAGATGTGAAATCCTAAAGCGGTGGGTAGACTCCAGAGCCTGTTAAGGAAGGATGAGAAATTGTGGAGATGTGACTCGACAAAGAGAAACAGACTTGGGGCCTCAGTTGTGGGACAGTCTCTTGTGGGAAAGTGACCTAGAGATTAGGACTGCGTCGGAAGGGGCATGGTGTCACTCCACCTGGTGGCATCTCCAGTGAGTCAGGGTCATCCTCTGGATCAAGTGGGGCACTGCACACGTGGCATTTTCCTTGACTAATAGGACTTTGATGCTCCACTTTTAAGCAGATGTGAGAGGGGAGAGACTTTCTCCTGTGTTCGCTGTTCAGTTGCCTTCGCTTCAAAATAACTCTCATGTGACACATTTTAGGGTGTTACAATTGACCTGGTACAATAGATGGAAATACACTATATTTTAATACTATTATCTATTTATTATAGGCCATCATAAGGTGTTTATATTTAAATAAGGCCTTCTATGTCTGGAGCGGGAGCTAGGAGCTATAGGACAGCGATCGGGAGCTTGCCTTGCACGCAGAGAGAGACCAGGGCTCTATCCCAGCACCCTGCATCGTCCTCCTGAGCACTGGAGTGATCCTTGAGCATAGAGCCACCAGTATGCCCTGAGCACTGCCTGATGTGGCCCCAAAACACACAACAAAAAAGACTATCTATTTGTATTGAAATGTATAGTTTTAATACTTTAATAACTATCATCGTCCTGTTTGAGTAAGACAGTATGTACTCAAAGAGCACCATGGGTGAAGGCCTTAATCCTGCCCAGGCCTTAATCCTGCCCGGCCCCTGCTCTGAACCTGCCTGCCAGCCTCTTTGTACAACAAGCCTCTGAGACATCTCATTTGCCTGGTGAATGTGTGATTGTGTTAAATGGGCGCCGGCTAACTTTCGGCATCTTTGTGGACCATGCGGGAGATGTCAGGTGCCTCTAGAGTCCTGGCTTTTCGTTTATTGGCGCCAGCGGGCTTGCTTCTGTGGTTTCCAGAAGCCTTAGGAACTGGAGACTGTGCTGGTCCGCCAGCTGCTTCTGCAGCTCTCTGGCTTCTCTCACCCTGTTGATCTCTGCTCCCAGGTCCTCACTATCTGGCTTGGGGTCCAGTGCCCAGCCTCAGTCACCCCATGCTTATAGCCCGGTGGTCAGTGCTCAGTGCTCACTGCCCTACTGCTCTGTCTTCTTATCGTCCATGTGCCTGAGTCACCAGGCCTGTGTGTGTGTCTAGATCACCTGGGGACTCACTTCCCCGTAACAAGATGATTTCATCCTCACTATCCAGGCAGGCATCTCCGGGGCCAGAGTGATGGTACAGCAGGTAGAGCGTTTGCCTTGCACGCGGCCGACCCAGGTTCAATCTCCGGCATCCCATATGGGTCCTCTGAGCCCCACCGGGAGGAATTTCTGAATGCACAGAGCCAGGAGTAACCCTGAGCATCACTGGGTGTGACCCCCCTCCCCCAAAACAACCCAAAACAAAACAAAAACTATCAAATAGGCAGCTTACTCCATTTTACTGTTGTAGAGATTCTCAAACTTAGTTCACCTACGAGTCCCTTTTCCGAAAAGATCAGTCAGTGCTCTGCCTGGAAACGGCCTTTTTCAGTGCAAGGTGCTCCTGGATCCTCCCAGCACCGCAGGCAGCGGGACAGGGGCTTTGGGCACCAGGATCTCCAGCAAGCAGGGTGGGTGACTTCAGAATCAATTGCCCGGAGTTAATTTTGCCTCTGTGCATCACAGAGCTGTGCTCAGCGCTGACTGGTCATTTCTCTGTTTTGCTTTTTCTGGCAGCAGCAGCGTGCAGGGTCAAGGACAGCCGGCCCCCCATGTCAGTGGTCTAGGATGGCCAGTGAAGCCACCAACATCCCAAGTCCTGTGGTGCGCCAGATTGACAAGCAGTTCCTGATCTGCAGTATATGCCTGGAACGGTACAAGAACCCCAAGGTTCTCCCCTGTCTGCATACTTTCTGCGAGAGGTAAGCTGCGGTACCGGGGGCGGGGGGGAGGGTCTCAAAGCCCACCTCCTGCTCCCCGCCAGAGTTCCTTACCTCCCAGACGTCTCCAGGCGCCCGAGGAGACAAGGACTCTTTGGTGTTTCTGATGAATGAATGTCTAGGAACATAATCATGAGTCGCAAGTTTCAGATAATTTCAGCCCATTGCTTAAGTCTTTATTTCAGATCGTTTGAAGTGGGGAAAAAAGCAATTCAATAAGCACCTCTTCCTTTCCCTGGGAAATTAGAGCATTAAATGTTTGAAGATTTAGGGCTGGAGAGATGCTTTGCATGCAGGTACCCAGAGTTTGAGCTCCAGAACCATGGAGTTCTCCCCTGAGAGGAACCCCCAGCTCTGCTAAGTGTGTTCCAAAAACAGAATGCACCAAAAATTTAAAAATTGTTTTCCCTTGGCTCTTCTTGAAACAAATTTTGCCTGTCTTTACCTCATAGAGGATCTTTGGCTGACTATGATCTAGCATTTCTGGGGCTGGAGAGATAGCCCCAGAGGTAAGGCGTTCGCCTTGTGTACAGCTGACATCTGTTTGGATCCCCAGCACCACATATGATTCCCTGAACATCACTGGGTGACTACAGCCCCAAATATCACATTTCCTTTGACATAACAAATTGAGTAAAATATTTGTATCTGAGATTTAAAAAAAGAGATCACCCTTGTAAATGAACAAGAGAGTACCCTGTCATGGCATTCTGAAACAGAATGTTTCCTGAAAATAAAACTAAATGAAAGTTATTATAGCAATTACAGCAATTACATTTGACTGTATTTTAACAAACCTACTTCCATATGTCTTTCTGGATAGTTTTTTCCACTGTGTTAATCTGTCATCAAAATATACCTTTATCTTCTGTCTAACTTACCACATGAGCAATTAAGCACAACCCGTTTGGGTGATTAATTTGTCTCTGCCCCCATTTAAGTATTTTCCTAGTAAGGTTATACATTTTCTGTTATTACTGAATATATAATTAAAGTGCTTTGCTTACCAGGATAAAAGAGGAAATGGTTTTTTTCAATGGCTCCAAATCAATGCTAATTATATTTACTATCCCATAAAATATATTTGGTATCTGATTGACTGTTGACTTTGAGCTCATGTAATGGAGAAGGTCTTATTTGCCTTGGTGATATCCTTGGTGGGGTTGGATGGACGGAGAAGGTGAATTTGTTACTGGTGGTTGTATTTTGTTTATTGTACTTTGTGTTAAATTGTTGTGGGATACTTTGTGTGTATATGCACAGATGTATGGTTTTTGTTTTAGTGGTGGGTATTCAGAGCACTAGTACTTCTTACTCATTTTTATACTGCAGCATAAGTACTTGATATAATTCATCTTCCAAAAACAGCTCAACGATGGAGCTAAAACCAGTCCAAGTTAGTATTCAGTTAGTCCAAATCAGTCCCCAGTTAGCACATACATTAGGATAGGAACCATACAGAGACTAGCCTGGGCCCTGCTCAAAGATGACACGCACATTCATGAAATGTTCTGTGTTTTGGCCCGGTCATGTAGCAATAAATAGACTTTTAACTACCAAAACAGGACCAACAACAAATGCCAGCTAATTGTCCATGTGACCAGGCTCCTGTGGGAAGATTGTCCTTTGATTAGCAGTAGGCAGCACGGCCAGGCACTTTTTGTCATGTTCAACCCCTGCGTCAAAAATTTAAAAATCACTTCTCGCTGGGGAAAAAAAGTTTTCTGCTAAACAAACAAACAAAAAAATGCACGCATGAATGCACATGCGCATGCGCGCACACACGCACATTTTCCTCTATTTTGATGTATCTTAATATCTGAGACATGCTTTGATTCCATGTGTGAAGTTTCAGCAATATGAGTCTTTTCTCTCCACTGGCGCCCACACAGATCCGTCCATCCTGTTAGTTTTTATTTATTTTTTTGCTTTTTTTTGGGTCACACCTGGCGATGCACAGGGGTTACTCCTGGCTCTGCACTCAGGAATTAACTCTGGCCGTGCTCAGAGGACCATATGGGATGCTGGGATTTGAACCCGGGTCGGCCGCGTGCAAGGCAAACGCCCTACCCGCTGTGCTATCGCTCCAGCCCCGCGTCTCACCCTATTAGATACTGTCCAGCAGCCCTTTTGTGTGTGCAGATTGCACGGGCTTCTGATTCACTCCGACAGAGTGGGACCGGAGATGTCACTCGGTGGGCTGGAGTCCAGGCTTAGCTTCCAAGAGTTCCCAGGCACCGTGTGCTCCACAGAGCACTGCCAGGGGCAACCCCCGAGTGGAGAGCAGGCCCCAAACACTGCCTGAGGTGCCTCGCCCCTCATCCCCAGAGAGGTTATGATTCCTGTTGCTTCCGGGCTCCTGGCTGAGACCTCCACTGTTCACGCGGTGGCCTGGAAGTGACCCCCTGCCAGATCAGTGACCTGATCCCTTTCCTGACACGTCATCATTTGCCTGACTCAGGGGACCGGGTCGTTGAGTGCAGGTGACGTCGGGGTTTTTACCTGTTGTTTTCCTAGCAGAGCGAAGGAGACAGGGAAGGAAGCCCAGTGGCTGTGAGCCGGCCGGGTCCTGCTCCGGGGTGCCCCCCACCCCAGGGGAGGGGGCTGACGGTCCCTCCCGCTTCTGCCTCTGCCCCAGGTGCCTGCAGAACTACATCCCCGCCCACAGCCTGACGCTGTCCTGCCCCGTGTGCCGCCAGACCTCCATCCTGCCCGAGAAGGGGGTGGCCGCGCTGCAGAACAACTTCTTCATCACGAACCTGATGGACGTGCTGCAGCGAACGCCAGGCAGCAACGTCGAGGAGTCGTCCATCCTGGAGACCGTCACCGCCGTGGCCGCGGGAAAGCCTTTGTCTTGCCCCAACCATGATGGCAATGTAAGTGGTGGGGACCGGCCCCCACTGGGGGCAGACGGCAGGAAGTCCTGTAGCCGCACAGCACCCCAAAGGGCTCTCCTTTCCCTGTGTTCTCGCTGAACCCCTTTATCCCACACCCTCAGGGCCAGTGCTCAAGGGGTGTTTCTTGCCCTCTCGTGGCTTCATGAAATAAACCTTATTTGGTTATAAGAAATACAAATTAGGGGCTGGAGCAATAGCACAGAGGGTAGGGTGTTTGCCTTGCATGCAGCCGACCCAGGTTCGATTCCCAGTATCCCATATGGTCCCCTGAGCACTGCCAGGAGTTAATTCCCGAATGCAGAACCAGGAGCAACCCCTGAGCACTGCTGGGTGTGACCCCCGACTCCAAAAAAAAATATTAGAAAAAGGACAATAAAGAAAACATCTTGAAAACATCCCCAGGAGTAATTCCTGAGTGTACAAGCCAGGAGTAACCCCTGTGCATCACTGGGTGTGACCTAAAAGCAAAAAAAAAAAAAAAAAGTGCAAATTAAAAATTTTAAATTCTCAATTAGTACATTTTTAACTAGAGGGTAGGGGTTTTTTTTTTTCTTCTTTTTCTATTTACCAAGCCAGTTTAACAAACTCGAGTCCATATCTGGTGGACCAGTCTGTTGAGGTGACATCAAAACGGGAACCACCCATGGTACCACACCCTGTTTAAGTAATAGAATCAGCCAACAAGTGGACTATTCAAGTGCATATGGCAGCACAAACCCTAACATGGGCCTCTGGAAAGATGTGTTCGAAATTAAGGATTCAGTCATTGATGCGTCCCGACCCTGGAGAATGGTTACCAAAATGTTAATTAATTCAGGTTCTTTTTCTTGTGAGATGGGTTTTTCTTGTGCTCTGTAAGGCCCTACTTCTTAGTAGTAAGGAGGCCTGTTTCTCTCCCCACCTCCACCAAAAAAGAATGGTTCAAAAATAATTTTTTCAAAAGAAGAGATCAAGTCAAGATATTAGGGGCCCTAGTGATAGTACAGTGGGTAGGGCATTTGCCTTGCACGCGGTCGACCCAGGTTCGATTCCCAACATCCCATATGGTCCCCCGAGCACTGCCAGGAGTTAATTCCTGAGTGCAGAACCAGGAGTAACCCCTGAGCACTGCTGGGTGTGACCCCCCCTCCAAAAAAAAATTAGAAAAAGGACAATAAAGAAATAATTGAAACACAAAAGACAAAAATTTAAAAACAGCTTGAAAATAATAGAAGCAACTGAGTTGATGAATAAACCCAAAGACTTAAATGCTATCTTTAATATTTGTGAGATAATCTGTCATCTGATAAAACAACCAGGGGAAACTATAAATAAATGAAATTAGGAGTGATGCCTATACACAATGAAGGGGGCTGAGAGACAATACTGGCATTAGGTGGTGCATGCCCCACTTGCAGGTGACCAATCCCTGCCACCAAATATGGTTCTCCGACCTCACCAGAAGTGATCCTTGAGTGCTGAGTAGTAAGCCCTGGGTACCATTGGGTGTGAAAACAAACAAACCCCCCCAAAAATTGTGCTTGTTTATTTATTTGGCTTCTTTGGGTCACACCCAGCAATGCTCTGGTGTGACTCCTGGCTCTGTACTCAGGACTCACTCCTGGCAGGGCTCCTGGGATGCCAGGGATCAAACCTGGGGAACCTAGGTTGGCTGCATGCAACGCAAATGCTCCACCCACTGTACTATTGCTCTGCGCCCCCCTCACCCCCCAAAGAAAAAATGATTTTAAGGATCTGGAGAAATTGTCAAAAGGTTGGAGTACAAGCTTAGCATGTACAGGACCCTGGTTCAGTCTCTGTCATGTCATGGTCACTCACTACCACGGATAGCTCTGGTGATCCCCAGGATCTTTTTTGTCTCTTTTTATTTTGGGGACCACACCAGGCTGTGCTCAGGGCTTCCTCCTGGCTCTGTGCTCTGGGATCACTCCTGGCTGTGCTTAAGTGTCCATATGTTGTGCCAGGGACCAAACCAGAGTGGGCTGCTTGCAAGACACGTGCCTTAACCCCCTGCTGGCTCTCTGACCCTGTAACTGGGTTTTGTTTGTTTGCTTTGGTTTCTGATTAATAAATTGGGAGCCTAGTTCAAATATTTATTTGTCTAGAAAATAACAAATGGTCAAAAAAACTTAAGCAGACTTGTAATCTTAAAAGAAACTAGTAAACTGCATCTTAAGACAGTATTCCTTCATACTAAGTCATTAGTCTCAGTACGTTTACTTCTGAATAAGAAAGGAGAGAAAATTTTCCAGTTTACTTTTATGTTCTACTCCTAGCTGGTACCAAAATCTAGTGAAGACAGAACAGAAAGAAAATCACTTTCATTTGGTTTATGAAAGTAGCTGTAAAGCTATAAAAGTCTTAATTAAAATGCCCTGGCAAATTTTTATGATGTAATATCAGTTATAAATTAAGAAAAATAGAATTGTCATAAATGAAAAATGGGGAAAGCACTCAGATGGCTCACTGGGGTTATATAACTGGCTAATATTGGTTGAGAAAAACTTCAAAGCTTGGTGTGAAGAGATAGTACAGTGCGTAGGGCACCTACCTTGCAGGCAGCCAACCTGGACTTGATCCCTCGAATCCCATATGGTCTCCCAAGCACCTTCAGGAATAAGCCCTAAGTATTGCTAGGTATAGCTCAAAAATAGAAACCAAAAACAAAACAAAAAGTAAAAAGTTGCTAAACTTTTTTTTTTTTGGGGGGGGGGGTCACACCTGGCAATGCACTGGCTCTGCACTCAGGAATTATTCCTGGCGATGTTCAGGGGACCATATGGGATGCTGGGAATTGAACCCGGGTCGGCTGCGTGCAAGGCAAACACCCTACCCACTGTGCTATCGCTCCAGCCCCAAAGTTGCTAAACTTTTATACTCAAATTAGCTACAGTGTGTAAAAATAATAATAAACAGTGCTGACATGGGTATAGTGATATATATATTGTGTATATATAGATGGGATAGAGCGGTAGCACAGCAGTTGGGCGTTTGCCCTTCACACAGCCGACCCGTGTTCGATTCCTTCGCCCCTCTCGGAGAGCCCATCAAGCTACCGAGAATATCGAGCCTGCGAGGCAGAGCCTGGCAAGCTACCCATGCGTATTGGATATGCAAAAAAAACAGTAACAATAAGTCTCTCAATGAGAGATGTTACTGGTGCCTGCTCAAACAAATCAATGAGCAACGGGATGACAGTGATATATAGATATACACATATATATTATAGTATATAATGTATAGGTTTTTTTCCCAACGATTGGAGGCTCTTTTCAGGGTCAGGCTGCTAAAATCTCAGGGCTGGGACGAATGGAGACATTACTGGCACCTGCTCAAATAAATCAATAAACAACGGGACAGTGATACAGTGATACAGTGAATGTATAGGTATAGTGCTATATATGTATAATATAGTATATACTCATAAATACATATTTATAAACATGCTTGTAGCACTGTCATCCCGTTGTTCATCTATTTGCTCGAGCAGGCACCAGTAATGTCTCCATTGTAAGACTTCTTGTTGTTACTGTTTTTGGCATGTCAAATATGCCACAGGTAGCTTGCCAGGCTCTGCCATGCCGGCAGGATACTCTCAGTA
Source organism: Sorex araneus (assembly GCF_027595985.1). NCBI lineage: Eukaryota > Metazoa > Chordata > Mammalia > Eulipotyphla > Soricidae > Sorex > Sorex araneus. Next base: position 58,935,039 of record NC_073308.1, on the reverse strand, counting down.
GCTTGCCAGGCTCTCCGAGGGGGACGGAGGAATCAAACCTGGGATAGCCGAGTGCAAGGCAAACAAACACTCTACCCCCCTGTGCTATCACTCCAGTCCAGCATGTTTGTATTTTAATATAATTATATCCAAATACATAAATATGTTTGGAGCCACTCCCAGCTTGGTATTTGGGGGATCATACACCTGATCCAGAGATCAATTCCAGGCTTCCCTCACATAGAACATGCACCACAGACCGTTCCCCCCCACCCCCCTCTCTCTCTCTCTCTCTCTCTCTCTCTCTCTCTCTCTCTCTCTCTCTCTCGGCCTTGGTGAAATATTTTCATAAGCTGTGGGTAGATCGCTAACTTACTTTTCAGAAACTTTACAAATTTGGCAAACTGTTGTGAATGTTTTGTACAACTTATTTTGTTCAATAAGTTCACTGCTAGAAATATTTCTGAGGAAATAATTGGAGATGAGGAGAAAGATTTGATTAAAGTCATGCTAATTGAATTTTCATATTAAAGTTTGGAATTTACTGAATGTGCACTATGAGAGAAATAATCTGATTCTAATAAATCTATGTACCTGATTCTTATAGCCTACTTCTCCCCCTGGGAGAAACTGGCAATCTTCTGAGAGTTTCCTGCCCACATGGGACAAACAGCCTTGCAAGCTTCCCATGGTGTATTCATATGCTAAATCCAGTAACTAGCTGGATCTCATTCCCCTGACCCTGAAAGAGCCTCCAGTGCTACATCGTTGGGAGTCAAGATAGACTTCTAAGATCTCAGGGAAAAGACGAAATGAGAGGTTACTGAGCCCGCCCAAGAAATCGGTGATTAATGGGATTTTGTGATTCGTGATCGTGACCTGATTCTTAGGTAGCCATTCTAACTGATGTTTTATTTTATTATTATTGTTATTTATTATTATTATTATTATTATTATTATTATTATTATGCTTTTTGGGTCACACCCGGCGATGTACAGAGGTTACTCCTGGCTTTGCACTCAGGAATTACTCCTGGCAGTGCTTGGGGGACCATTATGGGATGCTGGGAATGGAACCGGGGTTGGCCAGGTGCAAGGCAAATGCCCTACCCGCTATATTATCACTCCAGCCCCCTAATTGACATTTTAGAGGGACTGCTTGACCATATGGTACCGCACGATTATACCTGGCACCCTGTGACCACACGACGCTCTGAGCATCGTCAGGGGTAGTCCTTACTAAGCACAACCAAACCAGTTCTTATTTGATTTGGTGCTTTGGAGAAAATATCACTGTGCCATTAGATGTGGCTGTGGTTCCATGGACATGCAATGCTTTGTTTTGCTGTTGGTGTTTTATTTTGGCGGGCCACACCACTCGGTGCACTGGCCACTCCTGGCTCTGTGCTCAGGTGTTGACCTCTCGTGGTGCTCAGGGGACCATATGCAGTGCCAGGGGTCAGCTGTGTGCAAGACCAGCACCTTTACCCTTGTATTATTTCTCCAGCCCACTTTGTTTCTTAGTAGGACTGGAGTTCGTCCTTTATGGAATGGAGAAGTGTGTTCTTTGTTTCAGAGATAATGTGGCAGAGTGCCTGCCCTTCTCTGCATTTGCCCAGAGTTCTCAGGAACCAGGCAGTGGGTGATTGGGCTGCAGAGGTAGCTGACCAATTTAGGGAGGACCCTGGATACCATCTTAAGGAACTCGAATGTCTCCTGAGTCAGGCGGAGTGTTAAAATAAGTCAGGCATCGGAAGGCCCGGGGCAGCTTTGTGTTTGGCTTATTCACAGTTGCTGGAGATGAGTTGCTGGAGATGTGATCAGGAAGGGGTTGGGTGGGAGGAGCTGGGGCTAGAGGCCCTGTGGAGAGAGGTGGTGCTGAAAAGATTCATGGAAGGGGCTTGGCTGAGACAGCAGAGGCCAGGCAGGAAAGATGTCCTTGTAAGACTGAGCCTGTGGGCTGGTGGATTCTGGCCTACCTAGCTGGGATGCCTTAAGGACCAACTCAAAGAGGAGTTTTAGCGTTTATCATTCCAATTGGCATGCATTCCTATTGAATAACACTGCCAACGAGCGATAATGCAGGGGGGAATGCTTGTCTTGCACGCAGCCAACCCGGGTTCGATCTCTGGCACCACACACGTTCCCCTGCGCACTGCCATGGCTGATGTGAAATTATAAACCAAAAGCAAACAACACTTAGGAGAGAGAATTCTGCTATTAGTGCCTGACAGATAAGTAGAAAAGAATTCCCTAAGGATGTGCCATTTAGCTCTCAACATTGTAGGAACCAGGAGCATAAACCCACCCGGTCTGATTGAAGCACACAGATAAGTTATGACACCCCCAGAATTTCATCACGATGAGTCTGCTGTTGATCAGAAGCCTTACCATTAACATTGACTATCGGGGCTGGAGCAATAGCACAGCGGGTAGGGCATTTGCCTTGCACGTGGCCGACCCGGGTTCAATTCCCAGCATCCCATATGGTCCCCTGAGCCCCGCCAGGAGTAGTTCCTGAGTGCATGAGCCAGGAGTGATCCCAGTGCATCGCTGGGTGTGACCCAAAAAGAAAAATAAAAAAACATTAACTATCGATTAACACATATTTGGTATGCTATGTGGATTATATATTATTATAAAGTAAACTAGAGGAAAGAAAATGTTTTATTTTTAGTGGATGACACATAGCAAGCTTACTCCTGGTTTCCTGCTTGGGGGTCACTCCTGGTGCAGCTCAGGGGAATACATACAGTGCTGGGGATTGAATCAGGTTCCTGCAAGCACCTTGACCCCTGCACTATGATACCATGTGCTGGTACAAAAATTTACTAGGAAAACCATGTGGACCATAATAAAGGTCTTCAGATGTCTTCATGTTGAGGAAGGGGAAGAGTTCAAAATATTTGAGATTTAGTGGACCAACCAGTTGAAGCCCACAATCTGTTGGGTGCTGTAAGCTGCTAACAGAATCTCACAGGGTAACTAATTATAGCCACGTTAAACAAATCTTTAGGCAAAAACTGTCCTTCTTAGGCCAGAGAGATGATAGTGCAGCTGGTAGGGTGCTGGCTGTGCATGCAACTGACCCAGGTTTGATCCCCAACACCTACTGTCCCCAAACCCTGCCAGGAGTGACCCTTGAGCACAGAGCCAGGTATAAGCCCTGACACTGCTGGGTGTGGCACCAAAGGTGTCCTGGCAAATCATAGTAAAAATTTAATATTTCTAAGAGTTTGATCCTCCTTGAGGTGCTTGAAGCTCTTTAAATCATTTTGAGCACTTTCTCTCTGCTGGGTCAGTATGAGTCTTCAGAGTCATAAAATTTACAAGCCAGCAAGAGGCATTGGAAAATTTGCACCACACATTTGAATAGTTTTATTGTTTTATCGTAAATCGTCAGAGTTCGATGCTTACTGCTTTGAAATTAGGGTACTCACCACATATTCAAGCTGAAATGCATGCACCGTTCCAGGGAAATTGCTGCAGCTAATTGCCATGAGTAAATCTTTAAAAACAATCCAAATGTCTGAAGGTTAATAAAAATGGGCAATTAGCAATAAAGCAGAATGTTGCCATCCTAAACTGCCTGGTGTTGATTCGCCCGTGTGGTTGAAAACCTGTCCTTTTCTTTGAACACTGTGACACAGTGTCTTCTGATGAAAGTGCCATGGTGGCAGTGGCTAAGGACAAAGAAGAAGGGGAAGAATGGTCAGCAGTTTAAGAGATGCTGTGCATTGAAAGCCAACATTTGAGCTCTCGCCCAGCAGTTCCAAACACAGATGATCATTAAGCCTGGTGACTGCTTGTCTGTTGCCTTACCAAGCCGAATTCAGAGATGCAAGAGAGGGCTGGAGAGATAGCACAGTGGGTAAAGCGCTTGCGTGCATGCAGCTGACCCCAGTTTGATCCCTGGCATCCTATATAGGGAGCTTCCCCAAGCTCTACCAGCAGTGATCCTTGAGTTCAGAGCCAGGAGTAACTCCTGAGCATTGTTGGGTGTGGTCCAAAAACGAAAACAAAAAGACTCACAAAAACAAGAGTAAGTCCAGAGTTAAGTGTGAGCCCACTTTGCGCCATCCTCCCCCCACGCCAAAAAAGAAAGAATTCATGACCAGTGATTATGAAGATTGATTATTACTATTAATTTAGTTATGTATTATTTGGAAATAAAGTGTTTTGGGAAAATCAAACCACTCTGAAGCCATAAAATAATAAACTCCCTTTTATAGGAATTATGTTCCAGCCATCACTGGGTTTAAAGATCTTAGAGGGGCCGGAGCGATAGTACATCAGGTAGAGTGTTTGTCTTACACGCAGCTGACCCGGGTTCAATCCCCGACATCCCATATGGTTCCATAAGCACTGCCAGGAGTGATCCCTGAGTTCAGAGCCAGGAGTAACTTCTGAGCATTGCTGGGTGTGACCCAAAAAGAAGGAAGGAAGGAAGGGAGGGAGGGAGGGAGGGAGGGAGGGAGGGAGGGAGGGAAGGAAATCTTAGGACTTGGCAAGAAGTGCTTTGATATCCTTACTTCTACTAGCCTTTTGAAAAAAATCAGGAAACTGTCTAGGCAACTAAATTTTCTCAAATAAGTAAAAAATTTATAATGTGGGCCTTGTGTATTTTTACCAGGTTATTGCTTTTCCTAGTATGATTTCTGAAGATGTTATGACTGGAAGATGTTATTAGTGGAGCACTGCCTGAACTTGTAGCTGATTCCATTTCTTGAACACGTGAAAGTATATCGATAATAGAGTGAAATGTCCAAATGCAACCCCAAATGCAGTTCCTTTCTTTAGAAGCACTGCCTCTCCCAGGGGAAGGAGGATCTTTTGGCTCATGTAGTTCTTTGGTAAATACCATAGATTCTTGAAAATGGCGGGGAGAGGTGGGGAGGTATTGTTTTTTAGAAAATAGAAATGAAATATCAGGGAAGAGCTTAGTTTTGCTGGTCGTTTGGCAAAGTAGGGAGTGAGGGAGGTAGAAGCAAGAAAAGGGTATTTCCAGCTCTCTGCTTTAATATACCACGGCCACCAGCGCTCAGGCAAATGTCTGGCTTGAATCAGGGCTGGTCAAGTCCGCTACGAGCACATCCTGCCAGCCCCACGTGGCAGCTGTCAAGCTGTGCCTGGAGTCCACTTGATCTGCACAGCGTGGGAGGTGACCCCGGCCACCCGATTCCTGGGCAGCCGCAGACTCAGGCTGGAGCAGGGAATTGTTCCTTGCAGGAAAGGAAAGTCACCCTAACCCGCGGCACAGACGCTCTCGGTCTGTCCCTTTTCCTAGCAGAAAAGCATTTCAGAAGCAGGCGAAATAGTGAAGCAATACAGTTTTTAATGGAACGCAATTTTCCTAGAAAGATGTGAGGGAGGAGAAAGACGGGAAGTACATGTTCAAGAGAGAACATGGGCTTCTCCAGAGTGGAAAAAAGGAGAAAGCAGAGAGACAGAGACAAGCAAGGGGAACCCCGGGCTTGAAGAGCAAACTGATTCTTGGAAATTGTGACTTTCAACAAAATGACGTATAACAAAGTCAGGTCTTCGAATAGTCTCATTTCATTCAATGCTGGCCCCCTGTCCTCTGCCAGTCAACCTGACCGAGAAATGACATTGAACAAATTGAGGTCATTTGAGAATCTGCTATAATGATCAGCTTTTAGGTATAGCTGGGCACTCTGCCAGGTGGAACTGACTTGTGCCAAGTAGGAATGCCCCACATCATCATCTTCCCACTGGGTAGTTGTGTTTTATTGGATAGATTTATTCAAATTCATTTTTAATGGGATGTGTGTGAAAAATGTCCTTAAGCAATTGAAGGATTAAGAAAGAAAAATTCCACTTGATGGCCTAAGCCCTTTACTAAAAAGATCTGCACTGGAACAAAATTCATGCAATCAAATTTCCATGTGAGGGAAAGAGATTATGTTTTCAAACCCTATTCTAGTATGAACCTATTTCAGCTCTGATGCCACACGAGATTTAAAATTATCTTGGAACTAGCTTGAAGGACATTTTATCTAAATTTGCTTCACTGGAAATTGTGTCAGCAAACTAAGTGTTCTGTTTTTGGGAGAATCAAGATGTGTTACATTAATATATATATGTGTGTGTGTATATGTACATATATACACACATTTGTAATGTAAATGTGCTATATAAAATAGTGTATCTTAATGAGGAAGGTGTGCATTTTGGTTGCCCAAATTATGGCCAAGAATGTTCTCATTGGGCCGGAGTGATAGTACAGGGGCAGGGGGTTTGCCTTGCACATGGCCGACCAAGGTTCAATCCCTGGCATCTCATGTCATCCTTCAGGCCCCACCAGGAGTGATTCCTGAGCATCACTGAGTGTGACCCAAAAAGAATATTCTCATTCTACAATGTTTTGGAATTCTTCCTATTTGCAAAGAATTCTCCAAACTTTGAGGGAGATTTTGCAGGTAGGAATGTAAACATTTTTATTTCATAAATGGAATATGAAATAAAAGTGATTTGGTGGGTGCATTTGCTTTGTAAAAATTCATCAACCTGTATTAGGCATTAACCCTTTACTGTATGTATGTTGATTCCAATTAAAGACCCATTACCCCCCCTCAAACAAAAATCTATTGTAAGTTCAAAAATTGGAAGGTGTGAGGGGCCCAAGTAATAGTACGGCAGGTAGTGGTGCATGCCTTGCATGCGGCTGCCACAGATTCCATCTCTGGCACCATATATGGTCCCCTGAGCCCCACCAGGAATGTGAGGCATCATCCCAGCATCTTCAGGGAGCACCAGGCATCATCAGGGTTCCTGGTGCATATTAACCTACTGGGTCCTGAGAGCCCCATGAACAAGGTTGCTCCAGTTGCCTCCCTAGGGGCTGGAGTGATAGCACAGTGGGTAGGGTGTTTACCTTGCACGCGGCCGACCCAGGTTTGATTCCCAGCATCCCATATGGTCCCCTGAGCACCGCCAGGAGTGATTTCTGAGTGCAGAGCCAGGAGTAACCCCTGTGCATTGCTGGTTGTGATCCAGAAAGCAAAAACAAAACAAAACAATTGCCTCCGTAGCCAGAGGAAAGGTGGGGACACAGTGAGTTTAAGTCAATGGCCTGTATCATTCAGCTGACCATGTGGGGGAGCAAGCCACACTGCTCCCTCTCTGGGCACCAGCCATTCTCAGAGTGTGATCCGAGAACTCCCCTACATCCCAGCACCTGCAGGGGACCCAGACGGTCTTACCGGTGATACTAAGACACGCTGCCTTTTCATGCTCATTCCTTCCAAGCACCCACTGGAATCTTCCAGAGACTTGTATGCCATCACAGAATGCAGAATTAGTTGTCTTCTATGAAGTCAGACATTGAAGAGATTTACAAAAGGGATTTGTATTTTTCTCACAAAATGTTTTGTTTTGCAAAATAGTTGTTATTTTTTTGGGGGGTCACACCCGGCGATGCACACAGGGGTCACTCTTGGCTCTGCACTCAGGAATTACCCCCTGGCGGTGCTCAGGGGACCATTTGGGATGCTGGGAATCGAACCCGGGTCAGCCGTGTACAAGGCAAATGCCCTACCCGCTGTGCTATTGCTCCAGCCCCAATAGTTATTTTTTTATACATTATATTGTGTTCACATTGAATGGGTTTACTGCTATTAGTAAATTAACTATTTAAAAAAATTTTTTGAAGGCCACATAGGGCTTACTCCTGGTTTTGTGCTTGGGGGTCACTTCTGGTGATGCTTGAGAACCGCGTGTGGTACTGGGGGTTGGGCCCTGGAGGTAGCATGAGAGGCAAGGGCCTTCACTCTGTCCTATCTCGACAGCTCTCCATTGCTATCTTAACAGGACAAGTAGTTATAGATATCATTCCCTAAAGCATTTTGGGGTATTCAATAATTTTTAGAGTGTTAAGGGGCACCAAGTCCAAAGCATTTGAGCACCTTAGGCTGTTTTCTGCTACCTTAAGGGAGCACCTGTTTTGTGGCCAAAAACAGCAGCTTAGGGATCGGGTCTTCTCTGAGACCTGAACATAAACTCAATCCTCTCTGACACTAAAGGAGGCCAAAGGCATAAGCTTCTAGTCATAAAAGAAGTGACCCATGGGACATGGCGAATTACATGGTGACTGTAGTTAATAATTCACTGCTGCAGGCCAGGGAGATAGTACGGGGATAAATCATGTGCCTTGCATGAGGCCAGACCTGGTTTGATCCCTGGTACCATATATGGTCCCTTGAGCACTGTCAGGAGTAGCCCCTGAGCAACTGGTGGTTGTGTCCCCCCACCCCCAGTTAATAATCTGCTATTGCATAGTTGAAGGTTTTCCTTTGTGGGGGGAAAGGGTTTGGGCCACACTCAGTTTGCTCAGGAATCCCTCCCAGCTCTGTGCTCCGAGGTCGCTCTCCGTTGATGCTCAAAGGACCATGCAGTGCTTGGGTCAGCCCCGCGGCACAGCAAGCACCTTAACCCCTAGACTCCACTCTGGCACATTTGGGAGTTTCTTCAAAATAAGAAAACAATCCTCATCCCAGGAAAAACACATTTTATAACCATGAGGGGGGTGGGTATGAATGGGGCACACTTTGGTGATCACTCGAAATATACGCAGATAACAAACCACATTGTGAGGCATCGGACTCGGATATGGTGTCGGAGGTGCATTCTGTCTCACCACCACCACACTAGTCACTACGCAGGGCTCCTCCTTCCTTTCCCGCTGGACCGAGGGCCGCGCAGAGCTCCTGGGAGCTGACCTTGTGTTTCCCACAGGTGATGGACTTTTACTGCCAGTCCTGCGAGACTGCCATGTGTCGGGAGTGCACAGAGGGCGAGCACGCGGAGCACCCCACCGTCCCCCTCAAGGACGTGGTGGAACAGCACAAGGCCTCGCTCCAGGTGCAGCTGGACTCCGTCAACAAAAGGTGTGCCCACCTGCCCGTGTGCCAGGCTCCGTGTCCCACTCCCCCCTGAAGCCCCCCCTCGGTGTCTCCCACCCTCCCACCATGCCCCCCTTCCAATGGCAGGCTCATAATCCCAAGCTCATGAGTGATCGGGAAGCCCGTCCCTTGCCCTCGGCTAGAATTTCAAAGGGCTCTGGTGCCATCTTTGTTTCAGCATTCTTAGATGATTAGACAAATACAATGCCCTCGAGAAAGGCGGCACCAAAGCAGGCTCTCCATCGGCTCCCAGAGCTGCTGCTCTTGACGTCCAGCCCTGTGTGCCAGCCGTGAGCTCAGAGGAGTGGGGCGAGCCCTGCTTACTCTACGTCCCTTATCTGTCTCGGCTGCCAGGCTCTTTCTTTGGGCAGAAAATGAAGGAACAGAGCCGCCGTGCAGTGCATGAGAATGACCAGAGAGGCAAAAGCAACAGGCAGTAAATCTTCCCCTCAGTAGTTGTAGTGAAAAGAAGGGTGATTAGCCTAAGTAAAAGAACTTGCAGACTTGCAACCAGTTCCCAGGAAACAGCTTGGGTGAATTTTTTATAGGCGCTGGGAGGGTGGCTTAGCAGTGGAACATTGATTTTGCATGTGTGAAACACAGCTTCAATCCCTGGCAGTGCCTCAAAGATCAATTTTTCATATGATTGAAAAAAGAAAAAGATAGAGCACTATATTTAGAATATTGATTCTCAGTCTTGGTATCTATATTCCTCCCAAAAGAAAAACATAACAAAAAAAAATTGCAAATGCCTGAGGGCATTTTGGGGGTTGCAGTTCTGGTGGTGGTGGGATACTGTTGGCGTCTGATAAAGGTCAGGGTGCAGTTAAAGAAACTTCAGCACTCAGCACAGTTCTCCCTGAAGCCAGAAATTATGCAGCCCAAGTATTATTGTGCCAAGGTTGAAAATGCCTAATTTAGAAAAGAGTGGGATAGAAGCACTTCCGGCTTATCCTCATAAACGATGAGCGGGGCCATCACTTACTTCTTCAAGCGAGCTGGCTGTAGTAGCATGAACCAGAAGTGGGCCCTCCCCGCGTCCTCTCTCAAAGGCAAGAGTTCTGGTTCTTCTGCTCTTTTCAAGGATGATGAAACACACAGTGTTTGGGGGGAAATGTTGGCAGTTAGGTCAGTTTTTCATTCTTTCCAGGTTGATGTTAAATAATGATACTTTAACAGTCCATCTCTCCCCTTCCCTTTCCACGCCCCCCCCCGCCCCCCATCTCCCACCCAGGCTCCCAGAAATAGACTCTGCGCTGCAGTTCATCTCGGAAATCATTCATCAGTTAACCAACCAGAAGGCCAGCATCGTGGACGACATCCACTCGACCTTCGACGAGCTGCAGAAGACTCTGAACGTGCGCAAGAGCGTGCTGCTCATGGAGCTGGAGGTCAACTACGGCCTCAAACACAAAGTACGACCCAGACCCTCCGCACATGCGCGCTGCGGCACTCCGGGCACACTGGGCAGCCGCAGTGGACGCCGGCGGACCCTTCCCTGCTGCTGTCCCGCAGCACTGTCTAGTTCAGCTCCGCATAATCAATTTTTTTTTTCCCCTTCCTGTTTTCACCGACTCTATGATTTTGTGACCGAAGTACCCCGATATAATTGGATGCAAGGCCGGGGCAGAAATCTCAAGTAATGCTTTCAGGATGTCAGGTTAAACTGGATTGTTTTCCTTCCTTAATTATAATGTCTAATAGCCTCTTAATTACTCTCTCTCCCACACCAACCTGTTAGTCAGCTTCCCAGCCAGCCCTGACTGTGGACTTTGTTCCACTCGGCACGTCCCAGCCTCTGTCGCAGCCGCCTCCTCCTCCACGCCGGGCGGGCGTGCAGAGCCTCTTGCTGTGCAGGGTGGAGCTGGAGCGTTTCTTTGCGCTGGTTTCTGTTTCTTGTAGGTGGTGACGGAGGAACTGGGGTTCAGATGTCAGGCGTAGCCAAGGGCGGGCTCCCGGCGGCTGTCAGAGACACATGACCCGGGAAATATGTGTGTAGGAGAGCTGGGGGCGGGGCGGAAGCGAGAGAAACAAGACACAGGGGCGTGCGGTCCGGGATTAGGCTGCAGAGCTGGGCTCCGGTGCCTTCCAGCGGCCTGGCCAGGAGGGACCCCCACGCTCGGGGGTGGCTGGCCAGGCGGGCAGGTGAAGCCCAGGGGTCCGGTGTCCCGGGGCGGGGGCGGGGGTGGGGTGGTGCAAAGTCCCCCGGAAGGGCTCACCGCGCCCTGCCCTCCCGCCCCAGGTCCTGCAGTCGCAGCTGGACACGCTGCTGGAGGGCCAGGAGAGCATTAAGAGCTGCAGCAACTTCACGGCCCAGGCGCTCAACCACGGCACGGAGACCGAGGTGCTGCTGGTGAAGAAGCAGATGAGCGAGAAGCTGAACGAGCTGGCCGACCAGGACTTCCCGCTGCACCCGCGCGAGAACGACCAGCTGGACTTCATCGTGGAGACCGAGGGGCTCAAGAAGTCCATCCACAACCTGGGCACGATCCTCACCACCAACGCCGTGGCCTCGGAGACGGTGGCCACGGGCGAGGGGCTGCGGCAGACCATCATCGGGCAGCCCATGTCGGTGACCATCACCACCAAGGACAAGGACGGCGAGCTGTGCAAGAGCGGCAACGCCTACCTCACGGCCGAGCTGAGCACGCCCGACGGCAGCGTGGCCGACGGCGAGATCCTGGACAACAAGAACGGCACCTACGAGTTCCTGTACACCGTGCAGAAGGAGGGCGACTTCACGCTCTCGCTGAGGCTCTACGACCAGCACATCCGGGGCAGCCCCTTCAAGCTCAAGGTCATCCGCTCGGCCGACGTGTCCCCCACCACCGAGGGCGTCAAGCGGCGCGTCAAGTCCCCCGGCAGCGGCCACGTGAAGCAGAAAGCCGTGAAAAGACCGGCCAGCATGTACAGCACAGGCAAACGAAAAGAGAACCCCATCGAGGACGATCTCATCTTCCGAGTCGGTAAGGAAGAAAGCAGGCGGCGGCCGCGGCGGCGGCAGCGGCGGCGGCGGCGGCGGCGGCGGCGGGGCGAGACCCAGCGAAGGTCCCTGGGAAAGGCTGCAGATGCCAGGCGTGGGGAGTGGGGAGGGGGACACCTGCTGCTTGGCCCCGGGCCAGGGGCACCACTTCCGGGCTTTGCTTAGGTGAGCCCTGGCGGGCTTTTCTGGGATCGCGGGATTTTTTTCGGCACCCCCTTCCTCCCTGCCCCCCCGCGCCCCCTTTATCTCTGTGACGCACACGTGCTTACCTCCTCGGTGCAGAAGCAGGAAATAACGGGAAGGAGGCAAGAGAATAAGAAAAAAAAAAATACATCGGAGATCTGCACTTTTTCAAAGGGGCTGTTGGGGTGTCCGCCCCCGCGCCCCCGTGGGGATTCCCTCACCCCCTGTGGGGATGGATTTCAAGCGTTCCCGGCCTAACCCAGAGGCACAGAGATAGCGCTGTCTGATAGCCCTTGGATGCCAGCCTGCTGGAGCCGCCCGTGGGCAGACAACTGCATTTCCCTGGCTGCTCCTTGGCAGGGTGGGGAGCTGGGACGTCGTGGTGGCAAGCCGGGGCACCTCCAGGGGCGTGTAGCCGGAGAAGAGCCCCCGGGGAGGGAGAAGTGGGTGGAACCTGAGATAAGGGAGTGGCTGGCATGGGCAGAGGCTCCGGAGAAGAGATTGGAGCTTAGAAGAGAGATTTGGGGTTCTAAGAGCCTTGCTTGATTTAGTTATTGCCTGGGCTTTTGGGGGAAGGCGGGTAGGGCGGTGGGGGAGCACGCCCGGCAATGCGCAGGGCATACTTCTGGGTCTGTGACTCCTACTAGTGCTCAGGAGAGCACTTGAAGTGCAGGGGGTGTTACCAGGGATCAGGATATCTAGCTTGGGCTTGTCTCATGCTAGTCAGGTACTTTAACCCCTGAATTATCTCATAGATTTTTTTAATTTAATTTTTTAACATTTTATAAAGTAGGGCTGGAGCGATAGCACAGTGGGTAGGGCATTTGCCTTGCATGCGGCCGACCTGGGTTCGATTCCCAGCATCCCATATGATCTCCCAAGCACTGCCAGAAGTAATTCCTGAGTGCATGAGCCAGGAGTAACCCCTGAGCATCGCCAGGTGTGACCCAAAGAGAAAAAAAAAATTATAAAGTAGTTCGCAATATTTGATTACATTTACTATTCGAACAGCAATCCTACCACCATTGCAGCTTCCCACCACCATATTTTGGATGTTTCCATCCTGAACCCCAACTCCTGCTCCAAAGCAGACCCGAAATAATTTATGTTATATGGTTTGTTATGAAAAACTGCTAAAAATGCTCCAAAAAAGTTTCCTTAGAGGAAAGAGTGTGAAGATTGTTGTATTTCACCCAGGGGTCATTAAGCCCTTCTATAAGAGATTGCTAACAAGTTGTTAAAGGTTGAGCCTTATTTGCATATATATATGTATGTATAAAATATTGTCCTCTAAAATTGGTTACTTTAAACCCCTTCCCATGTGGCGCACTGCTCTTGGAGTATGGGTGGAGTGAGGTTTGAATTCTCAGGGCCATGTGGTCCAGGAATAGCTTCACTCGTGGGTGAGGCTTGGCCCAAGTGTGTGGAGAGCGGCCATGAGACTGGCGATGGTTGAGTTCTGGAGGTTTTCGGCTGCCGTTGCTGGGTCCCTTGGGGCAGGGAGGGGTCTCACCTGACGCCCCTCCTGGGCACCCTGAATGAAACACCTGGCATGGGGTCCAGCCGCATGGTTATGGCATGTGTCGTGTTATGCTCCCTTCCTAGAGAGAAGGACATTCGACTCTCGTAGATGTTTTGTTTTGTTTTATTTTTTAAACTGTTTACTTTCTCAGTAGATCCCAGACTACACAGCATGTGATGGGTTATTCCTTTGTATAAAGTGACGTGGATAAATTGATATTTTTGACCTGTTCTGTTCAAATGGAATCTTTTTTAAAAATTATGATTTAGGGGGCTGGAGCGATAGCACAGCGGGTAGGGTGTTTGCCTTGCATGCGGCTGACCCGGGTTCGGTCCCCAGCATCCCATATGGCCCCCTGAGCACCACCAGGAGTAATTCCTGAGTGCAGAGCCAGGAGTAACCCCTGTGCGTCGCCAGGTGTGACCCAAAAAGAAAAAAAAAATTATGATTTATCGGGCTTCTGCAATCAAAACCATCCATCATCCTCCTGGTTGTTTTTTTCTTTTTTCCTGTCTGGTTGAACATGAGCTTGGAACATTGAATCAGAGCAATGTTGAGGTTTCTGCATTTGAATGTATTGAAACTCAGGCTCTTAACAAGGTCTGCTTTGGGCTGTCATTTCATGAAATAAACATGAAATGCAATAAAAATTATGATTTATTATTGGTTTACTTTTTTGGGGGTGGGCACACCCAATGGTGCTCAGGGGTTACTCCTGGCTCTGTTCTCAGAATTCCTCTTGGGGGTGCTCGGGGGACCATAAGGAATGCTGGGGATCGAACCTGGATCAGCCATATGCAAGGCCGGTGCCCTCCCGCTGTGCTTGGCTCTGGCCCACGCCGCTGCTGGCTGGAGAGCAGCCCTAGCCCTTGTCTCAGGTGTCCTGCACGACCCTGGTTTTCCACACTTGAGACACTTGATACGTCCCACCTTGAAAGCTTAGCTCCGTGGCCCACTGTGAATGAGTCGCCGTGTCACCCCGATGTTGTGCGGGGAAGCAGCTCTGAGTGGGTGTAGGGAAAGCGCGTCCAGCTTCGGGGGCTGTTTCCTAGAGATGCAGTGATGCTTTTTTTCTGTTTTGGGCCAGCCAGAGGCGGGCTGCCTAGAAGCCGAGTTGGTTTTGTCAGAGACCCAAAAGAAAGCCGCGGAACAAAAGCGAGCCAGAGGATGGGGGGGGAGGGAAAGAATGAACAGCTGGCTCGTGTCCAAGTCTGTCATTCATCCCGCATACCTTACTGAGCCTGTGAGAAGCGGGCATTGAAACGCTCCTTTGTTCTTGTGGAACAGGGTGTTTGCTTGTCTGTCCGAGGGCCGCGTCAAGGGCCTCTCCGAGAGTGCAGAAGCTTTACAGACTTGACAAAACATCTCCTCCCTGACACACCTTTGCAACTCCCCTCCCTCAGATCTGGGAGGAGGGAGAGCATGCCGTGCCGGGGTGCGGGGGTGGGGGGGCGGGTGGGGGGCATTGTTGGGACTCTGTGCTCACTCCTGACGCTGAGGTGTGCAGAGTGCCAGGCCCTGTGCGGGGCTGCAGAATGTGAGAGCAGGCAGGACCCAGGGAGCCCTCACACGTGAGTGAGTGAAACGTTTCCAATACCCGGCAATTTCTTTTCTTTGGGTCACACCTGGCGATGCACAGGGCTTACTCCTGGCTCTGCTCTTACTCAGGAATTACTCTTGGCGGTGTTCAGGGGATCTTTAGGGATTCTGGGAATCAAACCCGGGTCGGCTGCATGCAAGGCAAATGCCCTACTCTCTGTGCTATCGCTCCAGCCCTAACCCGGCAATTTCAAACAGGAGTTTTCTAAGGAACTTTATGATGGAAACAGGATGCATGTGAGCCTTCACTTACGAAGCTGATCTTCTGAGTCTGATTCGAAAGCCCGTGCATTGGGGCTGGAGCAATAGCACAGCGGGTAGGGTGTTTGCCTTGCACGTGGCCGACCCAGGTTCGATTCCCAGCATCCCATATGGTCCCCTGAGCACTGCCAGGGGTAATTCCTGAGTGCAGAGCCAGGAGTACCCCCTGTGCATCGCCGACTGTGATCCAAAAAGCAAAAAAAAAAAAAAAAAAAAGCCCATGCATTGCACACAAGAAACCTGAGTTCTGTCTGTGACACTTCCTGGTCCCCTGAGCACTAGACTTGGAGTAGCCTCCCAAGTACCAGCAGTATGACCCCAAAGCCAAAGCAAAAAAGAAAAATATATTGTATAGGTTAGAAAAAAAGATGATGTGGGCCTGAGACATAGTTGAGCAGATAGGGCACTTGCCTTGCACATGGCCAACCAGGTTCAATCCTTGGCATCTCACAGGGTCCCTGAGTGCAGAGTCAGGAGTAAGCCCCGAGCTTCCACACAATGTCAGTGTGGTGGAGCCCCCATCCAATACACACAAAACTTTTGTAAAGGAGAGCCAGATTTTATTTATTTTTATTTATTTATTTTTGGGGGTCACACCCAGCAATGCTCAGGGGTTACTCCTGGCTTTGCACTCAGGAATTACTCCTGGCAGTGCTTGGGGGACCATATGGGGTGCTGGGGATTGAACTCGGGTCGGCCACATTCGAGGCAAACGCCCTACCCGCTATGCTATCGCTCCGGCCCCCAGATTTTATTCTTGACTGTTTTTTTACTTTATGTTTATAATGTGTCTAGTTTCAAATTCTTGTCTCTGAAGAGGAGTGCTCAAATACATCCCAAGAACTTACCGGGTGGCTAGAGTGTGTGAGAAAGTGTGTATAAGAGTGATGATTTCATGGCCTACTTTAATTTCCCATGATGTCAGACAGGCTCTCACTTACTCAGTTATTATCGCTTCCTTCAGGTCTCTGTTTATTAAGCAAACATTGTGTGTTTTGGGGGTTGCAACTGAAAGTGCTCCTGACTCCGTGCTCAGACATCACTCCTGGTGCTCAGGGGACCATATTTGGTGCCAGGGATTCTAACTGGGGTCTCCCACTTGCAAGCGCCCTACCTCCTGCCCTATCTCTTCAGCCCCACAGCAAACATTTTTACACACCTGCTTTGTTAAAGCTTGATTAGACTCAGCTTCACCGTCCTGCATAGCGCAGATCCAATGAGCATTTGCTTTCCTATTTCGCCCTAATGTGCGAAGGTCTGGAGGAAAATTGCAATCTCTGGTTCTCTATTTCATACCAGGGGCTTATGTGATTTCTCTTCTCTTCTGGAACAAGGGTTGAACTGACCAGGGAGAGCAAAGAGGAGAAGCTGCTAGTTTGAAAATCCATTTCCTGCTCCAGAGGCTTGTTTAACATCTAGGGAAAACAAGTTAATCACCTCATGAAATTGTTGCCAGAGTCTTTTATCATTTCTTTTGAAATGGGTGTTACTCATTTTACTAGCCAAAATGTAGCTATCAAATGAACTCTTAATCAAAGTAGATAGGAAAAAGTTGTATGTCTTTCAGACGTTTTATGATATACTTATTTCTTAGGAAAGAGCTAGTTTCAGTTACGTATTTGGAATACCTGGGTGGGGTGCTTTTTTGTTGATTGAATTGAGTTTCTTAATAATCTTGCAGAGTAAAACATGATCCCAAATTATTTCTGACTTTTGGATTTTTTTGGAAGGGGCAGGGGAACACACATACTTTATTAATTTTTGGACTGTGGGCATTTCAGCATAACGTGCTCTAGGTGCGGGGGAAATAGTTCAAGTGGTAGATTGCGTGTCCAGCATGGGCAAAGCCCTGAGTGCCAGGGCTTCCCCCAGAGGTGGGCCTTGAGGCTCCACCTGCCGATGCTCAGGTACCACCCAGTGCTGGGAATGGAACCTGGGCGGGTCGTGTGCCAGGCATACACCTTAGCTGCTGGACTATCTCCCAGCTCGGCGTTCTCGGTTTGTTTTCTTTGGGGGTCACACCCTGCAGTGCTCAGGGCTTACTCCTGGCTCTGTGCTCAGGGCTCACTCCTGGCAGTGCTTGGGGGGCCATCTGAGGTGTCAGGGATTGAACCCAGGTCGGTCGCATACGAGACAAGTGCCCTGCCCACTGTACGGTCTCTCCGGCCCCCTCTGAATCACACATTAGCTGAACCTTGACTTCAGATGGCTTAACTTCTGAGGTCTTCTCTTTAATTTTAGGTACCAAAGGCAGAAATAAAGGAGAATTTACAAATCTCCAAGGAGTAGCTGCTTCGACCGGTGGGAAAATATTAATTGCAGACAGTAACAACCAGTGTGTGCAGGTAAGGCCCTGTTTGTACATCCTCGACTGCATATACTGGGCGGATGATGTAGCCGCCTGCTCTTCTCCTTGAGTCTCAAGTGGGACTAGAACGGCAGCTCGTACAGGGCTGTCTCCTTTTCCTCTGAGAGAATCGACATCTTCTGGCCCAGGCTACATAGGACTGGTGTCCGTGGCTGTTCTTTCGTCCTGATTTCTCTGCATGTTCCTTTTCTAATGAATGTCGTCTGTCTTACAGATCTTTTCCAATGATGGACAGTTCAAAAGCCGTTTTGGCATTCGAGGACGCTCCCCCGGGCAGCTGCAGCGGCCCACGGGTGTGGCGGTCCATCCCAGTGGGGACATCATCATTGCGGATTATGATAATAAGTGGGTTAGCATCTTCTCTTCGGACGGGAAGTTTAAGGTAAGATGAAATGCCGGTTCCCACTAAGCAAACGGTCGAGAGCGATTACAAGAGCCTTTTTTCTCTTTTGAGCATCAAGACAATCTTCCAACTAAACTCTGCAAAGACATCTTGACTTTTTTATTTCCAGATTTTATGAATTGAATAATGCAACAATACTGTCTTAAGTCTCCTCCTGTGCATCCTAAATGTGACTGCATATTTAAAGTGATAACTTTCCTGGGGTATTTCCTCCTGACTTCTATCAAAGTTTGATTTGCTGCTAGTTCACAGTCCTAGAAAATGTCAAGGGCACGTTTCTTTGCACACTGAGGTGTGTGGTTGATACTGTCGGGCACCAGCTGGCATAGGCTGACACAGCCTTGTATGGTTTGGCACTGATTGGCAGAGTTAGTAATGGTTGGTGCTGACCAGCTCAATCACATGCTGTTGCACTGCCCGCTCGCTCCCTCCCTTTTTTTTTTTTTTGCCTTTTTTTTGGGGGGGAGTCACACCCGGCGATGCACAGGGATTACTCCTGGCTCAGGGGACCATATGGGATGTTGGGAATCGAACCCGGGTCTGCCGCTTGCAAAGCAAACGCCCTACCTGCTTTGCTATCGCTCCAGCGCCCCCTCCCTTTGCACACCTGATCTCTGTCTTATCTTGAAAAGCTCACTCAGGCAGGAATCATCTCCAGGTACTTTTCTTAGCTCAGCCAGTCTCAGGGATGTGTTGGTGGCTCTGTACTCACAGGGCGCTCCTGAGCATTACATCATGGCAAAGGTTCTTCTGTGGGATAACACTGGTTTGTCCTTTCTGCCTTGCCACAGAGAGCTTAGGTTTATTGGGTTACTCTCATCACAGTGCTCCTATTCCTCTGTGTTTATTTGTAAACTCTTTCTTTGTGCTCTGCTTCCCCAACTGGCGAATCACCTTTTTCTCTTAATCAGACTCTGTTAACTTGTAAATATTGCTTTTCTCTTCTCCTTAAGTCCTTTGCATAGTTAATTCAGAGTAATGTCCTTTTTGTATAGACAAAGAACACAGTCAATGCTATGTTTTTGTGACTTGGGAGTTAATTAACTTCGAATGATATTCACTCCTGGGCATCTGTTCTCTCGACTTAAGCCTCAGTTCCCCTTACTTCCTACCATCCCAATTGCAAGATCCTGACAAGGGACTGGATGGACCCAGGGCAAGCTGTGAGCTACCCTGGCATCGAAATGGGCCAGGCAAAAGCGCCATAATATTTAACTATAAGTTAAGAGCTTGGTCATGCACAAATTCTGTCATGATACAAAAAGTAACAACTGGATTAGGACCCTCCTAGGGTTAGGGAAGAATAATCTGTCCTGAGCACTGTAGTATGAGATCTATAGTGAGATGTCCCTAGGAGACCCACCCTACAAGCTTAATGTATCTCTTACTGTGTCCATACAAAATAACTGATATTAAGAAGTGGAATTCAGATGTTGGGCTGGAGCTATAGCACAGCAGGTAGGGCGTTTGTTTGCCTTGCACGCGGCTGACCTGGGTTCGATTCCTCCACCCCTCTCGGAGAGCCCAGCAAGCTACCGAAAGTATCCCGCCTGCACAGCAGAGCCTGGCAAGCTACCTATGGCGTATTCAATATGCCAAAAACAGTAACAACAAGTCTCACAATAGATACTTACTGGTGCCCGCTCGAGCAAATCAATGAGCAATGGGATGACAGTGATACAGTGAATTAAGATGTTAATTAAATTATTGAACTAAGGAAAGGTGAAAAAAACCTTGAGCCTGATCCCCCGGCTGCAGGAGAGCAGGAAGGGCTTTGATTGTGCTACCTAGTGTGTGGTTTACCCCCAGTGCGGGGGAGGGGGGAGACTAGCAAGAGACCAGGGCTGCGAGAGGGAGCGCGGGGAGATCATCGAGGGAGACAGGAGACAGGAATGAGGGGCTTAGTGAGATTGGACCAGGCGCGTGGGGAGAATGGAATAAACAGCAACTGATCACAAACCAGTTTGGCCCTCGTTTCCTCCTTGGTCCGCTCATGGCATCAGCCATCCTGGGTGGGGAAGCGGCCCGAGACCACCGGACACAGAGCCACGGGATTCCTAGTCGTGTGGTGATTACACACTCTCCAGAGAGGAGAGATGGCTGGTGTGTGCCCCCCACGTGTGGGGCCCTGGGTTCAAACCCTGGCACGGCACAAATCCAGACCAAAAGACCCTTGGAAGTTGACGATATAAATGTCAACAAAGACCAATTTATTAGAACTTCTGCTCTTCTGCTTATGAACTGTTTGTCCTTGGGAACATTGGCTGACTTCCTTCATTCCTGCTATACATTTGGATTTTAAAACATCTAATTGGTTTGGGGCAAGGATTAAACATGATTTTCTGGATTTTGTGTGAGCCTTGCTTGAAATAGACATGCGAGTCATCTTCCTTCCCTTTAATAATCCCCGATAATCCTGCCCTCACTGAAATCATCTTTGATGGGTGAAGATTTGGACCTCAGGGCCTCATGCTGGCCCTAGGAAGCTGCCATCATTTCCTTGATGATGCTGTTCACATTCCATTCTGGGATCCTGGGGGTGACACAAAGTTTATATATCGTCATTTTCTTATTGCAGGAATGTATCACTACAGTCACCTTAGTGACATAACATGGTTATTAGCCTGCAGGTTGAGCCTGTCTGTATGGGGCAGAATTTTAGCAGTTCAAGAGAACAACTCAATGCTTTTTTTTATATATACAAATGTTCAATGGCCCCTAATGTTTTAGCCTATTGGAAATTCAGTGGCTCCATCTGAGGGACATGTACAGAGGAAAAGGTCAATAGCTTTTCTAAGTCCCTAACTTCCTCCCCTTCTTTTTTTTTTTTCTTTTGCTTTTTGGGTCACATCCGGCGATGCTCAGGGCTCATTCCTGGCTCTGCACTCAGGAACCACTCCTGGCGGTGCTCGGGGGACCATATGGGATGCTGGGAATCGAACCCGGGTCTGCCTCGTGCAAGGCAAACGCCCTCCCCGCTGTGCTATCGCTCTAGCCCCCCTCCTCCCCTTCTTATGTGTTTTTGTGATTTTATTTATAGTAACACCTGCCCACATAGGGCACCTTTGGCAAAAAGAGAATGAAAACTATTAGTGGCCTTGAAAATATCCATCTAGGGGCTGGAGCCATAGCATAGCGGGTAGGGCGTTTGCCTTGCACGCGCCGACCCGGGTTTGATTCCCAGCATCCCACATGGTCCCCCGGGCACTGCCAGGAGTAATTCCTTAGTGCATGAGCCAGGAGTAACACCTGTGCAGTGCGGAGTATGACCCAAAAAGCAAAAAAAAAGACAAGAAAATATCCATCTAGTTTGGAGATAGCCCATTTGTCTCTGCTTCATATGCCATTGACATCATGACTTGTGGACCTAAGCAAAGTGCAGCAGGAAAAAAAAAAAAAGCAGGAAAAAAAAAAAAGTAAAGTGCTTGATATACGGTCCCCTGAGACCACCAGGAAGAATTCCTGAGTGCATAGCCACAAGTAACCCCTCCAGGTATGGCCCCCAATTTTTAAATAAACAAACATGACTTGCCCATTTAAATTCAGCTGTTATTCCTCAAGCAGGTATTAAAACAGAAGACTTGTAGCAAACATGGTGGAACACATTATATCTAATATCAAACGAACTGAATACTAATAAAATGGGACTTTATATTTAAGAGAGAAAGGATTCCTGAGTTCAGCCTTTTCCATTCGATGGCTCTGATTTTTTCCTTTTCACTAGATACCCTTCATGAGACAACGGAATTCCCACCATTGGGATATTATCAGCAGAAATTAGAATAAACATTACAGAACTCTCCTGCCCCCTAGTGGAGAGGAAGAATGCGCAGGAGATAATTGTAAGATGCTCCCTCCCCCACTTTGGTTTTCATTTTCCTTTGCTCTAGGTGTTTATCAAACCCAAGTGGTAAAAGCATAGCCAATAAGAACGGTTTAGTGTGCAATGGCAGTTTGTCAGAGTAAGGTCTGGCTGTAGGCACAAATATCCAAATTTTCTTTGATGCAATTCAGTAAAATAAACTAGATTGCCAGAAAGATGAACCTATAAATAACATCAGCGCACCCTGGCATTTATCCGTGTTTCCACAAGGTTCGGGTGTAAAATGCTCATTTTTATTTCCCTGGGGCAAATCTAGTGTGCAAAGCCAAAAGTGATGAAAAGAAAAGGAAATAAAGAGATTCTGGGTTTCCTTAGAAAACAATGCAGTTTTTTTTTTTTCTCCCCAGAACTGCTCTAGTTCTCACCCTGTGATTTATTTTCTGTTTATTCTACATAATTATCATCCACTTGGTATTATATAACTGAGTCATTCTAAGTAATAACCAGTGTTTTAATGAAAGGGAGTAAATAGTCTTGTTTTAATAATGAGTGTGCTCTTCCTTCTGATCTCTGCTGACATATCTACCATTCAGACATGAAAGAAAGTCTACAATTTCTTTACAAGCCATTATGTTACGGCTTCTTTGATCTTTGGGCTACCCTGCAGAACTAGAATCAGAACTGTATGACAGATTCCCTTGAATGAATCCTATTGTTTTCTTCCTAAGTAAATGTGTGTCTTTGTTCTAAGGAGATCCAAAGTGAATCTCTGTCATTTATAAACTTAGAGGAGTAACTGATCTTACAAAGTCTGAATCCCCAGCAGGGTAAGGCCTTCATCTCTTTCTCTGCCCACATCTTACATCCCTATGGAGAAAGGAGTTCATCTTAAGGCCCTGGTATCGGGTGAGTTGGGTGGGAAGGAGGAAGAGTTTCTGTGGCCCCTGCCCTGTGTTTGACCTTTGCCCTTATTCATTGAAATCAGTACAGCCCAGGAAATAGCTCTGGTTGTCACTATTTTGTAAAGTAGGAAACTGAAGTTTAAACTGGTGGAAAAAAGAATTTCACGCCGAAATTTTGATCCATGACTGTACGAACCATGTTCACCTTATTGGGAGAAGGTATCAGGAGGTGATAGTTTGGGTTTTCTTCTTCTTCTTTCCTTTCTTCATACTAGACATGGAGATTCATTTGGTTTCCTACTGGTCGAGTTCAAGGTGATGATTAATGCAGCAGGTCATGGCTCAAGATGGGGATATGTAAAAATGAATTCCACAGCATGACTTAGGTCTTAGAAGTATGTGGAGTTACACGATTCATTAACAATAGCTGTGGATCTCATGAAGCTGTCAACTTTTTGAAACGGGACTTGCCAGAATTCAGTTGTGCTCTGAGTACAAAGCTTGCCCTGAATTTTAGTGACTTATAACCCCCTCCCCCAAGCCAGCTATGGTCATTGAGAATTTTTCTATTATATTGAAATAATTACCTTTAGATATATTGAATTGCATGAAATATGTACTTAATTGGTTTTCCCTGTTTCTATTTGTTGGGTTTGGTTACTAGAAAATCTAAGCTCACATTGTATTTGTCTATAGCACTAATCAGAAAATAAGAGGGCTAAGACTTGGTGTGTTTTCATGATTATCCTTTAATAATGCTAACTTTTTAATTATATTATTTTTATAATAATTCTAATTTTTAAATGATCATATTCAACAAATATTAGTGAAGTGCCTTACTAGGCACCAAAAAGTGTGCTGTTATCTGAGTGCACAGTGCCGGAATCAGTTTAATTCGAGTGAAGTTTAGTGGCAGACTTAATTATAATATAAAATAACATTAATTATAGCTTCCTTCAACTATGGCCTAATATGTGTTGTACTCTCCATCAGTTTGCTTAATATCTATATCTGAAATGCTACTGAAAATTACTAAAATGGTTTTTGGGTTTTGTGTGGTTTTTCGGGGTCACACCCAGCAGTGCTCAGGGCAGTATTCCTGGCAGGGCTCCTGGGGGACCATGTGGGGTTCCAGGAATCAAACTGGGGTTAGCCGTGTGCAAGGCAACTTCCCACCCTCTTTACTGTTGCTCTGGCCCCTCAGGTTTTTTTCTGACATTTAAAGAAATACATATGGACAGGGGTTGTGACTCATGTACATGTCCTAAATGGAAGGGTCCCTGGGTTTCCGGGTCGGGGCGATAGTGCAATGGTTAAGTCACTTCATGCAACTGCAGCCAGGACCCTGGTCCGAATCCCAGCATTTCATACGGACACCCTTGCACCATCAGGTGCGGCCCTGACTATCTCTGGGTCTGCCCAGAAGCTAAGAAGAGAGGTTCTGGGTTGGGTCTTCAGTTCCTGTAAAGAATGTGTGTGAGGGGGAGATTTATAGTTACATATATATATTGGGTTTTTTTTGGGGGGGGGGGTCACACCTGGTGATGCACAGGGGTTACTCCTGGCTCATGCACTCAGGAATTACTCCTGGCAGTGCTCGGGAGACCATATGGGATGCTGGGAATCAAACCCAGGTCGGCCGCGTGCAAGGCAAACACCCTACCCGCTGTGCTATCGCTCCAGCCCATAGATATATGTTGTATATTCATTATAATCTATATAATTTATGTATATTATGTGTAATCTGAAGCTTAAAGAAATTGAATCTATTGGTATCATACCACATGTGGTCCAAAGCTAGTGACAATCACAGGATGTCTTCTTGCTCCGAATCCCTTTGACTGCCTCTCTGGAAGGGAACTGTGTCGGGGCTGGAGAGCTAAGATAGTCATTAAGGTGCTTGAGCCGCCAGGAATGGCCCCAACCCCAGGTGGCAAGGAACCGTGATCTCAGTTAAGGGCATTTCAGAACATTCTTTTTACTAAAATATTGGGGCGGAGGGGAGGGGGTAAAGGGGAGGGGCGGTCGCCCCCCCCCCAACTTGGGAATCTGCTCCCTGCTCTGTGCTAGGGGCTTGGTACTCCAGCCTGTTGTGGTCTTACCAGCGCCTTGGGAACATTCCTGGTGACGTTCCTTTAAGAATTGTTCGCCTATAAATATCAGTGGCAGGGACTGGAGGTGGCAAAGACAAAATGAGTGCTCCGCCGCTCTGTCGCATTTGCTGGGTCCCCCTGTTTGAACACCAAGGGGTGACTCATTCAAAAAAAAAAAAAAAGTCTTGTCAAAATATTCCAATCTTTTACGTTTTCTTCCTGTGTCTTTTTTTCCCCCCCGCCCTTAACAGACAAAAATTGGATCTGGAAAGTTGATGGGTCCCAAAGGAGTGTCCGTGGACCGCAACGGGCACATAATTGTGGTGGATAACAAGGCGTGCTGCGTGTTTATCTTCCAGCCCAATGGGAAGATAGTCACCAGGTTTGGTAGCCGAGGAAATGGGGACAGGCAGTTTGCAGGTACACTCGATGGTAATACGTACACCCCCTTTTCTATGCCTCTTCTGCTCACGCTTGCATGAAGCCGGCGCATGCCGCAGACGCCCCCTCCCCAGCGCGCCTGCTGGGGCGGGACCGACGCTCACGCATGGGTGGCTGCGCCCGGGCACCCCTCCTCTGCGGAAGTGGGTCTGCAGGGCTGGGGTGCGGGGGTGGGGGAGGGTGGAGTGGCGGAGGGCAACCTGTAGCTCCCAAGTCTAGTCTCGCCCCGTTAAGATCAGATAAGACAAGGATTTTGAGAAAGCTGTTTTTTTTTAAAAAGCAAAATAGGGAACAGCGGAGTGTCTCCGCTGTCGCTCACTTCTGAGTGCCGCCCCGCAGAGTCCAGGTGACTCGGAAGAGTTCAGGGGCTTGCTGAGGCCAGGAAAGTGTCTGTTCCCTTCGGTGCATCATCTTGCAGCCGCAAGCTTCCTTTGTTTCCACATCTGCAAGAGGAGGCTGAAAACCACGGATTCTATTTTCTTTCTGAAAAGATGCTTCGGGCCCTTCCCATTAATTTGCATCATCTTTCCGCTTTGTCTCCGCTTCTGCCCGGTTCAGAAGGTCACCCCCAATAAGTGAGGCTTTTCTGCTCCGCTTAAAGAAAATTAATACGTGACATGCCTTTCCTGGGCAGAAGCAGAGAACGTTACCGAAAGCCAGCACTGGGCGCAGCCTGGCAGACGGGGCGTGGGGACGGTGGCGCGGAGGATGGATTCTGCCGCTTAGGGCTCATTCCATCTCACTGGGGCTGCTGGAGCCCCCAGCCTCACCGGGACTCAGGGTGGACGGCCACAGTGCAGAGACACTGAGACCCCTGTTCTGTGGAGCCAGCACCAAACCCACGGCTCTCTTGGGGACTGATTGATTCTTTGTTCTTGTTTCCAAAATTAGGCTCGTCTAAGTTTTGTAACTGTTGTGTTATTACTGTTTTTTTGTGGCTATGGTTTTTATCTCTCTTTTCCTATCTTTTTTTTTTTGCAGGTCCCCATTTTGCAGCTGTAAATAGCAATAATGAGATTATTGTTACAGACTTCCATAATCATTCTGTCAAGGTACTATCAGTTGTGAACTTTATTTTTTAATGGGAGTAACAGTGGCTTACAAGAGTGTCAATTGTTTCAGGGGTACAGTATTGATCGCCAGACCATATCCACCAGCCAGTACCAGGACCCCACACCATTGTCCAATTGTCCATTGTTCCCTACCCACAAGTCTCCTCTCTCTCTCTCTCTCTCTCTCTCTCTCTCTCTCTCTCTCTCTCTCTCTCTCTCTCTCTCTCTCCATGCCTAGTAACTCAATTCTGATGTCAAATTCTGAGGATTTATTTTTACTGAACATGGACTATTGCTTTGCTTTGTTGCTTTTTTGTTTGTCTGTTGTTGGGCCACCCCTGGCGATGCTCAGGAGCATATGGGTTGCCAGAAATTGAACCCTAGTCAGCCACGTGCAAAGCAAACACCTTACCTGCTGTCCAGTCTCTCTGACCCTGCTTTGTTGCTTTATACACCACACATGGATTATATCATGCAATGCTTAGAAACAACCTAAGTGGCCAGTGACTATGAGCAGATAAAGAAGTTGTTCCTTCTATACATAATATATAGAGTACTGTGTAGCTAGCTATATGCGAAGGTGAAGTTTTACTCTTTTTTTTTTTTTGCAACACAGATGGAACTAGAGGGTGTTGTGTTAAGCAAAACAGGTTAGAGGAAAAAGACAAGTACCAGACGAATTGTCATAACTTCCCCTCCCCCGCACCCGCATAAAACGGAGCCACACCTGACGATGCTCAGAATTACTCCTGTCCCTGTTCTAAGAGATCACTCCTGGCAGGCTCAGGGTGCTGGAGATCAAACCTGGGTCAGCTGCATGCAAGGCAAGCAATCCTAAAGGGGTTGGCCTGAAAAGTATATTTTGCTGTTTCTCCATGATAAAAAAATACAGCCTTTGACTCGGAATTGAACAAAACAAGATGACGATAGGTTTCTTAATTTGAAACAGGTATAATGGAGATGACTTGAAAGTTAATTGAAAAACAATTGCTTGGCCACTTGCTTTTCACCTTGGAAGAGAGAAGCACTTCCTGAAGCCACAATATTTTGTGACTATTCAGTAAATTAAGACTAGATCATTATTTTCAATTTTCTGCATCATGCCTTTAAAACAAGATTCAATATTAAAACTATGTTACAGTAATAGATTTAGGTGGGAATATTGTCTCAGGATACTTGCCTATCACGTATTTCATACTTTTGACAGGAATGTTTGCCTTGCATGTGTTCAGCTCTGACTTCAATCATTAGCAACACACACATACACACACACACACACACTCATTCATACACACAGAGACACATACTATAGAAACTCTGAGTAAGAATATATTTTGTAGTTTTTGATGCTTCATACAGTTGGTGTTACCTAGGAAACATTATCTCCTCCCACTAATTGTATAGAATGTTCTTCTTACTTGCCTACTTTTTTTTTTTCTTTCATTTTTGGGCCACACCCAGAAGTGCTCAGGATTTACTCCTGCCTCTGTGCTCAGGGATCTTTTTTTTTTTTTTTTAATTTTATTGAATCACCGTGAGATAGTTACGAGCTTTCATGTTTGGGTTACAATCTCGAAATGATCAAACACCCATCCCTCCACCAGTGCACATTCCCCATCACCAATATCCCGAGTATACCCCCCCTTTCCCACCCTCCCCCTGCCTCTATGGCAGAAAGTATTCCCCATACTCTCTCCTACTTTTGGGCATTATGGCTTGCAGCACAGACATTGAAAGGTCATCACGTTTGGTCCATTATCTACTTTCGGCATGCATCTCCCATTCCAACTGGTTCCTCCAGCCATCATTTTCTTAGTGATCTTCAGGGATCTTTTTTTTTTTTTTTTTGGGTCACACCCAGCGGTGCACAGGGGTTACTCCTGGCTTTGCACTCAGGAATTACTCCCTGAGGCAGTGCTCAGGGAACCATATGGGATGCTGGGATTCGAACCCGGGTCGGCTGTGTGGGGTGCTGCAAATAGAACCTGGATTGGCTACACAAAAGTCACACACCCTAAGAGCTGCACTATCATGCCGGCTGTCCTTAACTTGAAAGGGAAGCAACATGCAACCTTTGTGATGTGCAATTGAGGAAATAGCAAAACGCAATTTGTCTGGCATTGAAACAAATAAAATGTTTGGAGAAAAAATAAAAGGAGGGGCAGGGTTAAAGCGCCACACAGACTCTCAAATGTGGGATAAGCTCAGCTATGACAGGTTAACACTGTGGTCACACTGCTGTCCTTCCCTTTATAAAAGGACACATTTATTTAAGCATCAGGGCATTCAGTAGGAAAGAAACCCCATAGAGATGCCAGACCACAAAGGCCAGCGAAGCCTGGCCCCTGGCAGGAATGATCAGTTTTTTAAATACCAGATCGCTTTATTGTACCAGAGACCGTGTGACTCAGGTTTGCTGGCAGTGTCTGGGGACTCTGTGTGGTACCAGGGATTGTACCAGGGTCAACCACAAGCCAAGCAAGGGCTTAACCCCTGTACTATCTCTCCAGTCAGGAAGATTTTGAAAACACATTGTCATAGTCAAAGCCTGTTCTTGGCTCTCCTTTCCAAAGAACCAAACTGGTCGGGCCTTCCTTGGCAGGTATGTCACTAACCCGGGAAATGATCATAGCGCCTCACTGCCAAGTAAGCTTAGCTGTCACACATGGACGTGCCTCATTTTCTTCCTGTACTTACAGGAGAGACAGTTGAACCTTTTGGGACTAGAGATGAAAACAATAGAGTCTGAAAGATCCTGAGGCCTTCTCAAAATTGGCTCTGGGCCTGTTTTATAATAAATTCTTAGCTCCATATTTAGAAACCATTATTCTCATAGTCTCCCCCCAGCCCCATGAGAATGAATTTGTGAATATTTCTACACACGCAGCCAACATGATAATAGAAAATGTCAGTAGTCTCCTGGAGACATTACGAAGCCATTAAACATCATCTGAATCCAGATGATGAATTATAGGCCTGCTAAAAATCATGTATTTTTTATCATTAAACACATAATCAGATTTTAATTCTCTTAAGTTCATCATCTCTGTTTGGTTTGTAAATGGTAACACTAAATAATTGATGGGGTTGGAGAAAGAGTCGAGTGGGTAAGGCGCTTACCTTGCATGTGGCCAACCTGGGGTCTATCCCAGCACGGCACAGAGCCTCCCAACCAGCCAGGAGTGGGCCTGAGCATCGCCAGGTGTGGCCCCAAAGGCAAACAGGAACGTAAGTTGATTAACCACAACAGTCTTTTGCTTGCCCATAAGAATCACATGCTAGAACACTTGCTTAAAAGTTTTTTTGTTTGTTTGGTTTTCTTTTCTTTTCTTTTTTTTTTTTTTTTAGCTTTTTGGGTCACACCTGGCGATGCACAGGGGTTATTCCTGGCTCTACACTCAGGAATTACTCCTGGCGGTGCTCAGGGGACCATATGGGATGCTGGGATTTGAACCCGGGTTGGCCGAGTGCAAGGCAACGCCCTACCCGCTGTGCTGTCGCTCCAGCCCCCATTTGGTTGATTTTCTTTTTTTTTTTTCTTTTTGAGTCACACCTGGTGATGTGCAGGGGTTACTCCTGGCTCTGCGCTCAGGAATTACCCCTTCACCCCTGGTGGTGCTCAAGGGACCATATGGGATGCTGGGAATTGAACCCTAGTCAGCCCCTTACAAGGCAAACACCCTACCCGCTGTGCTATTGTTCTAGCTCCAAAAGTTCTTTTTAACACACCTCCTGACCACCACCCTTCACTCCTGGCAGTCTCCCTTGATCTGTAAACTCTGTTTTACCTAAACTACATTCAGAATATATAAGCCACCTTCTCACTCCCCATCCCTTCAGCTAGCCTAACAAAAGACTTATTCAACTGTGAATGATCACCCTTTCTGTATGTAAGAAACGCAATAGCCATGCTTGAAACTTAGCTATTTAAAGGCAGAAGGAATTTTCCTGAAAATTATAGCTCTGCTTACTCATACCACCTTATATTTGTTTATATGTCATCATTTATAAGGAATGTATTTTTACATAAATATCTAATAACCAGAGATGCATTTGAAATATCCAGTATATTCTATGGATTTAATACATTGGAAAACCACAGTGATATGAAAGCCTAGTTTGTACTTTTTTTTTTTTTAAAGATTATCTTAACATAGGTCTTGTTAAAAGTAACTTGCTTGGAGAGATATTTTTAAAATTCATAAGACTACACCTCTTTTAATTTGAAATAATGTTAAAATCTCCACACAGGTATTTAATCAGGAAGGAGAATTCATGTTGAAGTTTGGCTCCAATGGAGAAGGAAACGGGCAGTTCAATGCTCCCACTGGTGTAGCCGTGGACTCCAACGGAAACATCATCGTAGCAGACTGGGGCAACAGCAGGATCCAGGTAGGTGAAAATGCTAATTTATTACTTGGAGGGAATGGGGTTGGTTGAAGGTAAAATTGGGCCATCTCCAAGCATGCCTTCCAAGCTTCATTGGTTAGATCACAGAACCGTGGATAATCTCAACAGAAGTAGCAGACTAAGGAAGCTGGCATAGAAAAACCTAATCATGGGGGCTGGAGTGATAGCACAGTGGGTAGGGCTTTTGCCTTGCACATGGCCGACCCAGGTTCCATTCCCAGCATCCCATATGGTCCCCTGAGCACCGCCAGAGGTAATTCCTGAGTGCAGAGCCAGGAGTGACCCCTGTGCATTGCCGGGTGTGACCCAAAAAGCAAAAAAAAAGAAAAACCTAATCATGAGGGTTGGAGAGATAGTACGGCAGGTAGGGCACTTGCCTTGCATGCAGCTATCCTGGGTTCAATCTCTGGCACTACATATGGTTCCTGGAGCCCAGCCAGGAGTGATCCCTTGTCGTCCTGACACATTAGGTCCATGGAATCGGCAATAGAGCCGGCCATGGCAATCCACCCAACCCCACCCATTGCACACTGGACAGGGAAGGAGGACCGCCCCTAGATGGAGGATGGGAACGCACTGCCATATGGAAAAACAAGACGGGGGACCAGAAAGATAGTACAGCAGAGAGGATGACCGGGATTTGATCCCCAGCATCCCAAATGGTACCCCAAGCACCGCCAGGGGTAATTCCTGAGTGCAGAGTCAGGAGTAACCCCTGAGCATCACTGAGTGTGACCCAAAAAGAAAAAGAAGAAAAAGACAAGACAGACAAAGACAAGACAAGGTTTCTGTACCTTAAGAGAGAAGGGAGAACAATGGATGGACACCTTGTAGGGGGAGATTCCCGCACCAGCCCAGAGCAGTCAGACAGGGCCTTCTGCTTCCTCATTCTCCCCGGGTGGCTGCCGGTTAGCTTGCTCAATGCTCCCTGACTTTTGCTTTAAACATAGTGACTGGACATTGTGTCCAGCCATCTGAGGAGGGAGGGGGGAGCCCCTGAGGGAAGTCAAGGGGGCCCTGCTGGAGGGGCTGCCTACCCTCGCCCACTTGGGCTAAGTCTCCAGGGCTCACCCTCGACCCCAGCTGTTTCCCCAGTTGTCCCCTGGGTGCCTGGTAATGCCTTAGCACAGAGCTAGGAGGAAGCCTTGAGGGCAGCCATGTGTGACACAAGAACAAAACAAACCAACAGAATACATGTGTTGGCCAGAGAGATAGTACAGCAGTCCAGGCACTTCCCACACACACAGCTGACGTGGGTTCAGTCCCAGGCGCTCCATATGGTCCCTCAAACCCTTGCAAGAATGATCCCTGAGCACAAAGCCAGGAGTAAGCCCCAGGCACAGCTGGGTGTGGCCCAAAAAACAAAACAAAAGTGTTACTAAATCATGATTTGGGAGGACTTGGATAATCATATTTTAATACAATTATTTTCCTTTATAATCCCATGTGATTTACTTTGTATACATTTAAAATTATCATTTAGACGGGTCAGAGAGATAGTACAGTGGGTAAGGCACTTGCCTTGCATGAGGCTGATGCAGATTCTTTTCCCAGCATCCCATATGGTCCCCCAACTACTGCCAGGAGTAACTCCTGAGTGCTGAGCCATGAGTAACCCCTGAGCATCACCGGTTGTGACCCCAAAACCAACCAACCAAACAAACAAAAACTATCATTTACAAGGTAACCTATGAGTCAGACTCAAGGTAACTTAAAATATTGGGCTCTAAAAAATGCAAATATAGGCATCTCAAAATTTTCAACTAAATGCAACTAAATTTTGTCGCAAAAGAAAATGCAACTAAAACAGTTCTGAGTTGGGAATTTTTTTGTTTTATTGAGAATAGTTGACATGTGTTGAATTTCAGGTATTGCACTGTTGCCCTGATATGCTTAAGATATTGCAAAATGGGGGCTGAGCAATAGCACAGCAGGTAGGACGTTTGCCCGGGTTTGATTCCCAGCATCCATATGGTCCCCCGAGCACCACCAGGAGTAATTCCTGAGTGCAGAGCCAGGAGTCACCCCTGTGCATTTCTGGGTGTGATCCGAAAAGCAAAATAATAATAATAATATTGCAAAATGATGGCCACCCTAGCAGTTAGCAAACTCCATCACTTATATTACTTCCTCCCTCTCTCCCTCCTCCCTCCCTCCTCCATTCCTCCCTTTCTTTCTTTCTTTCTTTCTTTCTTTCTTTCTTTCTTTCTTTCTTTCTTTCTTTCTTTCTTTCTTTCTTTCTTTCTTTTTCTTTCTTTCTTTCTTTCTTTCTTTCTTTCTTTCTTTCTTTCTTTCTTTCTTTTCTCTTTCTTTCTTTCTTTCTTTCTCACTCTCTTTCTTTCTTCCTTCCTTCCTTTCTCTTTTCCCTTCCTTCCTTCCTTCCTTCCTTCCTTCCTTCCTTCCTTCCTCCCCCCTCCCTCCCTTCCTCCATTCCTCTTTCTTTCTTTCTTTCTTTCTTTCTTTCTTTCTTTCTTTCTTTCTTTCTTTCTTTCTTTCTTTCTTTCTTTCTTTCTTTCCTTCTTTCTTTCTTTCTTTTTCTTTCTTTCTCTCTTTCTTCCTTCCTTCCTTCCTTCCTTCCTTCTTTTTTTTTCTTTTTTCTAGAACATTTAAAATCTCCTCTCTTGGACCCTTATCCCCCCAAAGAAAGAAAATTCTAAGACTTTGTTTTTGGCTTTTGGGGGCCGCATCAGTCGGTGCTCAGGGCTTACTTCTGATTCAGTGCTCGGGGCTTACTCCTGGCTCTGTGCTCAGGGATCACTTCTGACAGTGCTCATGGAACCATATGCAGTGCTGAGAATTGAATCTGAGCCAACTGCATGCAAAACTATATACTCTCTGTGACCCCAGAACATCTAAAACTTTTAAGAAATTTTTTTGACTGTTGAAATAAATCTTCAGGTCATGGGCCCAGGGTGAAGAGTTTTTAGTTTCTAGTAGCACAACAATGGGTAGGGGTTTGAATCTGCTTCTCAAAATAAAAGCATTGAGACCATAAATATTATATCAAATTATTTCTTTGGTGTATTTATTGACCTTAACCATCCTGGTGGGAAATACATCTGAAAGACAGTCCATAGCCTGTGGGACGCCAGAAGCTGGCAGGGGACCGAGTTCCCAAGCACTTCTGTGTGAGACCCCAGCAAGCCAGGTGACTGGAGGCCCTCTGAAGCTCTGCTGGGTGGTACGGCTGGTCACAACCCCCTAGAAGGCCAATAGAACATTCCAAAGAAGCCTCTCTGAGCCTTGTGAGAAAATGTTTATTCCTTCTATTTCATCCTAGCAGAAGCTGACAAATGAAAAGAATATTACTTCCTTCCCACATGGGAATATGGAACTAGTATCTTTTCTTAGAAGGAAAAAGTGCTCCATCTTCTCATGACCTGCTGTGACTTAGGACCGTTCTTCTGTGGTCTCATTATTTTTCTCTCTGATTAAGTGTTGGGGATAATTGGGGGAACAGTTATCCCCAGCAATAGAGGACAAAAGATACATGTAGGGCCTAGGCTTTGGCTCAGAGGTAGAACTCCTATCTCAAAAGTGTGAGGCCCTGAGTTCAATCCCCAGCACCCTTCATCAAAAGAAAAAGAAAAAGAAAAAGAGGGGCTGGAGCGATAGCACAGCAGGTAAGGCCTTTGCCTTGTACGCGGCCGACCCGGGTTTGATTCCCAGCATTCCATATGGTCCCTTGAGCACCGCCAGGAGTGATTCCTGAGTACAGAGCCAGGAGTCAGCCCTGAGTATCGCCAGGTGTGACCCAAAAAGCCGAAAAAAAGAGGGGCCGGAGTGAGAGTACAGCAGGTGGGGCATTTGCCTGGCACACAGCTGACCTGGGTTCAATATCAGGCATCCCATATGGTTTCCCAAGCACTGCCAGGAGTAATTCCTGAGTGTAGAGTCAGGAATTACCCCTGAACATTGCTGGGTATGACCCAAAAAGCAAAAAAAGAAAAGAAAAAAGAAAAAAAAAGAGAGATGTTAAGAATGGAAAAAGAAGGAACGCTTAGAAATAAAGGTCATTTATTTTTCAAGCACCATCAAGGTAATTCCTATCAAACATATCCATGTAAGAATATGACACATGACAGCCAAGGTGTCAATAAATTTTTTAATTTTATTGAATCACTGTGAGATAGTTACAAGCTTTCATGTTTGGGTTACAGTCGCACAATGATCAAACACCCATTCCTCCACCAATGCACATTCCCCACCACCAATATCCCTGGTGTACCCCCCTTTCCCACCCTCCCCCTGCCACCATGGCAGACAATATTCCCCATACTTTCTCTCTACTTTGGGGCATTATGGACAGCCAAGGAACTTTCAATACCAGTGACTCTGGGGCATAGAGAGAGGGAAGAGGAAAGGCCAGGTGGAGCTGGAGAGATAAAACAGCAGGTATGGAACATGTTTTACATGTACTCGATCTGGTTCAATCTCCAGCATCCCATATGGTCCCCGAGCATTATTAGGAATAGTTCCTGAGTAGAGCCAGGAGTTATCCCTGAGCAGGCAATGGAGAGAGAGAGATTTTATATGCATATGACAGGACTTAAGGAAACTTTGGGGGTTGATGTCACACAAGTTTTGATGTCACATTGTGTGTGATGTCACACTCAGGTTTGATGTCAGAAATCCTGGCATCTAACATCAGGTTTTCTGACGTGGGCTATTACTGTCACACTCTGCATTTCCACAGGTCTTTGATGGAAGTGGATCATTCCTGTCCTACATCAACACATCTGCTGACCCGCTCTATGGTCCCCAAGGCCTAGCCCTGACTTCAGATGGCCATGTGGTGGTGGCCGACTCTGGAAACCACTGTTTCAAGGTTTACCGGTACTTACAGTAACCATGGGAACTGAGCGCCCCTTGGCAAAGGTCTTGCACTATAAATTGGAATGGATTTCTCCACGCGGGACCAGATGATACTAAACTTTTCATGCTAGAAGGAAATGGTGAACTTTCCAAGGTTATTTCTAAGTTAACACCTTTCAAAATGGAGTATCTGATTTTCCTAAAGGTAATTCACCTTTCGGGTTTAAAAATAACAACAACAAAAAGAAATCCTTCCACTGACTCTATGAAAACCGCTGTTGTACCCCTGTGAACTCTGGCTGATCCAGGGATTTATGTAGTCTAATTTTGCAAATCAAACAAGCATTAAAGAAAAAAAAACAGACCACACTAGAATATTTAAAGGTCTTGTTCATCCTGTGAACAGTGGCTTTTGCACAGAGCTTCCAGAAGACAAAACAAAAACAAAATCTCTTCTAGTTCTGTACTTTACTGAACCTCGATCACAAGACTGTGGGATTGTCTAGCCTCACTTTTCTAGTAGGTATTACTCTTGTGACATTTTTTGGTTATCGATAACTACTCTGACTTTACGGGGGACAAAAAAGACTGGCAGAATCCTCCCAGCTCTGATTAACAGGCCTTTTGAGTTTCACGCTTAAGAATCAATGCAAAAATTTTCATCCTTCCTGGGTTAGATCTCACCAATCCTTTATGTTATAGTTCTTTTTATCTTCTCTTAACTGCTTACCTTTTATCCAAAAAAAAAGTACACTTTCAGGGAAACCTGAAATTTCTAATGCTTTGAAAAGCATATTACAATCGTAACTACCTTTTGGTCCACAAGCAGCGCCATTGGCTCTGAATGTAAACCAGAACAAAACTAGTCATGTTTTCTGTGCTGTGTTCTCACCTGTGTCTCTCTTCTTCCACTTCATGAAAGCGAAAGCTTTACCTCCTGCAAAATGTCAGCACATGGAGTAGGACACCCGAATCCTAGGACAGAGAGCCATACGGAGCCCTTTGGAGGACGGATGGTGTCAACCAAAGGCATGTGATTGATTAATGATTTCCCCTTAGAAAGCAAGTGTTACCAAAGTTGTGTTAACTTGAAAATGTTACAGATAAGGGCATGTTATGGTTATTTATCATTGTCTAATGAATAGTAGAGGCATTAAAGGATTATGTATACACGAATAGGGTAAGGTAGGATGTATCATAAATATATATGCAGATATATAGAGCTGAATCTTTGGTGTATTGAACTAGGCAGCACTCTGAAAGACAGAAGCATGGTCCAGCCTTTCTCAGCACAGACTTGACTACGCAGTAGATCTGTCCCAGTAAATCTACAAGGTCGCCACTTTCCGGGAATGATGGCCGCAGCTGACTTGTATTCCAGAAAACGGCCTCCTTTGCTTCCAAAATATTCACAACAGAGAAACCAAAACAGGCCAAAAGAAAAGATGAACTTGAGTTACCCTTCATCTGAGCTAAATATGAATGCATTTAGTCAATCTGTCATAGATACTGTATAATAAGATGTGGTCTGATTCCACTTTAATTTTCTACTCAGTTCTACCAAATAGGATGTCATGCTTGGCATTTTCGATAATGACTTTAGGATCTTTTTCACTGAAAGCACCTTAGACCTGATCTATAAGAAAACTTTTCCCCATCTGTATAATGATATGAGTACAACATGTCTTGCTTACTCATTTATAATTCGGTCACTCTTGTATAGGACTTTTTTAAACTTGGAAGGAAAATCTGGCTACTTTTAGTTTGTCTATCAAACTTATTATAACCTAGTCCACCTCTGGGCGGGGGGGAAGGTTTTTCAGAAAGATAATACATTTAGGCTAAGTAATTTTCTTATTTTAGGTCTTATTTTCAAAAGATTGGAGTCTGTGATAAGTTAAAACATTTATTTGCAGAATGTTAAACTAAAGGAGCCAGAGCAATAGTACAGTGGGTCAGTCTCTTGCACTCAGCCAACCTGGGTTTGAGCCCCACCTTCCATATGGTCCCCCGAGCACCTCCAGGAGGGATTCCTGAGTGCAGAGCCAAAAAGAATGTGAAATTGAGAAATTGAGATGCTGTTTTCTAATGTCAGTGAAATGACACTTTGAATTTCCACGTTCATACTGCATGAGTAGCTGCTAGGTGTCGGATTAAAAAAACAGCTAAGGATCCCGCCCCCAGCTAACATTCTGCCTTAGAGAAAAGCTCTAATTTTGTTGTTGGCACCACTCTTGGTGTGTGTGGACCCTCCTGGCAGTGTCCAGAGCTCTTTGCAGTGATGGATTTGAACCGAGGCTCCTGCATGGAAAGTCTGTGCT
Organism: Sorex araneus; assembly: GCF_027595985.1. NCBI lineage: Eukaryota > Metazoa > Chordata > Mammalia > Eulipotyphla > Soricidae > Sorex > Sorex araneus. The sequence goes on along the minus strand of NC_073308.1, from coordinate 58,896,963 downwards.
GTAACCTGGTCAGCTCTTTCCCTGGCCCAAAGCTAGACTCTTGATCACTCTTAGTTTCTGAGAAAACTTATTAAATTGGTTCATTTAAGAGCTTTGTTTTTGTTTGTTTGTTTGTTTTTGTCCCCCACATGTAAAAATGACTTCCTATTTGGATTCCTTTACAGAATACTAATCTATCAATTACGTAAAGGGGATTTTTAGCATAGCGTTTAAATTTTTTATGAATTAAAAAATTAACCAACCGACATAATATCTTAGGCTGGATATCTTAGAAACTGGAATGAAAGACTAGATGCTTTGATTTAGTTCTGATATTTATTACCTACTTGCTATGGGCACTCCACCAAATACTATATTTTTCCCCCAAATATATAATCATATGTGTTAAAGTGTAGAGAGCATTTCACATTTGGGTACGTAGGTGCATTTGCTGTATAGCTCGGTTAGTAAGCATATTTGGGGGAGGGGAAAGTGCTGCTGTTAGGCTATGACTAGACAAGATTTAAAGGAAAATTGGTCCCATTCTATGGAAAACGGTTTCTGGTCAACTGAGAAGGGTATTAAAATAAGTGACTTTTGTTTTTCTGGGCTCCTGTTATTGTTTGCATTCTCTTTGTCAAGTGTACAGAATTGTCAGACATTCATGATAAGTAGCACTGAAAAATTACCCATTCAAATTCCCCCTGGGCACTTCAATGTAAAGGTCAGTGACAGTTCATTTCTCTCCCTCAAAAGACTTCCCCTGCTGGACACGGGGAGGTAGCCGCTTACCTGACCATCCAGAAACAGACTAAAAAAAAGCCTTTATGACTGTTCATCTTTTATTTCCCCCCCAGTGGTACCTAGTGTTGTTTTTTTTTTAACCAAACTTTAGTCTCCAGTAACCAATCAAGTCCCCAAGTCTTCTGATTTTTAATTTACTCTTTAACTCGATTCAAAACAAACAAATATTACAAGTCCATATAACTGGAATACACTTGCTTCTGCTATATAAGTATACAGGGTATTTCCTATCACGGAGCTAACTGGAACTGCAGCACGCCCACAAGCATCCGGATGCTCGCTTTGAAGTTTCAGTCGTATGTACTGAATTCATTGGAAGAATCGGCAAATGCACGGCAGATACTCTGCAAAGTACTTCCAGTGGTAAAATCTTTCTGAACATGTGGACTCGATGTAGCCTCTCTGCACTTCTGAAAAGGGAGTTTTAGTTTATCGTTTTAGTTCACCGATTTGAAAACGAAACATTACCCAGTAGGACAAAAATAAGTATTTCGGCAAACATCATCTCATTTTGCTTCACATTCATTCATAAAACTCGAAAATTGTAATAAGGTCACAGTCTGTAAATGTTGCAGGGTTTAAACTTTACAATTACTTTGCTATTTTTGATATCTAGAAATCTAGTATTGCCATAAAGGAAACTAAGTGCCCATTAAAGATTTGTTTGGTATAAATGAATAACTTTTTTTTAATTTTGTTTTTAAAAGACAGTAAGCTACAAATCATGATGTTATCTTAAACTTTCTGAAGGTGAATTGTGTGGCAGTGATCGTGTGGTTTGTTTGTGGGGAATGTATGAAAGTTATTACTATTCTAAATTAAAGAAATTGGCTATGTTGTTCCAATGAATGTACAGCACCTCCATTAACTTTTGAAAGCAACACAGCCTTAAACTCAATGCGTTTGCTTTATGACATGGGAATGTTTGTCATCAATAGTGTATTCTTATAATAGAATTCTTTATATCATTCTCAATTCTCTGGCCTTTCAAGCTTAGGTATGAAAATGAAGAGGTTTTGCTTCCTTTTTTTTTTTTTAAGACTTTGTACATTCCATCTTTATAGATCTGTTTCATACTTTTTGTGTATAGAACACTGAGTCTCATGCTCTCTGACACTGATACTTATATAGTCTCATCATTTGTTCTTTTATGAATCAAAATGCTGACTGCTGATTTAAAGAAAAGAATGAATGCTGTGCATCAAAGTGTTTGTATGTTCGTAGCTACATACGTACCACAGTATTTTGGATGCTTTAGTCAACAATAAAAATTTAAATTAATTCTGTCTTGAAACAGGAGAAACAAGACTCATGTGTATATCTTTATCATGCACAGAATCCCAAATCATTATAATAAAGCTTGTTTTCTCCATTTCTGGTGAATGCTTATTTATGCAGTGATATTTTCATTCTATCTTTTTAGTGAAGGCAACAGAGTCTTTTAGAATATGTGGAAGCCATTCAAACCTCAACTGAGTTGTTTATTCTAGTGAGAAAAAAAAACAGTCAATTAAAAAAAATATTTTGATGCTAATAATCTGTAAACATTTGGATGTATCTTAAACAGGAATTTGAAAAAAAACATGACATTTGTGTATGGCATATGCATTTAGATGGTCAAATGGAGTCAAATCACTATCCAACTAATCCTTCAAAAATCACAAGCTAAAGAGACCTCCTGGGAATCATGGTCAATACTTATCTTGTGGGTGAAGCTCTAGAGAAAAATCTAACTATAAACAGTGTCTTTAGGCCCACAATCAAGTTAGAAAGAAATTCATTACAATAAAAATGTTATATTGTGATAGGCATTTTTAGCAGGATGCAAACCATCTAGAGATCAAGTCTAGAACAGTCCTCTGGAGCTTGCGTGTTTGTTTTTGTTTTTGTTTTGTGAAGCAACGCAGTTTTTATTGAATGGAACTTGCTCGGAAAGCTGTAAGAGGTGAGAGAGGGGGGAAGTACATGTTCAAGAGAGATTGTGGGCTTCTCCAGAGTGGGAAATAAGCAAGCAAAGAAACAGACAAACAAGTGAGATACAAGTGAGATACGTGTTCAAGGGAGAACCCAGGCTTGAAGAGCAAGCCTGGAGATTGCATTTTTTGGTATGTTTTGGGACCACGGTGACGATGCTCAGGGGTTACTCCTGGTTCTGCACTCAGGAATCATCCTGGCAGTGTATTTTAAAGGAATCTGACAGGGACCAGAGCATTAGTATAGTAAGTGGAACGCTTGCCTACAGGCAGCTAACTGGGGTTCAATCCCCAGCATCCTACATAGTCCCCCAAGCTCTCCAGGAGTGATCCCTGAGAGTAGAGCCAGGAGTAGCCCGGAGCATGGCCAGATGTCAGCCCCTCCCAAAAAAAAATATTTTTTAATTTCATGGTGAATGTACTAATAATAGGTCGTCGCTATGTCATATCCTTTCAAAGAATTAATTTCCATTGTTTTAAGTCAAATTTTTTTGTTATTGTTTTTGGACCAGACACAGTAGTGCTCTGGGCTTATTCTTCTGGTGCTCTGGGCTTATTACTCCTGGGGGTCCTCTGGGGACCACCTGTAGTGCTGGAATTCAAATCAGAATTGTCTGTGTGCAAAGTAAGTAGCCTCTTGCTATCATCTTTCTATCTCTCTGTGGACCTAAAACATTTCTTAAATGTTTAGCTCTATGCAGAATATCCAAGCTGCTGCTTGAATGGTATTTCTTGCAGACCAGTCTATTCCCCACAGGATTTGAGAATAGTTTGGTCTGTCTACTTTTTTTTTTTTTCCTTTTTGGGTCACACCCAGCAATGCAAAGGGGTTACTCCTGGCTCTGCACTCAGGAATTACTCCTGGCAGTGCTCAGGGGACCATATGGGTTGCTGGGAATTGAACCCGGGTTGGCCACATGCGAGGCAAATGCCCTACCCACCGTGCTATCGCTCCAGCCCCATCAAGTTCTAGGTTTTTTTTTTGCTATAATATTCATTCTTTTTTTTTTTAATTTATTTTATTGAATCACCAAGTGGAAAGTTACAAAGTTCTCAGGCTTATATCTCAGTTACACAATGCTCAAACACCCATCCCTTCACCAGTGCCCATATTCCACCACCAATAAAAACAAAAACAAAAGCAAAAACAAAACAAACAAACAAAAAAACAGTATACATCCCACCCCTCACCCCCCAACCCACCCCGTACGTGAGTGATAATTTCACTTCCTTTTCTCTTTACCTTGATTACATTCCAGATTTCAACACATAACTCACTATTGTTGTTAGAGTTTCAAAACAGACTCACTATTTTTGTTGGAATTTATCCCCTAAGAATACAGTTCTATTAACAGGGAAATATTTGATAATAAGTTTTCCACTGATGAGAATGAAGAGATAAAATGTCGCGCAGCCGCAGTAGTGGCCGCGCGGTTTACAATTTCTGTATTATAGTAATTAAGTCCGCGAAGATTTAAGTTTGAAAATGAATCATTTCCCTTCCTGGAACAGCATGTAGCCAAAGTTAATTCACAGTCTCCATACATGGGTGCAAGCACTTGCTGGAACCCCAATTCCTAAAGCTGTCTCTGGTTCCCGCTCGTTCCACATCCACCGGCTCTGCAGAGGCATGGGCACCCGGGCCGAAAACCCGGCCGGCCGGAGCCGAGCACCGGCCCCGGCTCTAGGGTGAAATTTAAATGAAGGCAAAGAAGGGATTTTGAGTTCTCACTTCCCTGGCTTAGAAGGTAACAGGTCAACGTACATTGGTAGGCTTGCAGTCTCCTTGCCTCTGAGTATGTTGCTGGAAAGAGTCAGTGTGGTCCTCTATCAAGCAGGGCTGGTGGGGATCAGAGAGAGCACAGCAGGTAAAGCATGTGGCCTGCACACGGCTGACCTGGTTTGATCCCTGCACCACATATGGTCCCCCAAGCATTGCCAGGAGTGATTTCTCTGCACAGTAAGGAGTAAGCTCTGAGCACTGCTGTGTGACATGGAAACACACTGAAAAAAGACAAATGAGAGTGTGAGAGCTGAGGGCAGAGCTGGTCTAGCACAACTTTTCACACTGCAGGCAGCAGATAATCCAAGGATAAAGAAAGAAAATCACTGCTGAAGGGGGTGGCAAAGCAAATGTGTTCAATAAACAAATGCCATTTTGGATAGCATAACAAATTCTGGGTCGTGGATACAAGTTTTGATTCCATTAGTATTTCTCAGCTGTCTTTGTATTTAAAGACGAGTGAATACTAGACTAGAGATGTGGCCCAAATGACAGAGAGTGCACGCCTTGCATGCATGTGCAAGGCCCTGGGTTTGATCCCTGGCACTACCGGCTCCACCACCTCCCCACAGCACTGCCCAGTGTCTGGTAACCCCTCCACCCTAAACAATAACAGCAACAAAAACAACGACAACAAAAACCAACATATACACCTATTTCGTAATGCTGCAAAACTTGAAAGTGCCTAAGAATTTCAGTTAGAAGATACTACATGGGACTGGAGTGATGTACAGTGGGGAGGGCATTTGCCTTGCACACAGCCAACCAGCGTTCGATCCTCAGCACCCCATAAGGACTCCTGAGCATGCCAGGAGTAATTCCTGAGCACAGAGCCAGGAGTAATCCAAGCACTGTTGGGTATGGCCCCAAAACAAAAATTAAAAAGTACTACAAAATTTAAAAGTTTGAGGGGCTAGAGTGATAGTACAGCGGGTAAGGCATTTGCCTTGCACGCGACCGACCCTGCGGCCAACCCAGGTTCAATCCCTGACATCCCAAGCACCGCCAGGAGTAATTCCTGAGTGCAAAGCCAGGAGTAACCCTTGAGCATTGCTGGGTGTGACCCGAAAAGCAAAAAAAGAAAAAAATTAAAAGTTTGAGCAAAAATGTGTTCTAGTCAGGTGTCAAGGGGGAAAGGCTTATGTGACATGCAGGAGGAAAGGGAAGACATTATTTCACTGGAGCTCCCAACCTACTTGGCTGCTGATACGTAGTTTTCCTCAGTAATTTGACTTCCACTTCTTGAGATGTGCACAGGCTTAGAATCCAGTTTGCTTGTGGAGGCTGCTACGGCATCAGAGACACTGTGATCTAATGACCTTCCAGTTTAAATGAACACATCTGAGTGGTAGCTATGATCCCTGTAGAATTCTATTACCGGGTTACCAAATTGGAAACCATTACTCGAATGCAAATGACTTAAGATTATAATAAAGATAATCTTTTGTTTTTCCACTGAAAACCATGCCATGCCAATGAGATGGTGTTTGTGAATAGCTGGAACAGTCATTGAACGCATTTATTGGGTGTTTGTCATGGCAGGCACTGTGCTAGGACTCAGTGATACCCAAATGCTGGCTTTGTGCCTGCTGCAGAAAGGAGTTTAATGTCACAGGGAGGCCGTCCAAGGAAGCAATTACAGGCAAATGTGTCACTTTCTGTGTGTCTAAGCCCCAGCATTCTTTCCAATACACTTGTGGTTCCTGCCAAGTGTGTTTCATGGTATGTGCAAAACTTCAGCAAGGACGACAGACGGGATCCCATCTGCTTGCGAGGTGGGGGTGGGGAGGCAAAGAAGAAAATATTTTCTGAAGGTTGTAGCTGAGCTTTCCACAATGCCACCTTTTAGATTTTTGTTTATGTTGGTACAGTTAATATTTTTCCTGTTGCGTCCAATTTTTGCAGCTGTGCCTGTTTCAGTCATATCTTGAGCAAACTAGAACGTGCTAATTACACTTTCCCCAGTATGTATTAGAACATCAAATGGCTATTTAAAAAATAGCTCCTGTACCACCAGTTGTAACCACCATAAAGAAAGTAAATCAACTGGACTCTAAAGCATTATCTCCCTCCTCCTGTTTCTATAAGAAGAAACACGTGATAGAAATTCCTATCTTAGATGCCATTTTTAAACTTTTTAGTAAAATGATTATGTAGTAAACCCTCATAGTCATTGGTGCTTAGAGAACTATATTTAAGCAGAAGAAAAGGAAGTATAATGAGACCAGGTCCTCGAGCACAGTCCATTTGCTCAGTGTTGGTCAGGGTCTTTCTTATGGAAATCACATTGAGCAAGACAAAATTATTAGAGGACCTGCTATACTCCCACGTGGCTGAAACAACTTCCCACTAAAATAATTGGGAAAATAATTTAAAAATAAACAAGTAGAAAATCCGAATAATTTCTTTTTCTGTTTGTTTTGGTGCTCACAGTTAACAAAAAGGTGGGTGGTGGTACCCATATGGTACCCAGAGCACCGCCAGGATTAACTCCTGAGGGCAGAGCCAGGAAATAAGCTCTGAGGGGGAGGGGGGGAAAAAGGAGCTCAGGGGCTTCAGAGATAGTACAGCAGATGGGCTGCTTTGCACCTAGCCCACCTGCCGCCTCGGCTGAGCGCTGCCAGGAGTGGTCCCTGAGCACTGCTAGGTGTGACCCAAAACTTAAAATAAGGGGTGGGGGAGCATATAAACGAAGAGCTCTTTTCAAAGACTGGAGTAACGACGGATAGTGGGTGGAGAGATTGGGGGCGGGGGCTCACAACCAGCAGAGAGAGTGTGTTCCACGCTGGACACATCCGGATGGGTGGGGCGGCCTCTCCAGCCCCCGCAGCCAAGCCACCTCTATTTCGTGGGGCGAACTTAGGTCAGGTTTCCGCTGCGCCCTGAAAACCTAAGTGCTAAGACTCAAGGCTTCCTAAAAAAAGAAGTCACAGTCAACAGGCAGGATGGAGGAGGCGGAAACAGCTGGGCCAGACGCCAGGCTCAGAGTGGACCTACGCCGAGCGGCATGGACTGAAGGCACCGCCACCAGGGCAGCCCCAACCCCCTTTCGCCCTGGATCCGCCCCTACAGCGGGCTCCGCCCTGTCCTGCCGGCTGCCCTAAACGGACCGTATCTCCGTGGGGACCCTCGCGGCCCCGCCCCCAGGACAGCAGGCCCCGCCCTATATCCGCCCCCAAATAGGCTCTGCCCCTCCGATCTGCTGCCTTGAACGTACCCTAACCCGCGGCTGCCCGCTGGACCCCCGCGCCCAGAACAACGCTCTTTCCCTAGCTCCGCCCCCAAGCCAGGCTCCGCCTGCCCAGAATAGGCCCTACTCCGGGGCCCGCTGGGCCCCACCCCCAGAACAGCACGCCCCGCCCTAGCCCCGCCCCAAGCTAGACTCCGCCTCCATGTTAGACTCCACCCTTCCCGTCCAGAAAGGATCCTAGTCCGCGGCGACCCGTTCGGCCCCGCCTCCAGGCCAGCCCGGCCCGCCCTAGCTCCGCCCCCAATACAGGCTCCGCCCCCGTCCGCCGCCTGCCCAGAAAGGATTCTACTGCGTGGCCCACTTGGCCCCGCCCCTAGGACTGCCCGGCCCGCCCCTCCGCCCCTAAGCCGGCTCCGCCTCCGCCCGCCGCCTGCCCAAATGTCGCCGCCAGGGGTCGCTGCGCACCGTGGGCTTCGCTCGCCTTCCAGCTTCCTCTTCGCTGCTCCGCCCCCGAGTCGCGGTTGGCGCCAAAATCAGACTCCCGGGCCCGGCCCGCCGCCGGAAGAGCCATGGTAAGCGCCCACTGCGCTTCCCTCCCCGACCCCTTGGCCTCGCGCCGCGGCGGGGCTTGGCGCGAACCTTCTAGAACGTGCGCCTCCGCACTCTCGAACGGGGCCCGAGCGCGCGGGACACGGTTGCCCGGGCGACGGGGGATGCTGGGGGTGGCGCGCGGGGTCTCCGGGGTTGGGACCTGGAGATCCTGGTCCCGGAGGGTCCGACCGACTTTCCCCCGCCTCGGAACCAGCCGTGGCCTGTGCGGGCCGCGGGGCGGCGGGGAACAGCCCGGGGCCGTGCCCGGGACGCGGGGGGCGCAGCGAGAGGGGCGCGCTGGGGGCCTTATTAGGGGCCGGCGCCCCGAGTTCGCTTCCTTCCCCGCGGGCCAGGGGGGCGGGGCCGGGTCCTGGGAAAGGTGCCAGGTGGGCCCTGAGGGCGCTGGGAGTTTGGAAACTACTCCTGCCCCTCCGGTCCTTGGCGCGAACCATCAAAGTCTGCCCGCGCCCTCCCCGCCCCCCACGCCCCAGCCCACCCCCTCCCCGCCGCCGTTGGCAGAGAATCCCCGCTCATTAAATGGGCCTCGGATTTTTAATACCGCAATTTAGTTAAGTGGCCGTTGTTTCAGCCCGCCGATGGGGGACAAGGAGCTGGGGTGCATGATAATTTTATTTGAAGATACTCTCCCCGAGATAATTGCAGCTGATAACGGCCGCTTTGTGGTCGGACTAACAGCCCGGGCCACCTGGGCATACAAGGATCTTTGAAGCCCGACAGACAGAAGCGCACTTGAAGTTCCCGGGCCTGGGTGATATCGCGTTTCCCTCGGAGAGTTGCTGGCTGGTCCACCTGGCTGGCGCCGTTAACGGGCCTCGCCCCCGCCCCTGGTTCCCGAGTCACCCCCGGGTCATGTAGTCATTTATTAGGACTCTTGCCTCTTTTTCAGGTACTACCGCTGGTCATGGAGCAAGATGAACCAAGTTAGAGTAGGGGTGGGAGAGAGGGTACGGCCGGGAAGGCTCTTGGCTGCAGCTGACCCAGATTTTATCCCCCCACCCCTGTTTGATCCCCCACCCGGCGTGAACTGAAGTCCAACAGGGCAGGCTGGAGAGAGAGTGCCAGGGGCTGGGGTATCTGCCTTGCATGCAGTTTCGTCCCCTGTGACTCCGGTTCCATCCCCAGCAGCACGTATTGTCCCCTGAGCACTGCCCGGGGTCATCCTTTCACAGAGCAGGAATAGCCTCTGAGCCCCAGGGGCCGTGGGTGGGTCCGGCCCCCCTGCCCCCAAAGAAATCCAAAAGAACTAACTGCCCCCCCCCAAGAAATCCAAAAGAACTAACTGCCCCCCCCAAAGAAATCCAAAAGAACTAACTGCCCCCCGGGGTCCCGGGCGGGCGTGTTCTCAGAGTCTGGACTGAAAAGAGTTCTTAGTCCCGGGCACAATGAGAACCTCTGGAGAGAGTCTATAAAAATAGAGTTTGCCCAGATAGAAGCCGCACTGCAAAGTCTGGATTCAGTTCATCTGGGCTGTGCCTGGCAACGGTATTTTTAGGAGCTCCTGAGTTGGCTCTCAAGTGCAGCGCCGGGAAACCCCAGGGCCAGAGCACGCAGCTGAAGGGGCCGCTGAGTGGATGTGAATTCCCTGCCGGGTTTGTTCCCTGGCAGAGGCCTGTGTAGAAGGCCCGTCCTCAGCTGGACCATCCGTGGTCTACCTGCCTTTCCCCCTCCGCGTGCCCCTGGGGCCGTCACTCAGGTGGGGTTTGGCCGGGGCTCTCCAGGGCCATTGCTGACACTGTACCTGGGCGAAGTCTGCCCAACTTTCTCATTTTGCCAAAATCCTTTTTATTTCTTCCTTTTTAAGTTAATCCTAACCCTAGGGCAGAATGCATTTGGTCCTGGTTATTCATTCTTTTCTGGGTAGTTTTTGTGCATCTACTTGTAGTTAATTTCAAGTAATGTCTTTTTTGTCTTGGAGTGATTATATGGAGTTTTGGGGTTTGTTTTGAAGTAAATGCAGTAATTTATTAGTGGATGATTTGATAAATATTGAATTTCTACAATGCCAGTCTCTCTTTTTTCTCCCCCTGTTTTATTTTTGGGCCACACTCTGTGGTGTTCAGGGTTTACTTCTGGCTCTGTGAACAGGGATCACTCCTGGTAGGATTTGGGGGATCATACGTGGTGTGCTGGGAGCCAGGGATCGAACCTTGGTTGGCCGCATGCAAGACAGCAGGCTATATGTAACTTAACCCCGGTTAAATGGTGCTGATAGCACCTAGTACCCTGCTTGGCATATATCGTAATAGAATAGTTAAAACGAGTCAGCCTAACTCTTGAGAGTTAAGACCACACATAAAAATTCTGGTAATATATTAGATCCAAGTAGTTTTTGGGGGGATTTGAGGGTGGGATCTGGGTCACATCCTCCAGGACTCAGTACTTAACTCCTGCCTCTGAGCCCAGGGGTCACGCCGGGTGGGCTCAGGGGACCCTGTGGAGTGCCAGGATTGAACCCGGGTCAGCTGCGTGCAAGGCATGCCCCAATACATGCCGTCCTATCTCTCTGGCCCCCAAATCAAGTAGTTTTTTAAGTTGAGTGTTCTGTTGTTTTTATGTAGCATTTACTTTTTCACTTTTGTGCTTCAGTCAAAGAAAAAAGGGCTGAGTGTGGAGGAAAAGAGAACCCGCATGATGGAAATATTTTTTGAGACGGTAAGTCATGTTCCCTAAGATTTCCACATCTTGCATAATTTTCTTCTTCATGTACGTCATCCAGCGTTCACAGTACTTTTTTCAGTACAGATCAATACTAACCAATTTCCTGAAAATGGTAAAATTCTGCCAGCACTCGTGGTTCTGGTGGGGAGTGGGGTGTAAAGCACCCTGCGCCCGTGTGTGGCCTCTCCTCTGTCCCCGACCCTGGCGGCAGGGCAGGTTAAGCAGGATGGACTCCTTTCTGGATAGTGATGGAAGCAACTCCCGAAGCTGAGGGCTTCTCAGTACCAGGACCAGGGTATGTTCACTGATTCTGAGCTGCCAGGTCGCAGAAATTACCTGCCAGCCCATGAAATTGTTATTGCTGCTTAACGCATGGAATGTCAAGATCATTTATTATCATAAATACAGCTTATTTCTGCCTTCTCTGCCCAGGAAACATTTCTTTTATCAGTCTGCAGATAAAAAATGCTTGAAAAACACTAGCATAGATGATCTAATTTCCTTCTTGTATTACTCTGTGGAGTCAGTACTCTTGTTATCCGTATGCTGCAAATGAGGGCATTTGACACATAGCCCAAGATACAGATGAAGACATAAAAGTGAGTATAGCAGGATTTTAACCCACGAGGATCTGATCTGCTAGGTAGAAGTACATTTATAAACATGTCTTTAGTGAAACACATATATGCTGGTATTAAGGCCTTCAAATGTAATCCAGATGTTTGGGGCCACCACTAACAAAAATATATCAGAAGCTTTGACCCCTAAGTGGCATCCCAGGCTCCCGTCTCTGAGTTTATTTTCTTTACCATGTTCTTACATGGTGACTTTCTTCCCCCCTGCCCTTTTTTTAAGGTTAAGCGTAGCATTTTTAATAGTTCAAATTAAGTAAAATAGCAGGGAAATGCTTCTCAAAAATATCTGAGGGCTGGAGCCAGAGAGATAGTATGGCAGATAAGGCACTTGCCTTGCACGCGGCCAACCCAGGTTCAATCCTCGGCATCCTATGTGGTTCCCTGAGCACCACCAGGAGTGATCCCTGAGTGCAGAGCCAGGAGTAACCCCTGAGCATCGCTGGGCGTGACCCAAAAGCAACAACAACAAAATCTGAGGACTGATGTGGATTTGGGGGAGGGAGTTATATATGAAATTAGTGACCATGGATAATAGCCTAGTGTTATGGGTACTTTAAAGTTCACGTAATGTTCTTTCTACTTTTGGGTACTTGAAAATGTTCATGTTCATTAAAATGAATTAAAACAAAATCAAAAGTTGAGTTGCCAGCTTCTAACCTTCTCAGACCTGTCAGTCTTCCCTTATGCTTATTATTTGTTTAAAGTACTCATTTTAGGGAACATAAAGATTACTGCTGGTTTGCCTCAGTCATAGAGCATCATACAATGCCTTTTCTTTGTTTCAGTTTAAAAACCAAACCTTTGACCTCTAAAAAAAAAGCTTTAGCTTCATTTTATTTATTTATTTATTTATTTTTGGTTTTTGGGTCACACCTGGCGATGCACAGGGTTACTCCTGGCTCTACACTCAGGAACCACTCCTGGCGGTGCTCAAGGGACCATATGGGATGCTGGGAATCGAACCCGGGTCGGCCGCGTGCAAGGCAAACGCCCTACCCGCTGTGCTATCGCTCTAGCCCCTAGCTTCATTTTTTTTTTTTTTTTTTTTTTTTTTTTTTTTTTTTGGTTTTTGGGTCACACCTGGCGATGCACAGGGGTTACTCCTGGCTCTGCACTCAGGAATTACTCCTGGCGGTGCTCAGGGGACCATATGGGATGCTGGGATTTGAACCCGGGTCGGCTGCGTGCAAGGCAAATGCCCTACCCGCTATGCTATCACTCCAGCCCCCCTAGCTTCATTTTAGATGTGGCTTGGCTAAACCTTCAAGCTTGTCTCCAAACTACTATTTTAAATATATATAAATTTTAAGAAGCTGGGAAAATGGTAGCATAGTTTATAAAGATAACAAAATAGCAATAATATTATTTGACATCCTAGTTTGATAGTTTTGATTTCCAGTAAAACAAATGAAATTCTTGGCACTTTTAACTCTTCTAAATGTTATTAATCTTACAAAGAATCACTGAGGATACTTGGAATGGGGAATGGACTCAGGTTGGTGCTGATCTGATGAGGAAGACAGCTTGGTAAAATTTATATGTAAAGATGATGTTCGTGGGGCTGGAGCAATAGCACAGCGGGTAGGGCATTTGGGCATTTGGCTTGCACGTGGCCAACCCGGGTTCGATTCCCAGCATCCCATATGGTCCCCTGAGCACCGCCAGGGGTAATTCCTGAGTGCGGAGCCAGGAGTAACCCCTATGCATGGCCGGGTGTGACCCAAAAAGAAGGGAAAAAAAAAATGATGTTCTCTCTATTGAACTGAAATGTTTTCCTGTGGTCTTAGAGCAAGAAAAGTAAATCTAATTCCTGCCAGGCAGTAGAAAGCTGGAGAAATTAGTGAGGCATAAATACCATTGTGTTACTTATTCTATTCATATTTTAGATATCAGAGTTGTTTCTGCGATGTTGAACTGTCTCAAATAATATTAACAACTAGTGACTGAAATTAATATTAGTCGTTTATAGGATAAAAGTGAATTTTTATATGAAGCTAGTAATTGATTAATTTTGCTTCATATAGTCCTATGTATTTTCTCTCAGGTGTGCACACACATAGATGTATTTAAATTTGGTAACATAACAAATAAATTCTTTGCCTATTACACTTAGGGAGGCCCCGCGTGCAATGGTGCTTGATGGCAGAGAGCTGGCGCCTAACGCTGGTTTGGTTTGCTTTGGGGCTCCACCTGGTGTTGCTCAGGGCCTGTTCCTGGCGCAGTGCTCAGGAGTCACCCTGGCAGTGTTGCGAGAACCATGTGGTACAGACCCATTCCTGGATCCATATCATGAACTCAAGCCCTTTCAGCTCTTTTCCAGGCCCCTAGGGTCTGTTTCGCCTGACAGTTCTGTGACCCTACCCCAGTTCTTTCTCCTAAGGCTATCTCCTCAGTGTAAGGAGGAGGACAGTGATCGTACCCAGCCTGCAGTAGGGCTGTTAAGATGAAATAAGAGTCTGTGTAAAACATTACAATGCCTAGTTATAAGTGCTTAGATGAAAGTTAAAGTTACCTACTGCTATTACTATGTGTCTACTATGGTATCTTACACATAGTTTTTTTTTTTTTTTAAGTGAAGTAGATTTTATTTGGAAGTTTTGAAGGGAAGGAGAGAAAGTAGGAGAGAGTGGAGAGTCATGTGTTCAAGCGAGAACCTGGGCACATCCCAGCATACACAGGAAAGCGTGAAAATACACATCTCAAGAGGGGAGATGCAGGCGACATGTGTGCTTGGGCACGGCATGTGCTCAGCCTCTGTGGGCACAAACAGCACATGGGCTCGGGCAGCATGTGCGCTCACATAGCTTTTTTAATTAATCTATTTTTTAAGAGTGAAAGCCATGGTGTCCATCTCTTATCTGTGTTTAATGCTGGAATAACAAAGACTTATTGGAGACCATTCCTTTTATTCTTAAATTTAAGACTGTGCTTCAGTTGAGGCAATTCTCTGCCTGCCCGGTCACACGGCAGTGCCCCAGGCCGCCTCTCTCTTGGGGCTTTTCCTGAGGAATGCGTGGAGGTGTTTATCCTAGTCCACGTTCTTTTGCAAAGGAAGCAACTCAGCATTTGCAAAGCGGTCTGAGGAGTTGGTTTTTCGAACACAAGAGGAAGGAGCAGCCTCCTGAGCAGTGCTCAGGCCCCAGAGAGCACCCCCAGTGGCCGCTGGACAGGCTGCTCTGCGCAGGACCCAGTGGGGTGACCTCCTCAGGCACACGGCGCGCTGGGGCTGGCGGGGCTACCCCTGGGGGTGCGGGGCCTTGCGTGCTGGGAGCTGCACTCCAGGGCTGCATTATACCCCTAGCCCCTAAGCCGCCTTCACAGCCCAGTTGCTAATTCTTCAGTAATAGAGGAAATCAGTGTGTTATGATAAAAGGTGAAAAAATTTTGCGGGGAAGCCCATACACCCCAGACCTGGGTGCGTTGGTAACATTTGACCCGACTTGCTCTCTCCTGCATGTACGCATCTGTCCGTTCCTTTTCCATCAGCTCATCTTTTTCCTCTTATTTTTTGGCGGGGAGTGTACTTCAAAGGAGTTCTTTCATATCTGCAATACCTGTCTTTTGTCAGGTATGTTTTATGAATACCATCTTTTAGTATTTCTTTTCAGATTCTCAATAGTACCTGTGGATGAGCAGAAGTTATAAATTTTTATGAAGTCTAGTTTCTATCCCATTGAAGTTTCCCTTTTAAGTTTTTTTTTAAGAAATAGATCCCAGATTTTCATAACAAAAATTAGAATAACTCTATTATAATCACTGAAGAATAAATCTTTTTACATATCTCATTTTTCTGGGTGGGGGAGCTGGGGAGGCGCCATACCAGCAGTGCCCAGGGACCACACCTGGCTCTGTGCTCGGGGGACCACATATATGTGGGATTTGAATGGTGGTGTGACACTGCTCATGCACAGAGGTGCTGGGGGACGCCAGGGCTACACCCCAGGGGGTGCAGGGCTGTGCACTGTGGGATTTGAACGCAGAGATTGTGGCTGGAAGCTGCATGCAAGGCGAGCACTTGGCAAACCTTTGAGCTATCTCTTTAGCCCAGAGAGCTCACTTCAGTTTGGGCGTAGCGGGCCCACATGGCTGTGCTCAGGGCCTCTTGCTCTGTGCTCAGAGATCACTCCCGCTGGCACAGTCAGGGGACCGTATGGGGTGCTGGGAATCGAACCCTGTCAGCCAGGTGCAAGGCAAGTGCCTTACCCACAGTCTCACCTCTCTGCCCACCCCCCAGCTGTTTCACTTTCATTTATCCACATTCTTTTTTGTTTTGTTTTGGGGTCACACCTAGTGTGTTCAGAGCTTACTCCTGGCTCCTTGCTCAAGATCACTCCTGGCGGAGCTCGGGACTAGGTTAGGTGCTGAGGGTCAAATCCTGGTTAACCATGTGCAAGGCAAGCACCCGACCTGCTGCACAATTTCTCCCACCCTCTCTACGTTCTTTTCAGTTGAGTCATGAATAACAGAATACTGAATTATATATTTTTCTAAGCTTAAGATTGTCTTATCTTCCTATAATGTTTTTCTTTGTATTTGGTGGACATGAAACATGTAAAATGATTGATAGGCAGTCACACATTTTATAATTTTTCTGTTTAAGTTAAATTTTCCATGAAATCTTGTATGTTAGCAAACCATGACAGTTGTCTGGTTTGCTTTTTGTGAGAGCTGTTAAGTTTGTGATCTATAGATTAAGCAAAGCGCTGTTTATGTTTCTTTTTTTTTTGTTTCATTTTTTGGGTCACACCCAGTGATGCTTAGGGGCTCCTTCTAAGGAGCAGCACTTAGAGTGCAGCACTCTGGAGTCACTCCTGGCGCACTCAGGGGACCATGTTGGATGCCGGGGATTGAACCTGGGTTGGCTGCATGCAAGGCACATGCCTTACTCACTGTACTATCTCTCTGGCCCTGTTTCTGTTTCCGAAAGATCGCAGTGTGAGGAAAGGACAGACAGGCTCAAGGGCTGTGCACATGCTCAGAAAGGTCTGCCTCCCTCCCCTACAACTAGGCACTGCTGGCTGTGCCCCAAACACTCAAACTTCAAATCACATCAAAGTGTGAAAGGAGCTAATTGTTTTATGGTAGTAGTTGATTCATCATGATTAAGGGCTTATACATCACTGGGAAGATTTTTTCTTTTTAATTTTTTTAATTTTTTAATTAGTGAGTCACCGTGAGGGTACAGTTACAGATTTACACATTTTCGTGCTTGTGTTTCCCTCATACAGTGTTCGTGAGCCCATCCCTCCACCAGTGTCCATTCTCTATCACCAATGAACCCAGTATCTCTCCCACCCCACAGTCCATCCCCCCCGCCCCACCCCGTCTCTGTGGCAGGGCACTCCATTTTGTTCTCTCTCTCCTTTTGGGTGTTATCACTGGGAAGATTTATGTTCTGGAGTTACTTTAAAAATTGTATTTTTGTATAAAACCTGCCCATTTGAAGTTTCACTGAGGATATTGAATAAAATTGTTGCAGAGTTTCTTCTGGCTTGGAAGTGCTTCTGCTGGGGAGATGCTTAGAGGGCTAGTGCCCGTGCCCTGCGTGTAGGCCTGGGTGCTCCTTGGCACTGTGTGGGCCCTTCAGTGCCGCTGGGGCAACCCCAAACACAGCGTCCAGAGTAGCTCCCGAGTACCACCAGGAATAGCCCCAAACAAGGCACATTCTTGTTTAATAAAACTAGTTGATTCTAGGAGGTAGGAGTTAGCATAGAGATTAAAGTACATGCCGGGGCCGGAACGATAGCACAGCGGGTAGGGCATTTGCCTTGCATGTGGCCGACCTGGATTCGATCCCCGGCATCCCATATGGTCCCCCCAGCACAGCCAGGAGTAATTCCTGAGTGCAGAGCCAGGAGTAACCTCTGAGCATCACTGGGTGTGACCCAAAAAGCAAATAAATAAATAAATAATAAAGTGCATGCCTGTCATGCATGCGACCTAGGTTTGATTCCTGGTACCATATGGTCCTTCGAGCACTGCTAGGGGTAGCCCTGGGACCCCAACACCACCAGGGTGACCAGCAATGCTTTCTATCCAGCTGCCAGCCTGGCCAGGAATTGCCAGACGGGCCCCTGGGCGCCTGAGCACTGCAAGGCCACCAAAAAAAATAATAAGTTTGTTCTTGGATTGTTGATTTTCAGGCACAGATTTTTAGTTGTGTCTTATGAACTTAATTGTGGCAATTATAAATAGAAAATAAATAAATAAAATAATAAATTAAATAAATGCATTTTCTTTTAAACCCCTTATACAGAAAGATGTATTTCAATTAAAGGACATGGAGAAGATTGCTCCCAAAGAAAAAGGCATTAGTAAGTATCAAAGGTGTGCTGAGATGTATTGGAAAATAAAGGTCATTTTTTTCTGGGTTTGTTTTTTTTTCTTTTTGGGTCACACCTGGCGATGCACAGGGGTTACTCCTGGCTCTGCACTCAGGAATTACCCCTGGCGGTGCTCAGGGGACCCTATGGGATGCTGGGAATCGAACCTGGGTTGGCTACATGCAAGGCAAATGCCCTACCCGCTGTGCTATTGCTCCAGCCCCGAGTTTTTGATTTTATGGCAATAAAGATTTCTAGAGATGAAGATTGTTTGTAAATATTCCACATGATCTTTGAACCATCAGGGCCAGGTTTATTTGGAGTATTTTAGGAAAATTTAAATGGGGTGTGCAGGACCAGAGAAATACTGCAGGGATTAACCTCCACCTTATGGACCCCACTTCAGATCCCCGGCACCGCATAGAGTCCCCCAAACTCTAAACACCCCCCACAACTCCCTCAGATGCCAGAAGGGGGCACACCACTGTATTTCAGGCCCAAATCCAGGATGCTTTTGTCCTGATTCATAATCCCATGGATACCATGTATACAGGCACTTTTCCCCAGATATATCACATTCACAGACTTTGAGGATTATTGTTTCGATTGCATAAGCTATGAGTATGGATATAGTGTAGTTTTTCCTATGGGGATGTAGCGTTCAGAAGCGTTCAGAAGTCTTTGTGGATCTCTCCTGGTGACTCTTGGCTCACGGGCAGTGGTTCAGTGTGAGGGCCCACGGATGCAGTACTGTTGCAGGGTCCGGGGGTGCAGTACTGTTCCCTGAGGGTGCAGTACTGTTCCCTGAGGGTGCAGTACTGTTCCCTGAGGATGCAGTACTGTTCCCTGAGGGTGCAGTACTGTTCCCTGAGGATGCAGTACAGTTCTGGGGCCCGAGGATACAGTACTACTGTTCCTGGCCCCAAAGAGCTGGCGATTAAAGTTCTTCATGATTCCAGTATTTGATATTACCACTGTTAACATTTCAGGACATAATTATGTTTCTCATTCTTGGTTCTATGCGTGTACGAATGCTTGTCCAGCACTGCAGGAGGGAGCCATGCTCTTACACTGCTTTGTGTGTAAGAACGGTATATGTTTTTTTCATATAACATTGCATCTACATTGCCCCATGTCATTTGCGTCTAAGAAATGATTTGCAGGACTGAAGCGTTGGTACAATGGGTAGGGTGTTTGCCTTGCATGTGGCCCACCTGAGTTCAATCCCCGGCATCCCATATGGTTCCCTGAGCACTGCCAGGAGTAATTCCCGAGTACAGATCCAGGAGTAACCCCTGTGCGTCACTGGGTGTGATGCAAGAAAGAAAGAAAGAAAGAAAGAAAGAAAGAAAGAAAGAGAGAGAGAGAGAGAGGGAGGGAGGGAGGAAGGATTTGCAACATCTATATCTTTTTTTTAATGTTTATTAATTTATTTTTTTGCTTTTGGGTCACACCCAGCAATGCACAGGGGTTACTCCTGGCTCTGTGCTCAGGAATTACTCCTGGCAGTGCTCAGGGGACCATATGGAATGCTGGGAATCGAACCCGGGGCAACCGCATGCAAGGCAAATGCCCTATCTGCTGTGCTATTGCTCCAGCCCCCAACATCTGCATCTTCTTAAGTTTATTTTTTATTTCTAAAATTTTTTTTTTTTTTACTGCGGGCTGGAGCGATAGCACAGCGGGTAGGGCGTTTGCCTTGCACGTGGCCGACCCGGGTTTGGTTCCCAGTATCCCATATGGTCCCCTGAGCACTCCACTCATGGAGAGCCTGGCAAGCTATCCATGCCATATTCGATATGCCAAAACCAGTAACAACGAATCTCACAATGGAGACGTTACTGGTGCCCACTTGAGCAAATCAATGAACAATGGGACGACAGTGCCGCAGTACTAGAGAGCACCACCAGGAGTAATTCCTGAGTGCAGAGCCAGGAGTAACCCCTGTACACTGCTGGGTGTGACCCAAAAAGAAAAAAAAATTTTTTTACCAGACCCCTTTATGATATTTTTTAGTGTTTCTAATTTGGGAGTCAATTTTGGAATGGATAATTTTCACTTTTTTTTTGATAATTTTCACTTTTATCGTGCATTTTTATATATGCCTATTGATAGACTTCTGTAATTTTTCCCTCAGAATATTGACTGTGGACATTGGGCAGGGCGCTTGCCCTGCACATGGCCAACCTAGGGTCAAGCCCCAGGATCTCATATGCTCTCCCAAGCACTGCCAGTAATGATTCCTGAGTGCAAAGCCAGGAGTAACTCCTGAGCACTCCTGGATTTTTCTTTTGTCTTCAAAACAAACAGCAACAACAAATACGTATGTGTGTGTGTTCATACACACACACAAAACACAACACACACACACGCAAAAGTGGTATTATTTTGTTTTGTTTTTTGGGTTTTTTTTTTTTTTTTAGATTTTGGGTCACACCCAGCGATGCACAGGAGTTAGTCTTGGCTCTGCACTCACGAATTACTCTTGGCAGTGCTCAGGGGACTGTATGATTGCTGGGATCAAACCCAGGTCAGGCGCATGCAAGGCAAGTGCCCTACCCACTGTACTATATTTCCAGTACCTTATTTTATTTTTTCGGTGGGTGGCCACACCCCGTGGTACTCAGGGCTTCCTCCTGGTTCTGCACTCACTGATCACTCCTGAGGCGCTCAGAGACCTTATGTGCTGCCGTAGATTGAACCTGGGTTAGCCCCAGGCATGGCAAGCACCCACCTTCTGTACCATCACTCTGGCCCGGCATTATTGTAAAACCTCCTTTTTTTATTATACTAAATCTGGATACATATGTGTTCAAGTACTTCCCCATTATAGGCCTTTTTATTTATGATGTGTCCTAATGCAGAATCTTTCAAAATGATCTCTCTCAGCTGCGATGTCTGTGAAAGAAGTGCTCCAGAGCTTGGTTGATGATGGTATGGTTGACTGTGAGAGGATCGGAACGTCCAATTATTATTGGGCTTTTCCAAGTAAAGCTCTTCATGCAAGGAAACGAAAGTTGGAGGTTCTGGAATCTCAGGTAAATCACCACAGTTAAACGTAATAGATTCACTTTGTAAGACTTAAGTTTGTTTTACTTAATTCTCTGTTCACTTAGTGATTTTTTTTTTTCATGTAGTGATTTCTATTGATTTTTTTTTCTTTTTTTTTTTTTTTTTTTTTTTTTTTTTTTTTTTTTTTTTTTTTTTGGTTTTTGGGTCACACCCGGCGATGCACAGGGGTTACTCCTGGCTCTTCACTCAGGAATTACCCCTGGCGGTGCTCAGGGGACCATATGGGATGCTGGGATTAGAACCCGGGTCGGCTGCGTGCAAGGCAAACGCCCTACCCGCTGTGCTATCGCTCCAGCCCCTGATTTTTTTTTCTATGCCAAGAACTGAACCCAGGGCCCTATATGTGTGCAAAGGATGAACCCAAGAACCGTGCCTGGCCGTTCATTAAATTTTCACATGTATTATTTCAGTTGAAGTCCAAAGATGGTCAACATCTCTTTCTCCCAAACAATGCAAGAACCTTAACTATTTGAACTTTAATCTTTCTCTATGCCATCTTATTTCCTAGTATTTTAATTTTTTCTTTCTTTTAATTTAAAAAATGTCGGGGAGGTTAGCATTGGCCCCACCCCATGGTGCTCACTGCCGGCTCTGCACTCGGGAATCACTCTTGCTGGGCTCCGGGCACCATATGGGAAAATGGGAATTGAACCTGGGTTGACCACGTGCAAGGCTCCTGCTATGCTATCATTAAAACCCCTCTTTTTAATTTATAGGCATCTTTGTTTTTCTTTTTGGGTTACACCCAACGATGCACAGGGTTACTCCTGGCTCTGCACTCAGAAATTACTCCTGGCAGTGCTTGGGGGACCATATGGGATACCAGGAATTGAACCTGGGTCAGCCGCATGCAAGGCAAACGCCCTACCAGCTGTGCTATTGCTCCAGCCCCTATAGGCATCTTTTTTGAGAGTTTTAGACTTACAGAAAAATTGATGGGGAAAATCCCCAAATGCCTTTTCTAATTGGTGTGATCCATTGTTACAAATTTTGATGTTTTGTTGTTGACTAAAGTTAGTGGCTTGCATTAGGGTTCACGTCTGTGTTCTACTTCTGTGGGTTCTGGGAAATGCATAGATGCCTGGTATTCGCCACTGAGTCATTCACAACTACTTACGTTTTTACTAGTCAGAGTTTTTCCTTTTCCACAAGGTCTTGCAGTTGGAATTAGATGATATGTAGCCTTTTAAACTTAACCTCTTTTACATTTGAGATTCCTCCATGCCTTTCCATGACTTTATCTTCTCTCACCCCCCTGAATAGTATTTTATTGTCTGGATGTACCAGTTAAGTTGTTCATTGAAAATCTTGGTTGCTTTCAAGAATATTTTGTGTACATTATGAAGTTCCTATTTTAATCAGCTCTTTTTATTCTTTTGTGTGACTGGTGGTGTAAATGATTCTGTTGAACTTACACAGTCGTCAGAGTGTTGCCTCTGAACCTGTTTGGGGTAGGGGAGGGAGAGTCTCTAGAGCAAGCAGAAACGTTCCCTCAGAAGCCGTCTAGCTCTCCGCGCCTCTCAGTTCCTGTAGCCAACTGGGCTTTCCGTGAACAAAATGTGTTGCTCTAGTGTGCTTTTCTGGTCACAGAGCTGCTAAACTTGCCTCCTTTGTTTCTAGCGGAGCACTTTGTTGAGCCATCAGGGCGATTTTCCAAAAGCTGCTCCTCTCCTGGGACTCCTTGCCACGAAGGGGGTGCAGAGAAGTCATTCTGATGAGTGGAATATAAGTTGAAGACTAACTAGCTTCAGGGTTTAGGAGAAAGTTTACAATTTTGTGAAAGGCAAAGCCATGGGTCTTCTTTCCTATGCAGGGAGATGCGATCATGCTGTGACCCCGAGGGCTCAAGTGTCCATGAAGACCTCTTTGTTCAGAATGGCAGTGCTTGTCCTTGCCCTGCCTGCCTGCGGAGTGTAAGAACATGAAGCCCTGGGTTAGTTTTAGCCAAGTATGCAGTGACGGGGCCGGAGCGATAGAACAGTGGGCACGGGCAACCCGGGTTCAATCTCTGGCATCCTATATGGTCCCCCAAGCACCGCCAGGAATAATGCAGAGCCAGGAGTAACCCCTGAGCAATTGCTGGGTGTGACCCAGAAAGAAAAAAAACAGAAACAAAAGTGTGCAGTTACTTGTTTTCTGAGTGTATTCTAAGTTGGTGCAGAGTCTCTTGCCCGCTCCTGACTGTCTTCACTGGGGCCTCTCAGAGGGAGTGGGTTGAGTTCCCCTCCCTACCCCAAGCAGAGCCCCAGCAACTGAAGACCTACAGAACCCAGCCACAGCCATGCTCAAGGCCCCTCTCCACATGTTTGGATGAGTCTCATGCAGAGGAACCCAGGTGTGCGGGACCCAGGGCTGAGATCTCCAAGCCTGCTCGGATCGGGACTGTGTCTCTTCTGCCCAGATCCCCCATTTTCAGTAGCTAGGCAGTCACACCCAGGAACTGTCCCGGTGCCGTGTAATCCTATCAACAGCCAACATCCAGAGACTAGAAAACCAAGCTCCCGGAAGCAACATCTTATAGCCTAGTTCTCCCTCTCGGAGAACCTGGCAAGCTACTGAGAGTTTCCTGCCCACATGGGAGAGCCTGGCAAACTCCCCGTGGCCAACCAGTAACAGTGATGGGTCTCATTCCCCTAACCCTGAAAGAGCCTCCAGTGCAGCACCGTTAGGAAGGATGAGTAATGAGAGGCTTCTAAAATCTCAGGGTTAGGACGAATGGAGACATTGAGACCGCTCGAGAAAATCATCGATCAACGGGATGATGATGATGATGATGATGATTCTAAGTTGGTAAAAGTGAATGTTTCGGTCTCCGCTTCTGTGCATTAGGGCTCCTGACCTTGGTCTTAAATAAGGTTGTCGCCAAACTGTGTGCCAGGCTGTGTTCTCATGCAGAGAACCTTCTGGGTGAGGATTTATTCTGGCCTGGGTCATATGGTTACTGGGTGTCGTCCTTGCAGTCTGCCGTGCTCAGGTCTCCGGCTCCTTTGCTGTTTAGCTGAGGGCCTTAATTACTTGATAACTGTTTTGATAAACGTCTCCTCGTTGTTTTTTGTCCATGTTTCTCATCAGATGGCTCACAGTATGGCAGCTGCTTTTCCCTGAACAAATGTGTGGAGGTCCAAGACAGAAATGACAGATGTTTCACAGTTTGGGAAGAGGTTGCTGGGGATCAAATTCAGGGCATCACGATGCCAAGCATGTTTCTGTAATTTGATCTTAGGGGGTGGGCCATGTGTGGCAGTTCCCAGGGGCTGTTCCTGGCTCTGTGCTCAGGAGTGACCCCTGGCAGAGCTCAGGGAAATGTATGCGGTTCCGGGGATCGACCAGGGTGGGCCAAAAGGGTTGCGTGCAAGGCAGGTGCCTTCCTTGCCTTCTGTACTCTCACTCTGGCTTGTGCAATTTAATCTCGGAGTGACATCCCCTCGTTTCAGCTGTCTAGTCTCTAGAAACAAATCACTAAACCCAGCACACACTGAAGAGGAGATTACATATGGGCATAAACAGAAAAATCTCAGATCATTGGAAACTTCTTAGAGGAAACATGTCATAGGTGTTTTTTTTTTTTAATTTTATCACCATGTGGAAAGTTACAGAGTTCTCAGGTTTATGTCTCAGTTATACCGTATTCAAACACCATCCCTTCACCAGTGCCCATATTCCACCACCACAATCCCGGGTATACTCCCCGCCCCCCACCCCAACTGTATAACTGATGAATTTCAATTTATTTTCTCTTCACCTTGATTACGTTCCATGTTTCAACACAAAACTTACTATTGTTGTGGGAGTTATATCCCCAAACAAGATAACCCTAATAAGGAGGCAATTGATAATTAGTTTTCATTAAAAGATTGTATGTTTTCAGGTTTTAGAAAAGGTCGCGCAGCCGTGTTAGTGGCCGCGCGGCTCGGATGTGTCCCAGTCCCGAATCCTGGAGCCGTGTTAGTTGCTGCTCAGTGTCGCCAGGGTTCCATCTGGAGAAGGTGTGCTGGCGGCACCTCCTCCTTCCAGCCCCCCGGTGTTGCTGGCCCCGATTCGGGTCCTCGGGTCCGGAGCATTGTCCGGGCCGCGTTGCTCACCAGAATGCCTGCCGCTTCTCTCATCATAGGTTTTTTTAAGATTTTTTTTTTTTTTGGCTTTTAGGGTTACACCCAGCGATGTTCAGGGATTATGCCTGGTTCTGCACTCAGGAATTACTCCTGACGTTGCTTGGGGGACCATATGGGATGCTGGGGATGGAACCCAGGTCAGCTGCGGCATGGCAAACACCCTACTCACTGTACTGTCACTGCAGCCCCATGTCATAGGTTTTTACTTATTTATTTATTTATTTATTTATTTATTTATTTATTCCTTTTTCAGCACCACACCTGGTGATGTTCAGGGCTCTCACCAGCTCAGTGTTCAGGTGGGCATGTGATGCTGGGGATTGAGCCCAGGCCTCCTGCATGCGAAACGTGCACTGTAGCCCTTTGCACTCTTTCCCTGGCCCAAGGTTTTTATACTTTTAACTTTTCATCTAAGTAATATTTTTTCAGTAGTTTTTAAAAAATAACTTCATTGAGGAATAGTTGACATACGAGCAGCTGTTCTTGGTTTGTTTTTGTTTGGGGCCACACTCAGCAGGGCTTGAGTGGACTTGAGAGGACTTCCTCTTCCTGTGTGTTCAGTGGTCAATCCTGGCACTGCTTGGGGACCGTACCAGGTGCCAGGAGTCGAACCCAGGTCAGCTGCATGAGAGGCAAGCACCCTACCTACTGTACTGTTGTACTGTACACCCAGCCCCACTGAAAGTTGCTTCTCTCTCTCTCTCTCTCTCTCTCTCTCTCTCTCTCTCTCTCTCTCTCTCTCTCTCTCTCTCACTCACTCACTCACTCTCTCTCTCCCTCCCTCTCCCTCTCCCTCTCTTTTTCTCTCTTTTGTTTCTTCAGGCTGAAAGTGGACTGTTTTTAAATTTCAGAGTTGAATGAATCCTTTATGGAAATAGACATTCATGAAACCATTTTCATGGTCAGATAATGATCACACCCTAACACTTTTTCCTGCCCTTCTGTGCCCTGCATCCCTTCCCTCCACCTGTAGTCAACCACTGATTTGCTTTCTGTCACTTATTAGTAGAATTTAAAGAAAAATGTTCTGGCAGGGCCAGAGAGATAGTACATCGGGTGGGACACTTGCACATGGCCAACGAGGTTCAATCCCTGTACCCCAGATGGTCCCCTACGCCCCGCCAGAAGGGATCCCTAAGTACAGAGCCAGGAGTAACCCCTGAGAGCCCTGCTAGGTGTGGCCCCCACAACAGCAACAAAAAAAATTGACTCTACTACAGATGAGTAGTGCCAAGCCAGGCTTGGGGACACACAGTGCCAGATGAAAAGCCCAGGGCTCCACACATGCAAAACTCTTTCTGCTTATACTACATGCCCAGTCATAGAATTTTATGTAAATGTAATAATAGGATATTTGCTAATTTTTTTGGCAGCTTTCACCCAGCCTGATTTTTTTTTTTGCTTTTTGGGTCACACCCGGTGATGCACAGGGGTTACTCCTGGTTCTACACTCAGGAATTACTCCTGGCGGCGCTCAGGGGACATATGGGATGCTGGGATTCGAACCCGGGTCGGCCACGTGCAAGGCAAACGCCCTACCCGCTGTGCTATCACTCCAGCCCGACCCAGCCTGATTTTAAGATTTATTCGTGTTTGGCTTTTTTTTTTTAATACATATGCATGTTGCTATACTCATTTGTCACTCGTTTTTATTTTAAGTGGTGTTTCTTTATATGGAGAAGCAGTTTATCTGTTGATGGACCTTTAAATTTGTGCTTTTGATGCTGTTATTTTATTTATTTATTTTAGTTTTAGGGCCACACCCAGCAATGCTCAGGGGTTACTCCTGGCTCTGTGCTGAGGAATCACTCATGGCTGTGCTTGGGGGACCATATGGGATGCCAGGGATCAAACCTAGGTTGGTCACACACAAGGCAGGTGTCCTAATATCCTAATCGTTGGCCTTCGTTGTTGTTTGGTTTTTTTTTTGCTATATTTTTTTGGGGGGGGGTTCACACCCGGCTATGCATAGGGGTTACTCCTGGCTCTGCACTCAGGAATCACTCCTGGCGGTGCTCAGGGGACCATATGGGATGCTGGGAATCAAACCCGGGTCAACCATGTGCAGGACAAATGCCCTACCCGCTGTGGTATCGCTCCAGCCCCGGCCCCCGTTGTTGTTATTTTATTGAGAGTAGTAATAGTTATGCTTTAGGCCTACAGAGTGGCTTCACCACACCCACCGCCACTGTCTCTAGATCTTTCCTTCTCCCTCTTTCCTCACCCCCGCCCTAAAACTCTCCTATCTTGACTGATAACTTCAGTTCTGTTGACAATATCAGGGTTTGTTTTCATTGGCAATTGTCTATTCCCTTGTTTTTTTTTTTTTCTTTTTGGGTCACACCTGGCAATGCAAAGGGATTACTCCTGGCTCTGCACTCAGGAATTACTCCTGGCGGTGCTCGAGGGACCATATGGGATGCTGGGAATCGAACCCAGGTCAGCCACATGCAAGGCAAATGCCCTACCCGCTATGCTATTGCTCCAGCCCCCTATTCCCTTGCTTTCTTAAAATTTATTTTTTTAATATTTCACATGTTAGTGAGATCATTTAGTATTTGTCTTTCTTCTTCTGGCTTATTTTCCTTACTATGACCATTTCCAGTTTTATTCAAGTCACAGCAGAACAAGAGTCCATCTTAGAAGCAAGAGTTCATCTATTCTCAGAGCTGAATAGTATTCCACTGTATGGATATATTCTACAATTTCTGTAGTAACTCATCTGTGGTTGGGCATTGGGTTGTTTTCAGTTCTTGGATTTTATAAATAGTGCTGCAGTGAACATAAATGTGCATTTATTTTTAGAGTTTGTGTTTTGGGGACTGTTGGCAAGGACTGGAATTACTGAATCCTGTGCTAATTCTGTTTTAAACTTTTTGAGAAGTCTTCTCAATGCTGGACTGTTTTCCATAGAGGCTGAACCAGATTCTAGTCAACAATGAATAAGGGTTCCTTTCCCACCTCACCCTGTTAGTACTGGTGGTTTCTGCTTTTTTTGTTATGCTTTAATATCTCGGATATTAGCCCTTTGTCAGATATACAATGTGCAAATATTTCTGCTATTCAGTATGTTTCCTTTTTTGTGTAGCCATCGTTTCTTTCACAGTATAGAAGCTTTTGACTTTGATGTAGTCTTATGTGTTTGTTTTGTTTTGTTTCTTTGCCAATAGAATCAAATCATAGTAGATATCTCTAAGTTAGTATCATGGAGAATTCTGCCGATATTTTACTCAGTGTTCTTTATGGATTCATGTCTGATATCAAGGTTCTTAATCCAATTTGAATCAACTTTTGTATGTTGTTGTAAGAGTCCAGTTTTGTGCTTTTGCATGAGACTGACCAGTTTTCCTTGACCATTTGTGTAAATTCTCTCATTTTTTGGGGGGGGTCACACCCAGTGATGCTCAGGAGTTACTCCTGGCGGTGCTCAGGGGACCATATGGGAAGCTGAGGATCGAGCCCTGATTGGCCGCATGCAGGCAAACGCCCTATCCGCTGTACTATTGCTCTGGCCCCGTTTGACCGTTTGTGGAAGAGGCTTTTCCTCTCGATTCTCAATGCTCTTGGCTGCTTTGTCATAAATTGTCTATTTATCTGATGATATTCTCCTGGTTTCTCAATTTTTTCCATTGGCATATGGGTTTTTTGTTTCATGTGGGATCATTGGAAGTAAAAGTGCTATGAATATTCATGTACAAATCTTTGTACAGACATATGTTTTTGTTTATATTGGGTAAATATTTGGGAATGGAATGGCGGGATAATATGGTAAAAGTATGTTTCTTAACTTTTTATGAGATTGCCAAGTTGTTTCCCCAAGGGTCTGTGCCAGCGTACAGCGCCACCAGCAGTGCGGGAGAGCTCCAGTCTCCGTGGCTCAGTACAGCGCTAGGTGTGCCGCCCTTTCCAATCAGCGACACCTTGTTAGGGATTTGGGGGAAGCCTGCCCAGTGGCATCACACCCACTGGGACTCGTCATACCCCGTGGAATCAAGGATCAAGCCCGGGTGTATGTGCAAGTTCTTGGCACTATGTGCCCGGTTCCTCATTTCCACTTTAATTCCCCTTTCCTCAGCCAATGATGTCGAGCATCTTTGCTTACATTTATTGTCATCTATCTTCATTGATAAAGTGTCTGTGTTTCATCTTTTTTAAGATTTGGTTATTTTCACCTAATTAGAGAGAGAGAACAAAAGGGAATACCCTGCCACAGTGGCGGGGTGGGGTGGGGGGAGACAGGACTGGGGAGGTGGGAGGGACGCTGGGTGTACTGGTGGTGGAGAATGGGCACTGGTGAAGGGATGGGTTCTCGAACTTTGTATGAGGGAAACAAGAGCACAAAGATGAGTAAATCTGTAACTGTACCCTCACGGTGATTCACTAATTAAAAATAAAGAAAAAATATAAATAAGTAAATAAAATTAAAAACAAAAAAAAGATTTGGTTATTTGTTTTGTGGGAACACGCAGAGGGCTTGGTGCTCTGGCCGCAGGCGTGTGCGCAGGCCGAGCACTTAGGCTGTCTCCCTTACTCACTCCGTTGTTCTGAGTTTATTCTCTATACCTTCCAGAAACGCATCCGTTACCATATCATTTTCCACCCCAGAAGTACACAAAGAATAAGATTTTGTTGTTGTTTTGGTTTGCCTGCTTTTTGTTTTATCCAGGCCACACCCAGCTCTGCTCAGGGCTTATGTACTCAAGAATCACTTTTTAAAGCAGAATTATATAAATATAACTTTCATGTTATTTATAGGTCTCTTAGCTACATGTATTTACCACTACTTTCAGCATTAACAAAATGTCTTTCTAAAGAGTTAATTAAAAAAATTTCAGTCATGTTTAATTTAGAAATTTAGCTTTCATTGACAATGCTTATTCTGTTTGCTTTTGATTAATAATTAGTTGTGACATTTTAGGTCTTTTTTTTTTCTTTTTGGCTTTTTGGGTCATACCCAGCAATGCACAGGGGTTACTCCTGGCTCATACACGCAGGAATTAACTCCTGGAGGTGCTCAGGGGACCATATGGGATGTTGGGAATCGAATTCACTGTGATTTACAAAGTTGATAACATTTTCAGCCATTCAGTGTTCCATCTCTAAACCTCCTTAGGTTAACTTATTTAAAATTCTTTGCTTTTATTTTTTTTATTTTTTTTATTTTTATTTTTTTTTTTTTGCTTTTTGGGTCACACCCAGCGATGCTCAGGGGTTACTCCTGGCTTTGCACTCAGGAATTACTCCTGGCAGTGCTTGGGGGACCATATGGGATGCCGGGGATCGAACCCGGGTCGGCCGCGTGCAAGGCAGACGCCCTACCCGCTGTGCTATCGCTCCGGCCCCCAAAAAAAAAAAAATTCTTTGCTTTTAAAAAAAAATCACTCTTGGCAGCCTCGGGAAACTTTATGGAGTGCTGGGAATCGAACCCATGTCCACCATGCGCAAAGCGAATGCCCTACCTGCTGTATGGTCTCTCTGGCTCCAAGAATAAGATTTTTAAACGTTGATAGCTCCTAGCATTTAACATCTAAATACCACTTCACTGACTTAAACCTATTTTATTATTTTGCTGAAATTTGAGAAGGCATATTTATCATTCTAGTTCTAAGGATCACTTACCTGTCTAAAGAAGTTATGTGGGGGCCAGAATCATAGTACAGCAGGTAGGGCGTTTGCCTTGCAGGCCGACCCGAGTTTGATCCCCCAGCATCCTATATGGTTCCCCGAGCACCACCAGGAGTAATTCTTGAGTATAGATCCAGAAGTAACCCCTGAGCATTACTGGGTGTGATCACAAGCCAAAAAAAACCAGAAGAAGTTATATGGCATAAAAGAAATAGAAGTGGATAAAAATAAGTAATGGATCAAAATCAGAGCTTTACTTTTTACTAGCTGTAGGGTTTTGGGAAAAGCTCTTAAGATCATAAACTCTTGGGGCTGGAGCGATAGCACAGCAGGTAGGGCGTTTGCCTTCCATGCCGGCAGACCAGGGTTTGATTCCTAGCATCCCATATGGTCCCCTGAGCATTGCCAGGAGTAATTCCTGAGTGCAAAATCTAGGAGTGACCCCTGAGCATCACCAGGTGTGACCAAAAAAAAAAAAAAAAATCATAAACTCTTTAAGAGTAAACTGAAGTCTCCTCTTCCCAGTTTTTATTTTGGCCAGGTGTGGGTGCCCTGACCTGGGTTTAGTCCCCGGCATCCCTTATCATACCCCAGAACCACCAGGGATGACTCCTGAGTGTAGAACCAAGAGTAACCCCTGCCTGAGCATTGCCAGGTTTGGCAAAAAAACTTAAATATTTCGAGGATCTTAAATATGTGCAAAATGTCACCAAAAACTCAAAGTAGTTTAACAAAGATGCTTTATGAGAAAGAACTGTTAAAGACTGAAGAGATAGTGCGGGGAGGGAGGCGAGTAAAAGCACTTGCTTTGCATTCTGCTGACTCCAGTTTGATCCCTGGTACCCCCTATAACTTCCAGAGCAGTGTCAGGGGTCACAAGTACAGAGCCAGGAATAGCCCCTGAGCATCATCAGCTGTCCAAAAACCAAAAAAAAAAAGGGAAGGAAGGGAGTTGTATTGAAACTAGATGCATCCACATTAAAGAGTGAGATAAGAGTGGGAAGTATATAATATAGGACTAACAGCCTGGTTGACTGATGGAAAGTAAAAATATAACAAGAGATGGTGAGATTTATGGAAAGAAGGTGCCCAGTTAATGTTGAATTGAAACAGATTTCAAATTCAAGGATATACTGAAGGATCAGTTTATTCATCATATTGCTAAAGTAAATGTCAACTTCCTTTGAGGTTCTTGTTAATTACTTCCAGATTAGACAGAGGGAGAACGCTTAATTTTCCTCTTTTTTCATCATTCTGTTCTGTTTTGGTTCTGCCAGTGATTCCAATTATGTATAGGAATGTGCTGTCTCTTGAGACTAGACATTCTTATAGTAGATCTGAAAATTTAATCAGGAAACATTTTTCCCCCCTTTGCCTTTAGGTTCTATGTGTTGATCATTATTAAGGACAGTGAAAGCCATATGGTTATGATTTATGTTTCTCTTTAGCATTTTCTAGATAGCAAACAAATCCAATTCTGTGAGCTGCAGTAACTGCTTTTACAGATATTTTCTGTGTTCCTTCTATAAATGCATTTGCTAAATTGGAGAGCAGTATAAAAATATATAATATGTCTCAAATTGAGACTATTTACACTTTATTTTTATTTGGTAAGGCAAGATAAGTACCTTAATATTTGATTTAACTTTTTTTTAAATTTTTTTTTTTTGCTTTTTTAGGTCACACCCGGCAATGCACAGGGGTTACTCCTGGCTCTGCACTCAGGAATCACTCCTGACAGTGCTCAGGGGACCATATGGGGTGCTGGGAATCGAACCCGGGTTGGCCTCGTGCAAGGCAAACGCCCTACCCACTGCGCTATCACTCCAGCCCCTGATTTAACTTTTTTTAAAAAAAAGAATTACAATTTTTAGAGAAAGAATTAAGATTTTTTGGGAGGGTGGCACGTTCCTTTCAAATAAATTTTTGGGGTCACAATTAAACTGGGTTTTTGTTTGTTTTGCAGTGCTCAGGGTTACTCCTGGCTCTGCACTCAGGAATTAGTCCTGGCCGTGCTTGGGCACCCGTATGGGATATTGGAGATTGAATCCCGGTGGCACGGCACACGGCAGATTCCCTGCTACTATTGCTCCGGACCCAAGGCCCCAAGTTTTATTTTTACAAAATCAGTGCCAAATAATCTTAGCAGTGGATTTATTTTGTTTTTTTGTTTTGGGGGCACACCAGAGCTGTGATGCCCCAGGTTACCCCTGGCTCTGCCCCAGGAGTCACTCCTGGCAGACTTGGGGACCATGTGGAATGCTGGGGATCCATCAGGCCTGGGGCCTGGGTCTGCCACATGGGGGCCAAGTAAGTGCCCTCCCTACCTGTACCGACACTCGGGCCCCAGGGAGAAGTCTAGAAACTATTCCAGAAACCTTTGAGCTACAAGTTGAGTGGCTCAGGTGCCCGGGGAGAGGTGCTGGGGAGCAGCTGGCACCTGATGCTGGCCTTGGGAGTGGCAAGTGAGCGCTTTTGCTTTTTCTTTTCATTTTGGGTCACACCTGGCGATGCTTAGGGGTTACTCCTGGTTCTGCACTCGGGAATCACCCCTGGCGGTGCTCAGGGGACCATATGGGATGCTGGGGATCGAACCCAGGTCGACCGCGTGCAAGGCAAACGCCCTCCCCGCTGTGCTATCGCTCCAGCCCCTGGGACTGTTGAGCTCTCTAGCCAGGTCCAACTTGGGTTTGGAATCAGTTACCTGTTTCTGAGTCACACTCAGGTGCTCAAGACTTACTCCTGGCTCTGTGCTCCAAGCCAGGTACAATTTTAAGAGCTTATCTTTGTGCATTTGTGATAAAATAAAATATCACAGACTGGGTAGCTTATTATTATTATTTTTTGTTTGTTTGTTTGTGTTGGGTCACACCCAGTGATGCTCAAAGGTTATCCCTGGCTCTGCGCTCAGGAATTATTCTTGGCGGTGCTTGGGGGACCATTGCTGGGAATCGAACCTGGGTCAGCCGCATGCGAAGCAAACACCCTACCTGCTGCACTATCACTCCAGCCCCCAGACCGGGTAGCTTATAAACAAGAGACATTTATTCTCCCAGTTCTGAGGCCAGTGGAGTCTCCTGGATGAGCATACCCCGCCCCGCTCCTGTGGTCACTGGGGCGTGGAGCAGGTTCAGCAGGCTCTGGCAGGGCTCCGACTCATGCCATGCCTGACCTTTGGGGTTTGCAGTTTCACTCTAACGTGAAGGGGGGGCTGCACAGACATTCGCACTATAGCTGTGATTTATGTCATCTGATTCTTACAGCCTCGTCGAGCATAGGTATCAGTAACTCCATTTTAGGTGAGAAGACAGACGCCTAAAGTTAAGTAACTTGGCCATGAACGGTAAAGGCAGATTCGGATGCACATATTCTGATGTCTCGATTCTTGGTCATAACCTCGGGTCAGCAACAAAGGACATTCGATACCTTGTTGGTGACCAGCTTGGGGAGATTATGCTGCTTTTTGTTATGTGATAATGAGGATGTAAGGTTGCAGATTAGATTACAGCCATATTCTGTGGTATCTCAATGGCTGATTGAATTTGATCATATATACCAAGCATAGGGTACTTGAAATTTTTCCTCCAGAATATTTTTTAAAAAAATTTTTAGGGGAGGAATGAGAGTGGTTTTTTTTTTGTTATCTGTTTTATTTTTTGTTTTTGCTAATTTAATTGCTTTTAAAGTTAGATTACGCACTTTAATGTTATTTTGCTCTGAAGCAAAACCTTGTCCTCACCTCTACTGTATGTGAGTAAGATGTTATTAATGTTGCTGAGAGTAATTTATGGTGTTGTAATTTATTTCTGCACGACTGAAATAAATAGGTTGGGTAGAAGAAATGGTTGTAAAACCAGTTTCTCTAAATAACTGTCACAGGTGCATTCCTGAAGCCTTTTCACATAAATTCATAACTTTAATGGGCAAGAAGAACTTTATGGGAGACGATGGAACTGGCGGGCATGTTTAGATCTGCTGCTTCTAAAACCATGTACATATGTCTGCTGTGGGTGATAGCAGGAGCAGCCGTTTTGCCTCAACAGAAAGCAGAGATGAACTGATCTTCTCTAAGTCTATTGCAATTTTATTGTTTTTATATATCTTTAAAATCAATCATTGTGAGATCTCTCAAGGTAAATGGTATTTCTCTAAATCCTGAAGAATGTATAGACTTTACTAAATTAGGAGTTTTTTTTCTGTTATCTGTTTCAAGAGTTTGGGCTGAAATTTACTGATATTTCCTATTGTTGTAGTTGTGTGTATGTGTGTGTGTGTTAGTTGTTTGTAATGAAGAGAGATGAACAAAGACAAAGAAAATAGTCTTTAGTCTTCCGATTTTTTTGTAACGAAAGGAAAGATAAGAGAAGCTCTTCCTTTCAGTGCGGGGCCCACAGCTCTGGCTCTCCCCAGCTACAGCCCGGGCCCCAGGATAAATCATTCTTCACAGTATCTGCTGGTTCTTGTCTTTTCTTTGCTCCTCCCAAATAATAGTTTAATCTTTAAAATGAAAGAACAACTGCAACTTTCTGAGAGAATGATGTCTTTTTTGTTTGTTTTGGGGCCACACCGAGCAGTGTTCGGACCTACTTCTGGCTTTGCACTCAGGGATCACTCCTGGTAAGTTCAGGGGACCATATAGGATCGAACCTGTGTTGGCCACATGCAAGACAAGTGCCCTACCCAAATAATAGTTTAATCATTAAAATGAAAGAACAGGGCTGGAGCAATAGTACAGCGGTAGGGTGTTTGCCTAGCACACGGCCAACCCGGGTTTGATTCCTAGCATCCCACATGGTCCCCCGAGCACCGCCAGGAGTTATTCCTGAGTGTAGAGCCAGGAGTAACCCCTGTGCATCACAGGGTGTGACCCAAAAAGCAAAAAGAAAGAAAGAAAGAAAGAAAGAAAGAAAGAAAGAAAGAAAGAAAGAAAGAAAGAAAGAAAGAAAGAAAGAAAGAAAGAAAGAAAGAAAGAGAGAAAGAGAGAGAGAGAGAAAGAAAGAAAGAAGAAAGAAAGAGAGAAAGAGAGAGAGAGAAAAAGAAAGAAAGAAAGAAAGAAAGAAAGAAAGAAAGAAAGAAAGAAAGAAAGAAAGAAAGAAAGAAAGAAAGAAAGAAAGAAAGAAAGAAAGAGAAAAGAAAAGAAAAGAAAAGAAAAGAAAAGAAAAGAAAAGAAAAGAAAAGAACAATTGCAATAATAACCCCAGCCCTGATTTCTTCCTTTTTGACCTTGACTTATATTGGTGGCTGTAGGTTGGTGTCTGCGGGCTGGGATGGTAGAGTCATCATCATCATCATCATCATCATCATCATCATCATCATCCCCTTGATCATCGAATTTCTCGAGCAGTCTCAGTAACGTCTTCGTCTGTCCAAGCCCTGAGATTTTAGAAGCCTCTCTCTACTCGTCTTTCTAATGATGTCATACTGGAGGCTCTTTCAGGGTCAGAGGAATGAGACCCAGCTTGTTACTGGTTTTGGCATATTAATACACCATGGGGACCTTGCCAGGCTCTCCCATGTGGGCAGGAAACTCCCAGTAGTTTGCCAGGTTCTCCCAGAGGGAGAAATAGGCTATAAGATAGCTCGCTTGCTTTTAAGTCTCTGGATGCTGGCTGTTGGCAGGATTACACGGCACCAGGGGCAGTCCCTGGGTGTGACCGCCTAGCTACTGGGAGATGGGAAATCTGGGTGGAGGAGGCCCAGTCCCGATCCGAGCAGCCTTGAATGTCTCAGCCCTGGGTCCCACACACCTGGGTTCCTCTGCTGGTTCCTTCACGCGTGAGGCTCGTCGGAACATGTGGAGAAGGGCCTTGAGCATGGCTGTGGCTGGGCTCCGGGGTGGTAGAGTATATGCTTCAAATGTAAGAGGCCCCTTGCCCCCATACCTTACTTAGGCAAGGGCAGTCAGTCATGTTTGTGCCGGAGTCACCTGCGGGATGGGAGCTCACTGGCCACTGCTGATTTGAAATGTCCATTTGTTGTAGCCTTTTTATCAAAAAAGAATAAGTATCCCCAAAAGGTATTCTAATATTTTTTCTTTGTGCTGTGCCCTCTGTCCATCCTTTGGTTACTCCCCATTCTGACTTGGAGACTCCCTCTCTCTGCTGTCTGCCGCACACGGACACACTAAGGCCACTCAGCCACACGGTACTCGTTCTGGGTTCGTGCCTTGTCAGCTAGTGTCCGTATTATCCAGCATAGTTCTCGAAGGAGGTGAGTATTTGACTGGTTGGTCTTGACAGTCACCATTCATGAATTCAGAGTTTTATTACTGCTGCAGCAAGTATGTGTAGTAGTTTTTAACCAATTTTACTTACTTGGAGGGCCAGTGAATTTAAATCACATTTTTTCTTTTGTTTCCTTGTTCTATGGAGATTGCCCAGTTGTTCTTTCAAGTTTTGCATGCAACCTGTTTATTACTAGAGGATGGTCATTTATAAGGCAGAGTACTAGGATTTGTTTTGTGATAAGCCTTACACTTTATTCATTTTGGTTTTGGGGCCACACTCTGTGATGATCAGGGCTTATTCCTGGCACTGTGCTCAAAGATCACATCCTCCAAAAAACCCAAGAGATCCTAATATTTCCCTTTTCAGAGGGTCTAATATTTTTTTCCTTCCCACTTTCTAAAACTGCTTATAATAATGACTAATGCACAATAAGGCTTCTCACGTGCCATTGTATATAAAGAGGGGTAGTGTGTGGAACCCTATGATATGTGAGAGAATGTTGGGGTTTTGTCCCGTTTACTTATGTGTGGGATGATGAACTGCATGGAGGTAGGCATACGCGGGTGATGCAGGCACTGTTTCTGCTCTGAAGTATCGTGCAGAGAGCAGTGAGGCCGACAGCCCTGCTGAGGAAGACGGTTCTTTGGGGGGTGTAGAGGAGACAGTGCCCAGGACATGCATTGGGGAATTGTCCTGCCAAAGAATGAAGACCTGAACTGAGGACTGGGGAAAAGAGACTGAGAACGATTAGAAGATGGAGTCTGCAGAGGCTGAGAGTTCAGGTTCCACATGAGCAGAATTAGGGGCCGGAGCCTAATTCTACAGATGAGTTTTGCCTTGCACGTGGCAACCCAGGTTTGATTCCTTGTCCCCATGCGTTGCCCTGTACCCCACAGGAGTGATCCCTGAGTGCTGAGCCAGAGGTAAGCCCTGAGCACCACTGGTGTGACACACACACACAAAAACATAAAATGAGCAGAATAATTTTTATCCAGAAGCCCCTTTGTGGCCTGTTTGTGTGTGAATGGGGAACAGATGTGTGGATCTCTATCTCGGAATATATTCTTCTTCTGATTGTGTGAAGATCAGCTAAGCTTGATCTTCAGCTCTCTTCTCAGAACTCAAAAGCCAGCTTGACGTAAAGCCCACATTTTAAACAGTTGAACAACTGGAGCACATCAGCTCACCTGATAACTAAACAACTTTTGCGATCTCTAAAGTTTTATAAGATGTTTGGTAAAAGATGCTTTTATCCTTTAGCTCATCTGACTAACCAGGGCTTACGTAAGTGGAAGTTGACCCACATGACGTCTGTTCATATTGGTTAGTAATGCAGCAGGTTAAAGTGAGAAGAAGCAGAATCTTGGTGACTCTCCTGCCTTCCCACAGGGTCATGAGCTCGCGAGTCTGCAAAAACAAAAGCTTCCCTTGAAGTAGAGGAAGCCAAGAGAGGACATGGGTCAGGGGAAGAAGGCGCTTAGAGTGGACTGTGAGAGTTAGTTCATCAAAAGGGTCACCGCTAGCTTGGGATTTAAGTAACACAGTTTATGGGAGTGTAAAGTTCTGTAACTGCAACGCAGTTGATCAGATAGCAAAGTGTTTATTGATAATGTAATTTGTTCTTTGTTACTCTGTGGACTATAATGGGTCCCATTCCTTAAACAGTCTGCTTTATCCTTGATTAACCCCCTTTTGGTTACAGGCAGTGACTCGGCTGTAGCATAACACAGAAATTTTTTTCCCCCATGAAAAGTGGAAATTCCTGGTCAATATCTTATTGTATAGGTAGTCTTTCGTTTTGCTAGTTTTATTGTACACGGTTTTGTTTGTTCTTAGTCACCCCTGGTTCTGTGCCCAGTGGTCACTCCTGGCAGGGCTCGGGGACTGTATGCGGTGCTCGGGATTAAACGAAGGCTCACTGCGTACAGTGCCCTATCCCCCGTCTTATTTCTCCAGCCCCTGTAAGCATTTCTCACTGTGTAAGTGATGTTTTGTTATGCTAGCATTATGGTATATTTACATTGATAGGTGTTTATACTTCTATAAATACTCTCGTTGAGGTTTTTTTTGAACGTAAGTTTTATTTCAGGGATTTTGGTTTCTGCATTGAAAGCTCTTTTCACTGCTCTGTCTTGTCTTGTCTTGCGTGTCACTCCTTGTGGTGTCCAGGGCTTACCCCGGCTCTGCTGGCAGGGCTTGGGGGAGCATACGCCGTGTTGGGACCTAACCGGGGTCCGGAGCATGCAGGCCAGAGCCTGACCCTCTCGGCTGTGCCCGGGCACACTCTGGGTATAATGCTCACCAGGAGTCTCGTGGCTGCAGTGTGTGTGCCGAGAGGAAGTTTCACACTTTCCCACCAGGACTACTCTCAGCACATGTGAGCGACACTGGGGCATGCGCCATGGGCTCAGACTTGCAAGGCGACGCTTTTGCCATTGGACTATTCTCCTTGCCCCGTGCCTTGCTCTCTTAGATAACCTCCCCCCACCTCAGTTTGATGAGGATAACTGGCTCTCGAACTTTTTCGTGTACTTTTTCCTTCTCTCCATAGTTATGCCCTTCGAGATTCATTCTAGAGCCCAGAGTGGTAGTACAGCAGGTAGGGCACTTGCTTACCTGAACAACCTGGGTTCAATCCCCGGCACCCCCTATGGTCCTCTGATCCCTGTCAGGAATGATGCCTGAGTGCAGAGCCAGAGTAAGCTCTGGGCATTGCGAGGTGTGGCCCCCAAAACAAGAGCACAAACAAAAAAATATTCATTTGAAGTGTTTTAGGGTCCACTGGGTAAGGCATATGCTTGCAGGTGGCTAACCCAAGTCCTATTCTGGCACCACATATGGCCCCCTGGGCACTGCCAGGAATGATCCTTGAGCACTGAGATCCAGTGAGTAGCCCCTGAACACTGCTAACTATGGGCCCTAAATCCCCCCACCACACACACACACACAAAGTTTTATTGGGGTCTAGAAAAAAATACTGCAATGGGTTGGGTGCTTGCCTCTCATATAACCGAGCCCAGTACTGAGGAGTACCGTGAATGGTTACCCACACACCAGGAGTGACTCCTGAGCGCTGAGCCAGTAGTAAGCTCTGATAACACTGGGTGTGCTCCAGACCCATCACGCCCACCCCAAAATAGAATGCGTTACTGGGCCTAGAGAGATAGTACAGGGGTTAAGGCACTTGCATTGCATGTGCCAACTCTGATTTGATCCCCAGCCCTGCTTGGGTCCCTAGCACCACCGGGAGTAACCTGAGCACTAAGCTGGAAATAGCTCCTAAGCAATGCTGGCTGGGGCCTAGAAAACTTCCTTCCCAGCCCTGTACACATACACACAGAATGTTGTATTTTCTTTTTTGTTTGTTTTTGTTTTTTTTTTGCTTTTTGGCTCACACCCGGCAATGTACTTGGGACACTCCTGGCTCTGCACTCAGGAATTACCCATGGCGGTGCTCAGGGTATCATATAGGATGCTGGGAACCAAACCTGGGTCGGCCGCATGCAAGGCAAACACCCTACCCGCTGTGCTATCGCTCCAGCTCCACAGAATGTTGTATTTTCATACTTCATTTATCTCCAGTTTTGTTCATTGATATTTCTCGCACCTCTCCTTCCTCTTCATCCCCATACCACTGTTCTTGACTCAGCTCTCACTGGCTCTGCCCCAGGTTTTGAACTGGTGGCTTCACTGGTCGCCTCTGACCCTTGCCCCATCTGCTGTAGTAGTTTCCTTCCATGCCCCGTGGGTGGTCCAGTGCTCAGTAATCCAGTCCAGATTCCTCAGCCAGACTCAAGACCCTGTGCTCTGACTCCTGCCGCTGGTGGTCTGCTGTCCCCTCACTAGCCCTCCACTTAGACTGAAGCGTCACCAGCTTCCTGAATGTCGTTCATTTGTGTATTTACATGCTACATTGGCTGCTTCCTTTTACTGTTCTAACAAACTCCAGCGTGTCCATTAGCCAGAGGCATAGTGCACGCACCTCAAAAACCTTTTCTTTTTTTTTTTTTTTTTGCTTTTTGGGTCACACCCAGTGATGCTCCGGGGTTACTCCTGTCTCTGCACTCAGGAATTACCCCTGGCAGTGCTCAGGGGACCATATGGGATGCTGGGAATCGAACCCGGGTTGGCCGCATGCAAGGCAAATGCCCTATCCACTGTGCTATCGCTCCAGCCCTAATTGTGATTTTTAAGAAAAAAACCCTGGGGGCTGAGCACTGGTCCGCTCTTTAGTTGCAGTGCTCCTGCACGTTTTGATTGTGCTGCTCATTGTGGGGTCCCAAAGCAGAGCTGCCACTGGAGCTCAGCGCCTGAGCGGGCCTGCAAGTCTTACTCCCTGGCCCGCTTGCTCACACAGCCCATGTTCCAGCCGCCAGCTGTGCCCTTTGCTCTTGATGTTCCCCAAACATCATGTAGCTTTCGTGGCTGGCCCACACTCTAGAGATGGGGCAAAAACGCTCTCCCTTGTAACTGTTAAAATGTTGCTGTGGTAATGCAGAAAACCAAAGTTTTCTGGCTTAATGGGAAAGGGAAGATCTATTTACTGGTTCATTTAAATTAAAAAATTTCAAAATTAAAGCACATTGTAGGTGTTATTTAATCAAGATTCTCTTTCTCTGTGTTTTCCTTTATTTTGCTTTTGGTGTGATTTTCTCAAGTTGACGTTCCATGTTATAATATGGCTGCCAGCAATAATTTGGACTGTTTGTTTTCTTGTAGTTGTGTAGTTTAGAATCCAGAGGGCAGGAGAGAGTTACAGAACCATTTAACTAAATAATGTTTTCTGACTATTGAAATTAATCACTGTAGGAAAGAGCTCTTTACATATTGGTAGGTTTAGGCCTCAGGCCGTTGCCTGTATGTGCTGAGTAGCTCCAAAGCAGTATTAAACCCCGTAAGATATGGGACAGCCGTACGTGAAGAAAACTGGAACTGCTAACGAATACGAAAGAGGGACCAGCAAGAGAGGGCAGGTTTCAGGCACTGGCCTTGTACGCCAGCTGGCGTCAGTTCCTTCCCTGACATCATGTCATCCGCCCCGGAGCACAGCCAATACGGCCGGACACTCCTGCACCCCCAATAAATCAACTCTAAGGCAATGGTTTTTGAAGAACTAGACAAAGAAAACATGAAAGATTTCTCAGATGAGTGGAACATGAATGAGAAGATTCAGTTATAAGAATGTCATTGTCTATCTAGCTAATGTAAATATAGCTAAAATCCTCTGGAATTCTATGGATTTTTATCAATTCCATATGGTAGAGAAACTGCAGGAAGGACCATGAATTTATTTAAAAAGGAATAACAGTGGGGTGGAATTGTCCCTGTCAGATATCAAGTCAAATGTTACAACAGTTGAAACTTGATATTCATGTAAAAATAGACAACCAAGTGGCGCGGTATAGGAATGCTGTAAGCTTACA
The DNA here is from genome assembly GCF_027595985.1 of Sorex araneus. NCBI lineage: Eukaryota > Metazoa > Chordata > Mammalia > Eulipotyphla > Soricidae > Sorex > Sorex araneus. The sequence goes on along the minus strand of NC_073308.1, from coordinate 58,854,547 downwards.
TACGCTAAATGCACACATACAGCATGGAGTGTCTTTATCATAAGCTCTATAATGTAACACCTTTGTTACTTTAGTAGAGAAACGATGAATTTACTGTTCATTGAGTTGTAGGGATTGGACATTTATTGAATAAATTAAAGTTAGAGCCTTACCTCACACCGTTTCAAAATCTGCCAAAGGCCGTTTTTAAAAGCACAGGATGGGGGCCAGAGCAAGCGCGGAGGGCAGGGTGTTGGCCCGGCAGGCAGCTGGCCCGGACCCACCCCCAGCACCACAGAGGGTCCTCCAAGCACCTCCAGGAGGGAGCCCTGAGTACCGCTGGCCGTGGCCCCAAACCAGAACACCTGCACACCAGCCCGTGAACTTTCTCTGTGGCCCGAGATTTATTCATAATCAGAAAGACTGGGGGTGTGGGTGGGCCTTTCGAGCTGGGTTCGGGGGCCAGGCCTTGCCTGGTGTCACCGTGTCCCTGCTGGGCCACACTGCGGCGCTGCTCGGGCGCAGGGGTGGAGCGGTGGGCGCCGAGCATGCGCCGCCAGCCCTGTGCGCCTTCTCCTCCGCCCGGACATAGATGTTTCATGTAGACAGAAATTTAAAGGACAGTGTGGTCCCTTTTTTTTTTTTTTTTTTTGGTTTTTGGATCACACCCGGCGATGCACAGGGGTTACTCCTGGCTCTGCACTCAGGAATTACTCCTGGCGGGGCTCGGGGGACCATATGGGATGCTGGGAATCAAACCCTGGTCGGCCGCGTGCAAGGCAAACGCCCTACCCGCTGTGCTATTGCTCCAGCCCCTGGTCCCTGTTTTAAAGACATTGAACCCATTTCCTGCGTCTGAGCTGGATAACGCCTGTGACTGGCTGCTCTTGTATCACTTCTCCCTGTTCTGGGCCTTGACATCCTTGTCCCGCCGATGAAACGACCCTCCGGCAGCCGCCCCTGCCCATGGAGAGTTGTCCTGCTTTGTGTTTTTCTGAGAAGGAGAGATCCGGATCCCCGTGCGGCCAGCTTGACCAGTTCTCTCTGTCCTTTTCCGAGAGCAGGTCCCCCTGGCCGTGCGGGCCCCTTGGGAAACGCTGGTGTCCGTGTCCGCTCTGTGTCCACTCTCTGTGTCAGGTCTCTGGGGGCTGCCAGCCTCACTTGCCCCCACCACGCTCTCTGCCAGTGTGTGCTGCTGCCGCTGCCGTGTGGTTCCGAGTTTTCACTCTAGTTTGCTGTCGTGAGAGTTGGAAATAGGTTTGTAACAGCGTTTGGACTTGGTTGCTGTTTTCTGGGCTGTGCGGGGCTTGTTCTGTACAGGGCTGTGGAGAATCCCTGTTTTGCATCTGATATCACCCCTTCTACTTTTGTCAGTGAGCACTTTTCTATTTCCTTTGGTGACTGAGAGACGAAAGTTCTTTGCTTCTAGTTCAGACTACAAAATGAGCTACAACACCGAAGTGACAGTGTCACGAGGAGTGCCCCCTGGTCCCAGAGCGCTGCTGGAGAGAGCCCCTAGAGCCCCTCAAAGAATCCTTTTTCAGGCTGGAGCAATAGCACAGCGGGGAGGGCATTTGCCTTGCACGTGGCCAACCCGGGTTCGAATCCCAGCATCCCATATGGTCCCCTGAGCACCGCCAGTAGTAATTCCTGAGTGAAGAACCACGAGTAACCCCTGTGCATCACCCGGGTGTGACCCAAAAAGCAAAAAAAAAAAAAAAAAAAAAAATCCTTTTTCACTGTTGAGCTGTGCCAAATTGTTTCAGTGCTTAGAATACGTCAGGGGCCAGAGCACTAGTCCAGTGGGTAAGTGTTTGTGGCCAACCCACGCTCTATCCCCAGCATCCATAAGGTCCCCTGAGCACATCAGAACTATTTCCTGAACATTGAGCCAGGAGTAACTTCTGAGCATTGCTGTGTGTGGCCCAGAACCACAAAAATAAATAAAATGATGGCATGAAATCACTTTTTAAGTAGCTAAGAATATTTTCAGAGTTAGGGAATTCCTAACCCTCTTTCAAGTTATTTTAAGTTATGAATAATTACAAATAGGTATACAACACCTAGACTATTCATTAATGTAATTAAGATACATAATCATACATTATTTGCTTTTTGTTTGTTTATTTGTTTCTGGGCCACGTATGGCTCAAAAATAAGAAAAGTTTATTTTGAGTTTGAAATCTACAGAAAGAAATAATTTAAGAAGAGATTTAACTGGTTTGGTGTGGCGTCTCGTCGACAACATCGATGGAGCTTGTTCTGGCCGTGGATAAGGGCTGTGGCAGGACCAGAGAGTCCGGGGCTAGGACTCTGGCCCTGCATGCTGCCAACCCCAGTTACATCACGGTTCCTCCTGGTCCCCCGAGCCCAGACACCCGCTCCCTGTACCAATTGTGTGTAGCCCTAAAACTAAAGGAATAAATGCAAACATACCCCCCACCCCCAAATCAGTTACAGTAGAGCCAGAAAACTTCCCTTTATTTCTGTGTGTTTGGTTTGGGGGCTCACCTGGCGAGGCTCAGGGGTTCCTCCTAGCTCCGCACGCAGGTATCACGCCTGGCGCCCGGGCACCATCTGGGCTGTGGGGATCGAACCCAGGTCAGCCATGCGCAGGGCAAACGCCCTAAACTTCCCTTTATGAACATTGAGAAGTGAAAGCTCTTCAAAGCCCCAGAGTAATGAGGCTAACAACTTTCTGAAGGTGCTATTTATGGAGATGCTGTGTGAGCGTTAGTGCCACGTCCAGCGGCACCAGGGCTCGCTCCTGGCTCAGCTTTCAGAAACCATCCTGGTGCTTGGGGCACCAGAGGCAGTGCCAGGGGCCAAACCCTGTTTCGCCACATGCAAGACAAGGACTACCTCTTTGGCCCTCGAAGATACTATTTATAATCTTGTTTTTTCTTTGGGCCATACCCCGTCATGTCCTGGGACAGTCCCTGCAAGCCTGCACCTCTCAGTTTCAGAGCATGCGTTGTAGCCCTTGGAACTATATCTCAAATCCACTATAACTTTTGGGCAAAAAAAGAAAAGCGCATCTAAGTTACTCATTTTTCACCCTCCACATAAAACAGGTCTGTTTTCCCCATTGGATCACCATGAGATACGCAGTAACAAAGTTGTTCGTGATTGAGTTTCAGTCATACAGTATGACAATGGTTGTTGTCTTAGAATCAGCCAAAAGGAAAAATCAATCTTTCTTGGGGGAGGAGGGGTGGGAGGTACAGTACAGGGGTCAGCACACCTTCCTTGCATGAGGCTGGACCCTGTTTGGATCCCCGGCACCACATCATCTCCCTGGCAGCCCTGGTGCAACCCTGAGGCCCCTGGGTACCAGCAGGCTGGCCCAGAGCATCCCCGGCACTGCAGGGCCCTAACATCCCCCCATCCTTAGGCCCTTGCATTGCACTGGCTTAGTTGTCTACACTGAAAAACAAAGTATTGAGCATTTGTTAATTTTTCTTTTCAGGATACATTTTTTGTTTTGCTTTTGTACCACACCCAGCTGCTCCTGACTGCTTTGGGGTCACTCCTGGTAATGCTCAGTGAACCATGTAGTACCAAAGGTCAGACCCAGCCCTTCCTGCATGCAAATCATGCACTCAGCCCTTGAAGCCCACTCTGGCCCCAAGCAGTACTATTTTTAAACTTTCTTGTTGCTACTGCCCTAGTGACTTATGGTGGTTTCTTCAAATTAGAGAAGTTAATTTTCAATGGTAAGTTTTTGACACTTGTTAAATTGACGAGTGGAAAACAGTTTTTATCTTGTCTTATTGATCCATAAGCTTTTTTTTTTTAAATGAATCACCATGAGATGCAGTTACAGACTTACAAACTTTCTTGATTGCATTTCAGTCAAACAATGTTCGAGTAATAACCATTCTCCACCACCAGTGTTCCCAGTATTCCTCCCCCCACCCCCAACCCTGATTACCCCCTGCCTCTGTGGCAGGCACATTCCTTCTTACTCTCTCTGTCCTCTTGGGCGTTATGGTTTGCAATACAGATACCAAGCGGCCATCATGTTTGGTCCATAGTCTACTTTCAGCGCATCTACTATCCTGAGCGATCCCTCAAACTGTCACTTACTTAGTGGGCCCTTCTCCGTCCCGCTACCTTTTCCCCCAGCGCATGAGATCTGTTTCAAGCTGTGGGGCCATCCTCATCCTGAGTGTTAGTTTCATATCATGTTACTTTATATTCCACAAGTGAGTGCAGTCATTCTATGTCTTCCCTCTCTTTCTGATCCAAGTGCTCTGTGATAAGAAAGTAAGTTTATCTTAGCAAGCCATTTTATTTTCTTCTCATTCTCTAGTTATCCGAGGGAAACCAAAAGCATGCAAACCTCCAAAAAAGCATCGAGAAAGCTAAAATTGGCCGACACGAAACAGTAAGTTTGTGTTTATAGCTTCCTTCTCAATGGCTACTTTAAATAAAAGAATCAGGCACCGCCCTTCTGTGAGCAGGACGCCATTTCTACGGGAAAGAAATGAGTCACAGCAAAGTTCATGCACGTTTGACCTGGTAGGAGTCATGAGTGTGAGTCTAAGATTTTTCCCGTGATTTTCTTCCTGTGGGAGCGTAGTGGAGAGCAGAGCCCTGGAGCCAGACTAACTCCCCCTCTCCTCCACCCCTGCTCCATTTCCTCAAAATGAAGAGCAGTAAAACCTGCCTTGTGCATTACTAGGTGGATTAAGCTAGCTGCTATTTGTGACTGGGGATATTCGTTTAGGGGTAGAAGACCTGTGCGTTAACTGCACTTTATAAATGAAATAAATTGATATTCACTAAATAACCTAAAAGCAAGGACTCAAGTTTGCTGGTGATTTTCACTTTGCTCTGCTCTGACTTTTTCAGAGCTGACTGAAAATGAACAAATGTAACGGGACTGCCTTGAGCCAGGTCGGCTTCTAAATGCTTTACCAATTATAGCTGGTTTATTTTAGGATCAGTCACCTGATGATTGGGGGTTCAAGGAGCCCAGAGAGAGCAAAGGCAAAAGTTGAAAAACAGTGTAGAGATACCAGCTAGCCAGGAACTTTATTTGAAGTGGAGGGGTGGGAGGTCCACACCGATGTTGTTCAGGGCTTACTCCTGGCTCTGCACTCAAGAATCATTCCTGGCAGTGCTCAGGGACCATATGGGATGCCAAGGATCGAATCTGGGCCAGCTGCATGCAAGGTAACCGCCCTAACCACTGTAGTAGCTCTCTGGCCCTGGCCCTGAACTTTAAACAAGTCCTGTCAGGTACTTTTGACTCTGCCTACTTTTGCCACAGACTTATTATCAAAATCTTGGACAGCATTTGAGTTTTGTTTTAATATGTGTTTCAGATATCACACTTACGAACTGAATACCTGTAGCACTGTGACTTCTGTTACTGAGAAATTGTTCTCAGTGACTAAAAGTTTCAAATGGTGTTTATTGATTATACTCTGTTTCAGTGATATATTCTGGTTTACTTTTAAAATAAACAAAATAACAAAAGATCATTTGTTATTCCTGATATTTTTCAATACTTTCAATTTTTTTTTTTCACTTTTTTCCCCCATCACTTCTCTTGTCATTGCAGTTGCTGGGGACTGCATGCACGTGGCTTCTGTGTTGGAGGTCATACCTGTCAGTGCTGCTGAGTTTCACACTCAGCATGTGAGACACTGCTGGGGACGGTAGGACACTTGGTGGCCGGAAGACAGTCACTCACTGGACTGCAGCCCCAGACCCTGAAGATAGTGACATATTTTTTAATTAATTAATTAATTTATTATTTATTTATTTATTTGCTTTTTGTGTTACACCTGCCAATGCACAGGGCTTACTCCTGGCTGTGCACTCAGGAATTACCCCTGGCAGTGCTCAGGGGACCATATGGGATGCTGGGAATCAAACCCGGGTCAGCCACATGCAAGGCAAAAGCCCTACCCGCTGTGCTATCGCTCCAGCCCCAATAATGACATATTTTTAAAGGTTAACTGTCTTTAAAACCTGAAACTTGTCTACACACTTTTTTTTTTCTTTTTGGGTCACACCCGGCGATGCACAGGGCTTACTCCTGGCTCTGCACTCAGGAATCACCCCTGGCGGTGCTCAGGAGACCATATGGGATGCTGGGAATCGAACCCGGGTTGGCTGCGTGCAAGGCAAACGCCCTACCTGCTGTGCTATTGCTCCAGCCCCGGCTACATACTTTTAAGGCAAATTGTATAATAATTGAGGTCAGCCCAGGGATATTATTAATGCCTAAAACCCAACTACATACTTTGTGAGAAGTACCATGAAGTGAAAATGTTTATAATGTATAACTTTTATATTGTGGCTGCTGATTTTTCTTTATTGTAAATAAAACTATTTTGAATGCAGGAAGAAAGAGCAATGTTAACAAAAGAGCTTTCTGCGCTTCGAATCCAAAGGGAACAGCTAAAGGCAGAAATAGAAAAATACAGAGAATGTGACCCACAAGTTGTGGAAGAAATCCGTAAGTTTTCCTGACATCTCAGGGTTTATTGACAAAGACATTAACTTTGTCAATGAGACGTTTGTATTTCTAGTTGCCTAATTAACATTTTTTTTAAATACGGGAAAATAAGGCATAGCAGTTAACAATGTCTAAGATGAACAGAGAAAAACCATGTTTTGATCAGTGGCTCACTGAGATAGTTCCGGGGACAAAGCTTGTTGCCTTGCATGCGCCTGACCCCGGGATCAGCCCTTGGCACCCCCTATTGTCCCTGAGCACTGCCCGAGTGATCTGTGTGTGGAACTAGGAGTAAGCCCTGAGCAGCGCTGCATGTGCCCCAGAGAAGGGCAGGAGGTGGGTGGGGGAGAAGTTTTGATGAGTGAAGATGTAACTCGCACCTAGGTATGTGAGGAACTGCAAGCAGCCTCACATATGTGTGACCAGAGCCCAGGAGTATGTGCTGAGGAGAGTTTGCAGGGGACTCACAGGCCCTAAATATGTACATAAAAGTAAAAGTTAACGTTGTTTTCAAAATTAATGAAAATTACAAATTCCTAACTCCAAGAAATAATGGCAGTGATAGCCTAATCACTGAATCTGGAAAACATGTTAGACTTTTAACCTCTGCTCACCTCCAGTTCCCTTAGTCAGTGAGATTATTGTTTTTTAAACGTATTTTCTGATTATGAAGGATTTCATAGGCTTTTAGCTATCATGTTACAATAGATTATCTGGATTAAAGGATTATGAGTTTTACAAATTAATTTTAGTAGGATTTGGTTCTTAATAGTATGATTATAGCACCTATATTATAATAATCAGGCTGTACATAGTTATAGTCCCCTATATTCATTTAGACATGATAGATATTATCTTGTATTATCTCTTTTCAATAATTTCTGTAAGAAATATTTATATTTCACCATGGAAATGAATTACTGATACCATTAAACATGTGGTAGCAATTGTTACAATTTTTCAATAAGTGAAAAGTAGAGACTAGAGAAATAGTACAGTGGGAAAGGTGCTTGCCTGGCACGTGGCTGACCCAGGTTCCATCCCCACACCGTGTATGGTCCCTGCAACCTCAGCAGGATTGACCCCTGAGCGTAGCCAGCTTTATGCCTCCAAGCCCCCCAAAACAAAATAAAATTTTAAAATAGTAATGACTACTTAGGAAAATTACTCATTGACTTTCTATTAATGAGCAATTAAAATGCAACTATCTAAAATTTCCTTGCAAAGTTGAGCACATCTATAAATACAATGTTATTTTGCTATTGGAGCTTTTCTCCATAGCAGCTGTACTTTTCTGTTGCTTATGGTTTGGGGGCCACACCCAGCATTGCTCAGGGCTTATTTATTTATTTTGGTTTTGAGGCCACACCCAGCTGTATTCCTGCCTCTACACTCAGATCACTCCTGGTGGGCTCCTTGGAGGAGAACCATAATAGGTGCCAGGGGTCGAACCTGGATCGGCTCCATGCAAGTCAAGAACCCTGCCCAGTGTGCTATCTCTCTGGCCCCAGCCGTTGTACTTTTCAAATATGCTCATTTAAAAATAAAAGATGTCTGTGGCGGAGCAATAGTACAGTGAAGGGGCATTTGCCTTGCATGCTGCCGACCAGGGTTCGGCCCCGACATCTCAGACACCACCAGGAGTAATCCCTGAGCATCTCTGGGTGTGACCCAACCCCCCTCCCCTCCTACAAAAAAATAAAAAGATCTTGGCCAGGTATGTAACTCAGTGATAGAACACATACTTCACATGCCCGAAGCCCTGACGGCACCAGAGGAAAACGGGATCTATAAATAGATGACAGTGATCATGTATATCTGTTCCTCTCCCAGGTCAAGCGAATGAAGTAGCCAAAGAAGCTGCGAACAGATGGACTGGTATGTAGAATAAGAGCACAGGTACAATTTCTAATTTCACTGTGTGCACACTAGGACGTGGCAATCAATGTTCTGTGCCTGGTTTTATTTTTTCAAAAGTGGGTGTGGGGGAGCGCAGAGAGTAAGCCCGGGGGTCAAGGCTCTCACCTTGCCTGCAGCCGGCCTTGGAGCGGTCCCCGGCACCACAGGTGCAGCTCTGAGCGGCACATTCGCAAGTCGTGGCCTGGAACCGAGGCCCAGTTGGTTGAGAATCACCAGAAGGGTCCCCAGACCTCCTGACCACTGCTGGGATGCCCCTCCCTCCACCAAAAAAAAAAAATACATATATATATATAAAATTTTTAGCTATATGTATATTAATCAACTTTTGGATTTTGAATCACTTCAGTTACCCAACGTTATTTTTTAAGTCTGATGAGTCACTTTGTAAAACACAAGTTGACTTTTGAATAATGCAGGACTTAGGGGTGTCCTCTGCCCTGTAGTGTTGAAAATCTGGGTTTAGCTTTGGACACCCCAAAACACAGTGACTGCTATAACACACCCGGTTGACCAGAAGCCTTACCAGTAACAAAAAGGCCTGTTAACACATATGTTAGAGGGTGGGGGTGTGTGTGCATGCGCGTATGTGCGTGCTGTTTTCTTATAATGAAGGAAATTGAAGGGAAGTGTGAAATAATATCTATTTTACAATACTGTACTATGTTTACTGGTGCCATCTGTTCACATTATTTATTTTCAAGATGAATCGTCTGCCAGAATCGCATCAAGATTTTCTTGTTCGTTACAAAACACGGTAGATGTCTTAAGTCTCACTAACAAGAGACATCAGAAGTGATAGGATAGAGCCCCGAGTTGTGGCTCAGTGGCAGAACATCTGCCTCGCCTGTGTGAAGCTGAGAGTTGTTCATTCTGGGCACCCCCCACCTCGCGCTTAGCGGGTGGGTGAGAGAAAAGGAAGCTTCAGGTTCTGGGTAGAGCCCCAGAAGTCCCTGTCAGACCTGAGCTTTGAACCCCCTAACCATTGGTTGGGAATCTCTCCCCACCTAGGAAAGAATTGTAAAAAAACGTTTTGGTCATTTTTTCCCCTTCCTTTCCATTATTTAATCTTCTCTCTTCCCCTGTGTTAAGTTAAAGGCACAGGGGCTTGCTGCTCTGGAAAAGCAGTAATACACTGAATACCCACCTGATAGAACAGCGAGCCCTCTACGAGATCTGACTGATGGACAGGAATGTTTGTGGATTGTGCACACACTTTTAAAAAAATAGATTGTTCTGGAGTACTTTGTGCTAGCAGTATTCTCTCTTGGATATTTATGAAAGTCAATATTGCTTTTAGACCGGAAACAAAAGTAAAGGTTCATTTTCATACCTGTTGCTATTTGTAGCACTCTAATTAAATGAGGACATTTTTGTTAATGTGATTCCATTTGGTGGAATCCAACCCGCTATCGCCCTCCCCGCCGCCGCCGCCCTCTCACTCTGTCCCCCAACTTGTCTTAGTGACGTGGGGCCGCTGCCACAGCGCCGGGCCAGAACCCAGCCCCTGTCCTCGCAAGGCCCGTTTCTCCGGGAGCCTCATCCCTGGCCTTACTTGGGTTGACTTTCTCTTCCTCTGATTAGTTAGAGTGATGCCCCTTCACTCCTGCTTTGGGGTTGGTTTGTGCCAGATTTGTTTTATTTCCATGGAATAAATACCTTTAAGTGTAGCTAGAAGGCTGTTGTCAATGATAAAGTGGGTTTTAAAGGCCCCTAGTGGGGACCGAGGGTCCTTGAGACAGAGCCCTTCCCTGTCTTCTGCGCCCACCTGCTCCTGTCCCAGGTCCTGTCTGACCCCACCAGGAGGGAAGGGAGGGAAGGGAAGGAAGGGAGGAAAGGGAAGGAAGGGCGCCTGAGAGAATGTGCTCCGGGAGCCGCAGCCGCCTCTGTGCCTCAGTGCTCGAGCCGGTAGTTTCTGGCTCCCTCGCCTTTGTGACGAGATGGTCACTCGAGATGGTCACTCGTCCCAGTGCTCATTAAGGCCAGGGCGGGGCCCTGCGCTTTGCAAGTCTGAGGCCTGGGGTTGGAGCTGGAGTTCCAGACAGAAGTACCCAGTATCTTTCCTTAAGTGAATTGCCCTGGCACTCGGGGGGGCGGAGAGAGCTTGGGCCACACCCAGCAGTGCTCAGGGTCTGCTCGCAGCTCTGGGCTGCAGGGGGCACCGGGCAGTGCCAGGGCGGCCTCACGGGAGGTGAGCGCTTTAGCCCCGGGAACTCTCGGTCCGGCCCACAGTGCCGTAACCCTTGAAAACACAGAACAAGCTTTATTATCTTTTTTGATACTTCTAACAGTAAAACAAAGAGACTAAGTAGATTTTTATATTAACATATTTTCTGATTTAGGCCTGGAGAGACAGCCCAGCAGGTCAGGCCTTGGCCTTGCACACGGCCCGCCAGGAGTTACCCCCAAGCGCTGCCGGGTGTGGCCCAAAGAATAAGCGAAAATATTTTCACAGATTTTATTTTCTTTTTAGGGAAGGGCATGGGCTGCTCCTGACCCTGTGCTCAGGAGTGGCCCTGGACAGTGCTCCTGAAGCCGTGTGCAGTGCCAGGGCGCAAACAGCTTGGCTGCGCGCAGGGCAGGCGTTTTCCCCCTTAACACCTCTCTGACCCTTTCGTGTTTTTAAGTCTTAACAAAATTTCTTTTTTTTTCCTTTATAGATAATATATTTGCAGTAAAATCTTGGGCTAAAAGAAAGTTTGGACTGGAAGAAAATAAAATCGATAAGAATTTTGGAATTCCAGAAGACTTTGACTACATAGACTAAACTCTCCCGTGCTGGCAGTCACGGTGTCTGCTCGTGAATGTGTTGAATTTACTTATTCTGTGAGTTGTGCTCTTTATCCTTTACCTCTGTCCGTGCCGAGTGGCTACTAATTTTGAATAAAGTGTCTGCGTGCTTCCCTGTTTGGTTCGCTGAAAAGCAGGTGTGTTCTCAGCGTTCATTATCGTGGCCTGCACAAGCAAAGCTAGCCAGGACAGCAGCTCACAAAGTGACGCCCGCCATGGCTCCTGGGGCCCCCAGGGCCACACTGATGGTGCTGCAGGGTCCCCGGGTCTGCCAGACAGAAGATCCAGCCCCGGGCCTCGCTTAGAAGGCACTTCCCTAACCTCCAGGCAAATGGTATTTTAGACAGCAAAGCCGTTAGGACAGTTTCATTCAAGTAGTCAGTGTCCTGGGGCCAGCTGGGGGCTGGAGAGACACACAGTACAGTGGGTCGGTCACTTTTCTTGCATGCAGCTGCCCTGGATTTGAGGCCCAGCACCACATATGGCCTTCATTGACCCCTGGGCAGAGTCAGGAGTAAGCCCTGCGAGGCAACACCCTAAAACAAAACAAAAAAAAAAACTTACAGTATCTTTGAATTACCTACCCTAAAATAACAGGTTTACACACACACACATATAAAACATTTACACACACATAAAACATTTACACACACGTGTAAAACATTTAAATGCTTCAAAATATTCTTTAAACCCCTACTGGTTTGGGGCTGGAGCGATAGTACAGCATGTGGGGCATTTGCCTTGCACAAGGCCGACCTGGGTTCGATTCCCAGCATCCCATATGGTCCCCCAAGCACCACCAGGAGTGGTTCCTGAGTACAGAGCCAGGAGTAATCCCTGTGCAATGCCCAGTGTGACCCAAAAAGCAAAAAAAAAAAAAAAAAAAAAAAAACAGGGGCTGGAGCAATAGCACAGCGGGTAGGGCGTTTGCCTTGCACGCGGCCAACCCGGGTTCGATTCCCAGCATCCCATATGGTCCCCTGAGCACCGCCAGGAGTAATTCCTGAGTGCAAAGCCGGGAGTAACCCCTGTGCATCGCCGGGTGTGACCCAAAAAGAAAAAGAAAAAAAAAAAAAACCATGACCCCTTACCAGCTTTACTCTAAATGGCTATTTGATGAGATACATCTGTGACACTATACTGTTCTACAAATTTCCCACATAAAAAATCCATCACCTGGACCTCTTCTGAGTCTTCTCTGACTCTTTAAAGAGTGAGCACACGCTCACCTGGCCTGTCTGTGCGCTCCTGGCCAGCACAGTGGTGGTTATTATAGCGCTGAACTTACCCAGCTGGCTGGGAGCTCCACCAGGGGCAGCCTTTACATTGTTATTTAAAAATAAATTTCTTTGTGATTTATTATCAGTGAATGTTGGATTGTTTGCTTATTCTACATATCTTTATACCCAGGGTTGTGGATAATTTCCTGGCAAATGTCCGTAAGTAGAAAGTGTTTCTGAAGCCCCAGGCTAGCACACATCACCCACTAAAGTTCGGGACGTTCCCCAACTGCCTAAAAGAGTTTGTTCGAATTGGAGGCCAGAGAGGTAGTATAGGGGTAAGGCCTTGGTGCGGCCAACCCCGTTTCAATCCCTCCCACCATAGATGTGGTCCCTTGCGCACTGCCGGGAGTGCCCCCAAAGCACCCCTGGGTGTGGCTCCCCCAAAACCAAGCCTGTCTTTCCAGTCAGCTTAGGTATTAGGATATCTTCAGATGCTTCAAGAAAAACAAAAGTTTAAGTCGTGCCGTTTTCCCCCCCCACACTGTTCGATTTTTATATTCTCTTAAGAAGTTTAGATGAGGGACCGGAGCGATAGCACAGCGGGCAGGGCGTTTGCCTTGCACTCGGCCGACCCGGGTTCGATCCCCGGCATCCCATATGGTCCCCCAAGCACCGCCAGGAGTAATTCCTGAGTGCAGAGCCAGGAGTAACCCCTGAGCATCGCTGGGTGTGACCCAAAAAGCAAAAAAAAAAAAAAAAAAAAGTTTAGATGAGACATTCTCATGATCTGAGAGTACCCCAATAACAGCTGACCTTTAGTCAGTGCATCTGGCCTCTGGGCCTACAGAATCACTTCCTGGAGGTGGGTGGGAGTAATTGATTCGTCTTTGTTTATTCTTCAGGCCAGTTTATATTTCCTTTGGGCAGCAGCTCTTTTCACAAGAGAACTATTTGATGTAAGAGACAAAAAACAAGTAACTAAAATAGTCATCATAAGCCTTTTCCTTTAAACACTAATTGTGGAAACACCAAAAATTCTCAGACCCAGTTTACTATTTTTTGAAAAAAAATGTTTCCTTTGTTTAGAGAGAGGAAATATATGTCCAAAAGGAAACCTAGTGATCCCTAGAAGAGTATAGCACACAGTAAAAAAAAAAAAAAAAAAGGCAGGTGCCTCATTCCAACCAGCTCTCGGTAATTCTTTTTTTTTTTTTGCTTTTTTTTTTTTTTGCTTTTTGGGTCACACCTGGCTCTGCACAGGGGTTACTCCTGGCTCAGGAATTATCCCTCTCGGTGCTCGGTGCTCAGGGGACCATATGGGATGCTGGGAATCGAACTCAGGTCGGTCGTGTGCAAGGCAAATGCCCTACCCGCTATGCTATCGCTCCAGCCCCGCTCTTGGTAATTCTTATTGAAAATTAGAATTAATTGTCAATGAGTCTGGGTTGAGTTTGTGTTGATCTGAAGATAGTATAGCAGAGGTAGGTGGAGAGTCAAAAGTACATGTGGTCTAGGATTCACTCTGATGTAGGCTATAGTGCTGCAATTGGTATTCCCAATAGCCTTTCAATCATTTTGAAATCTAAAAGCATTTGAGGGTCGGAGAGCTGGTCCAGTGGGTCAGGAGCTTGCCTTGCACACACAGCCCTGGGTTTGATCCCCAGGGGTACCAAGTATGTTCCCCAGCATTGCCAAGAGTAATCCCTGAGTACTACTGGGTGTGGCCCAATTGCCAAATACAAATTAAAGTACTGAGAGTTGATATTCTCCAGGCAGTAATTAAAAAAAAAAAATCTTAACAAATTCTGGCCTATTTCCAAATACTCCTAGGAAAGATTTTGCAGCCTCATACATATCACAGTTGTTTAAAGTCTGATCAGACCTCTCCAAAGTCTGTTGTGAAGTTGAATATAACTCAGAAGAGCTGAGCGCATACTTTGAGGTCAGGCTATGACCCAGGCATCAAATGTAAGCAACAAAAAACAGGATTCATTGGTTGGTTATGACTTTGCCTCTGCTCTTTACCACATCATTTTTCTAGTGGAGTTAAAAAGTTCTTGGCTTTACTTTATCAAACGTGATTTTCTGGCAGTCACGAAGCTAGAAGCACTCTAATAATAACTCAAGCAGAAAAGTCTAAATTATAAATCTGATAATGCTAGGTTTTGAGAAAAGTGATGAATAAAGTACAAGGCATGTTTTCGCTAATATGGCACTTTATGTGAAAGTAGCTAAAATGTGACAGACGGTGGACGGTGTCTTGAATTTATGCATAAATTCTCTTTTAGGATGTGCTTCCTGAATATTGTTCATATTGCAGAAGGAATTATAATGATTCACTGCTGTGATTTTTTCCCCCCAATGCAAAGGATCAAACCCAGGACCCTCATCTGGCTCAATTGTAGTTATTTTATTTTATTTTGTTTTGGAGGCAATATTGATGCTATTCAGGGATTATTCCTGGTTCTGCACTCAGGAATCACTACTGGCAGGCTCGGGGGACCATATAGGATGCCAGGGATCGAACCCAGGTCAGCTGCATGCAAGGCAAGCACTTTACTCACTGCACTATCTCTGGCCCCTGGAGTGATTTTATTTACTTACGTATTGGTTTGGGGTGACTCACAGCTGTGATTCGGGCTTACTCCTGGCTCTGTGCATGATCAAGGGTCCATTTGGGATACTAGGAGTCAAACCCAGGTCAGCTGCATGTAAGGCAAGCATGCTACCTACTACCCTATGGCTTTGGCCTCGCATCGTCGTGATTTGATATATTCTACCTAACCTGGATTGATTTTCTTTTTGTTGTATTTTGGGGGTTGAGGGATCCATCAGCTGTGCACAGGGCTTATTCTAGTCTCTGTGCTCGGTGATCACTCCCGGTTGGGCCAGGGGACCCCATGTGGTGCCTAGGGGCCAACCCAGGCCAGCCATGTGCAAGGCCCTCCCCGCTGATTGTCTCTCTGGGCCTAGCTTGATGTTTTAAAATACTGTTGGTGGAGGTCAGGTAACAGCTCACTTTGGAAGTGCTTGTTGACTCTGTAGGCTAATGATTTCACCAAGACTGGCAAGGTGCCACCAAGAGCCAACCCGCAGCCTGTCTTTTGTATAGGTAGTAAGAATATCTTTTTCCATTCTTAAAAAAACAAAATAAAAATAAACAGGAATCTGCTACAGAGCCTTTGTGTAGCCTACAAAGTCTGAAGTATTTACTCTGAACATTTGCAGGAAAAGTTTGCTGGGGGCTGGAGTGATAGTACGGTGGGGAAGGCGCTTGCATTCCATGTGGCCAACCCAGATTTGATCCTCGGGACCTCATTTGGTTCCCCAAACCCACCAGGAGTGATTCCCTTGGTTCAGAACCAGGAGTATGCCCTGAGCATCACTGGGTGTGATATCCCCCTCAAAAAAGAAAAAGAAAAGAGGGGGCTGGAGTGATAGCACAGCGGGTAGGGTGTTTGCCTTGCACGCGGCAAACCCAGGTTCGATTTCCAGCATCCCATATGGTCCCCAAGCACCACCAGGAGCAATTCCTGAGTGTATGAGCCAGGAGTAACCCCTGTGCATCGATGGGTGTGACCCAAAAAGCGAAAAAATTAAAAAGTTTGCCAATTTCTGAAAGATCCAAGACTGGCCTGTGGAGTAGTTATAACCTACCAGATGTATTTTCTTTCGCCCAATTACTGCTTTCTCATTTGAATTGGTTGGCTGTACACTCACATGTCAAATATCACATACAGATTGTCTTCCGGAAGCCGGATGATCTAGCAACCATAATCCTCACTCTGGGTGGCAGTCAGGGGAGGGTGGGCTGCGTGGGAGAGAGTCACCCACGGTGGAGTCAGCAGGGAGCGGTCTTCTCTGGGAGGGGAGAGGAGTGCCGGGCTCCACTCCAGGGCCTCATACCTGTCGTGTCTGTTCTTCCCTGAGCTACATCCCAACCTTCCTGTCATCAAGTCAGCTTCATTCCCAGGTAACAAAGTTTAACAACAGACTCTGGTTTTGACCCTTCAAATTCCAGAAAAATCCGAGGCTGGAGCAATAGCACAGCGGGTAGGACATTTGCCTTGCACACAGCCAACCCGGGTTCGATTCCCAGCATCCCATATGATCCCCTGAGCACCGCCAGGGATAATTCCTGAGTGCAGAGCCAGGAGTAACCCCTGTGCATCTCCAGGTGTGATCCAAAAGAAAAAAGAAATTCCAGAAAAATCCTAGTGCTGGGGCCTGGAACATAGTACACCTGGCAAGGCACTTGCCTTGCATGCAGCCAGCCTGGTTCAATCCCCGGCATCCCAGGGGGTCCCCCGAGCACCACCAGAAGTGATCCCAGAGTGAAGAACCAGGCGTCACTCCTGAGCATCACTGGGTGGGACTCACCAACATAAAAAGAAACCCTTGTGCTGTTTTATTTATGTGTTTATTCATTTAGTCATTTTTCAGTTTGCGGTGTTCAGGGCCACTCTTGGTAGAGCTCAGAAACCATATACAGTGCCCCCGGGTTCACCACATCCACGCTGGTGCCTCACCTTGTGTGCCTCATTTTGAAGTCATTTACTGACTCCCCTTCCCTTTCTTCTGCTGTTCGGGGGGTGGGGAGTCACAGAGGGGCTGTGGTGTTCGCTGGGAGTCCCACTTGCCCAGAGCTCGCCCGGGGGGCGCCCAGGTCCCCGCTGGCAGAGCTTAGCTTGTGCCTCACGGCTTCTCTCACCACACGGGAGAAGCCTTTGGCCTCAGGGCCGTCTCCTGGGCCCTTGGCGCTATTCTTGTACATTGAGATTATGGTGACATATGTAAAGGCACTGGGACTCGATGATAATAAAATGTCTTTATTCAAAAACAAGAGGATGGGGGCTGGAGCAATAGCACAGAGGGGAGGGCGTATGCCTTGCACGCAGCCGACCCAGGTTCGATTCCCAGCATCCCATATGGTCCCCCGAGCACCGCCAGGAGTAATTCCTGAGTGCAGAGCCAGGAGTAGCCCCTGTGCATCGCCAGGTGTGACCCAAAAAAAAGCAAAAAAAAAAAAACATTAAGAGGATGTACTTTCTTGAGGTTTATAATTCTCCTACATAGTATCTTAATATCGTGAACAGCTTTATTCCAGGAGCCAGAGAGGTCATCCAGGAGATTGGGTACTGTCCTTGCACACAGCCAACTCCAGTTTGATCCCCGGCATCATCACCCTTGTTCTCCTAAGCACTGGCATGAGTCACCCCTGAGTGCAGAGCTAGGAGTAGCCCCTGAGCATCATGGGGCGTGGTCCACCTCTCCCCCCGCAAACATGTATTCCCTTTCCGTTCCTTTTTTTTTTCTTTGCTTTTTGGGTCACACCCGGCGATGCACAAGTTTTTTACTCCTGGCTCTGCACTCAGGAATTACTCCTGGCAGTGCTCAGGGGACCATATGAGATGCTGGGAATTGAACCCGGGTTGGCTGAGTGCAAGGCAAACGCCCTGCCCGCTGTACTGTCACTGCAGCTCCTGTTTCCCTTCCTTTCTTCTCCTGATGCTGCCTGGATTAGCCCACACTGGTTTGTGCTCGTGAGTGTCATCCTCTGGTGGCCATGCCCCGGCCTCTGCTCACCAGACTCACTCTCTCTAGTTTCGGTGCTCACACACGCGACTGCACACTTCGGAGGCCAGAGAGCTAGTACAGAGGGTCGGGCTCTTGCCTTACACATAATTTAGATTTTTTTTTCAAACTCTATATTTTGGTTTTTAGTTTATTTATTTGTCTTTGGAGCCACATCCGACCGTGTTTAGGGCTTACTCCTGACTCTGTGCTCAGGGATGACTCCTGAAGGTGCATAGTGGACCGAACCCGGTGCCAGGGATAGAACCCAGATCAGCGCGCTCCAGGCAAGCTCCGTACCCACTGTACTACCTCTCCAGTCCTCAACTGTAATTAAAACCAGAACTAAGAGAATTAGGCCACTCTGCACATATGGCTCCATACCGGCTTTCAAAAGTTTGAGGGTATTTTTTTTCCCCAAAAAAAGTTTATTTTACTTTTGATGCAGTATTTCTTCATAAAGATATCCTTCAGCTTATTTGATCAGCTTGGTGGGTGTTTGATTTGTTTTTAGTTTCATGCTATTTCAGACAGTGTTTTCAAGGAACATTTCCAAACAGATGTTTGCACATTTGTGGTAGTTCTGAGGATGAACTTGATCAAGGGAGTGGAGGCCCTACTTCTGGAGAAATGAGCCTTAATAAACGGGACAAATATAAGAAACAGCTGGATTTTATAGAAAAGGAAGAGAGTAATGCCTTTCAGACTTGGAAAAATTCCTTTTCCAGGGTTCTTCAGAGATGAACTGGTTTTTTGTTTGTTTTGGTTTTGGTTTTGGGGCCACATCAGCAATGCTCAGGGACTATTCCTGGCTCTGCACTCAGGAATTAATCCTGATATTTAGCACTGTCATCCCGTTCTTCAACAATTTGCCTGAGCAGGCACCAGTATTGTCTCCATTGTGAGACTTGTTACTGTTTTTGGCATATCAAATACGCCAGGGGTAGCTTGCCAGGCTCTGCCATGCGGACGGGATACTCTCAATAGCTTGCTGGGCTCTCCAAGAGGGACGGATGAATTGAACCCAGGTTGGCCAGGTGCAAGGCAAACGCCCTACCCGCTGTGCTATGGCTCCAGTCCATATATATGTATATATATATATATATATATATAAATTACATACATATATATATAAATTATATACATATTTACAGAACTGGAGCGATGGCACAGCGGAAAAGGCATTTGACTTGCATGTGACTAAGCAGGTTAGATCCCTGGCTCCACGTCTGTTCGCCCAGTCCCGCCAGAAGTGATATCCCTGAGCACAGAGCCAGGAGTCAGCCCTGAGCATTGCCAGGTACGGCTCAACCTCTCCTCCTCCACCAAAAAGATTTACATAAAGTGAGCTGGAATTCTGTTATCAAAACTAGATTTGTGAAAATCTCTGTGAAAGAGTTGATTGAAGATAAAGAGAATGTGTTATGAATGCTTGCATGCCTCTGGGCTAAGAGTTGGCTGATGAAGCTAAAGCCCAAATGCTCCCCGGAGAACCTCTCTGAGCGATACCGTGGATTTGGAGCTGGATTTGATGTGGAAAGGGTGAGCGGCTTTGCAAGCCTCAGCTTGGAAGGCTTCGTGTTTCTCATAACATTTGGAAAAGTAACTATGGGAACTTTTCACACATTTCAGTTGAACAAATGTGTCACTTTTTTCTGTCCAGTCACAGTCGTTAAGGTGTTTCAGAAAATGGACTTCTTGCTTCCAATGTGTTTCCTGTGTTGGAGG
Organism: Sorex araneus; assembly: GCF_027595985.1. NCBI lineage: Eukaryota > Metazoa > Chordata > Mammalia > Eulipotyphla > Soricidae > Sorex > Sorex araneus. Next base: position 58,834,861 of record NC_073308.1, on the reverse strand, counting down.
AACCGGGTGACACACATTAGTGAACTTAACTTGCTAGTTAGTAAGTTTCCATTCAGATTTGATTGATTCCTCGCTCAACTTAAGCAAATACTCTGCCTTCGTATACTCGAAGAAAAGCAGTTTCACGGGGTTTTAGATGACCTAACTTATTATAACAGAAAAAATATATATAACGAGTTCCTTAAAGGAGACAGAAAGAGAACTTTTTTTTTTCTTTCTGGAATGCTTTTGGTCAATTTTAAATATAGTGGCGTGTTAGGGAATAAAATACCTGCGTGTCAGAGTTACTGTGGGTAAATGGAAGTCTCAGAGACAGTACTTAACTTTGCTCAGACCTGCAGTGTCTGCCGTGGACACTGCGACACTCGACACTCACTGTCTTAGAAGATTATTCTGGGGGCCAGAGCGATAGCACAGCGGGTAGGGCGTTTGCCTTGCACGTGGCTGACCCGGGTTCAATCCCCGGCATCCCATATGGTCCCCCAAGCACCGCCAGGAATGATTCCTGAGTGCAAAGCCAGGAGTAACCCCTGAGCATTGCTGGGTGTGACCCAAAAAGAAAAAAAAAAAAAGAAGAAGAAGATTATTCTGGAGTAAGGTGATGACTGAAAACGAAACAAATCTCTCTTTTCTTTTTGGTGTGTGCATTGTTATTTTTTGCTTGTTTGTCTGGGGACCACACCTGGCAATGTTCTGGGTCTCCTGGCGGGGCTCAGGGAGCCCTCCCTCGGGCGAGCAGAGGGGCAGCTGACCGCTCCGTGGACAGAAGCTCCTGTTGCCGGTTGACTTTGTACCTCTTACAGTATTTGTCACAGGAGAAGCCCAACTTCATGGGCTCCTGCCTGAAATAGTCTCTCGCATGCTGATTTGCTGGGCAGGGTGTTTGGGTGGGAAGGGCTTTCACCCGCCTTTCCTCGAGGGCATCCAACATCTGCCACCCAGGCCTCTTCCTCAACCCGGGGTTGTTTTGTTTTGTGTTTGTGTGGGGGTGGGGGTTGTATTTGGGGGCGTGTGTGTTGTGTTTGGGCTAGGCCTGGCGGTGCTCAGGGGTTACTCCTGGCTTTGTGCTGGAGGATTCCAGATAGGGTTCAGGGGATTCTGCAGGGTGCCGGGAACGGAACCTGGGTTGGCCATGCTCACAGCTACTCACTGTACCATCACCCCAGGCCAAAAAAGCAATTTTTAAAAACGAGCCCTTTGGTGCCCGGAGAGATAGTACAGTGGGTAGGGCGCGTGCCCTGTACACAGCTGACGGGTCTCCCGAGCATTCCATGTGGTGGTTCCTGAGTCCCCAGGAGTCACCCCTGAGCAAGGCTGAGTGTGGCCCAAGAACTAGGTGGTGGGAAGAATATGTGTGTGTGTGTGTGTGTGTATGTGTGTATGTATACATGTATGTGTATACATATGTGTGTGCATGTAATACAGCCTTTTCTGCTGTACCCTATTTATTTACTTTAATGAGTTTCCTCCCCCTCCTCCTTTCCCTTCTGTTTTTGGACAACACCTGGCAGCTCTCAGTGGTTCTGTCCCCAGGATCACTCCTGGAGGGCTCAGTGGACCATATGTTGTGCCAGGGATTGAACTGGAGTCAGCCACATGCAAGGAAAGCGCCTTAACCCCTGTGCTGTCTCTCTAGCCCCTAAATTTTTTTTTTTTTTTTTTTTTTGCTTTTTGGGTCACACCCGGCAATGCACAGTGGTTACTCCTGACTTTGCACTCAGGAATTACTCCTGGCGGTGCTCAGGGGACCATATGGGATGCTGGGATTCGAACCCGGGTAAACCGTGTGCAAGGCAAACGCCCTACCCACTATGCTAATCGCTCCAGCCCAAATTTTATTTTTTAACTATATGATTATGGTATTTGGTCAGAAACTTGATTTTTGTTTTTGTTGTTGTTGGGTTTATTTTAGGGTGGGTTTTTAAAAAATTTGTTTTTGGGCTGGAGCGATGGCACAGCGGGTAGGGCGTTTGCCTTGCACTCGGCCGACCGGTTCGATTCCTCCACCCCTCTCGGATAGCCCGGCAAGCTACCGAGAGTATCTCGCCCGCTACGGCAGAGCCTGGCAAGCTACCCGTGGCGTATTCCATATGCCAAAAACAGTGACAAGAAGTCTCACAACTCCATTGTGAGATGTTACTGGTGCCAGCACGAGCAAATCAATAAATAACGGAACAACTGTGTGCTACTGTGCTTGTTTGGTTTTGGTTTGGGGGCCACACCCGATGATGCTCAGGCCTTACTCCTGGCTCTGCACTCAGGGATCACTCCTGGCAGGCTTGGGGGATCATACGGGGTGCTGGGGATTGAACCCGGATTTGCCACGTGCAAGGCAAGCACCCTGTTTACTGTGCTATGGTTCCAGCCCCAGGAAGTTCAATTTTTTCCTTTCTTCCTTCCTTCCTTCCTTCCTTCCTTCCTTCCTTCCTTCCTTCCTTCCTTCCTTCCTTCCTCCCTTCCTTCCTTCCTTCCTTCCTTCCTACCTTCCTTCCTCCCTCCCTCCCTCTCTAATTCTTTCTTTCTTTCTTTCTTTCTTTCTTTCTTTCTTTCTTTCTTTCTTTCTTTCTTTCTTTCTTTCTTTCTTTCTTTCTTTCTTTCTTTCCTTCTCCTTTCTTTTCTGGCCCCAACTTTTCCAATCTTTTTGTTTGTTGGTTTTGGTGCACACCCAGCTGTGCTCAGGAATCACTCCTGGTTGGGCTTGGGGGACCATATAAGTGCCAGGGTTTAAACCAGGATTGACGTCGTGCAAGGTAGGCACCCTACTCACTGCACACTAGGCAGTTGTGTTTGTCAGGAGAATGGTGTGAAACAGTGTAGACAGAGCAATTCAGACTGTGGCCTGGCCTCACACCGGATGGGCCCCGTAGAAGATCATTGTATCATTGTGCACAGTTGCCTAGAGCAAAATTGGGTCGTGTAGGGCCACCCGCTCAGGGATGCCTGTCTTCCAGGGACTACACCCTATGGTGGTCCAGTCTCACCTTGGCAGCTGGGGGGCCCTTCCTCTGTCCCCCTCTCCTTCCCTGCCTTGGCCTCCAGGCAGATTCATCTTCAGGGCATCCATGGGCCTTCCTTTAAGAGGGCAGACAGATCCAAGGATCCCAATTTAAAAACCAAGAAACATGTTCTTGTTGTCCTCCCACCCCCCATCTTTGGGAGGCTGTCATCCCATTGCTCATCGATTTGTTAGAGCGGGCACCAGTAACGTCTCTCGATGTGAGACTTATTGTTACTGTTTTTAGCATATCCAGTATGCCACGGGTAGCTTGTCAGGCTCTGCCGTGCAGGCTCCATACTCTCAATAGCTTGCCGGGCTCTCCGAGAGGGGCGAAGGAATCGAACACGGGTCAGCCGCGTGAAAGGCGAACGCCCTACTGCTGTGCTATCACTCCAGCTCCACCCCCCATCTACAACAAAAAAACTATTTTAAAATACTTTGAAAGATGTGAAGGGAGAGAAAGAGGAAATACGTGCTCAGGAGAGAACTCGGGCTTCTCCCGAGTGGAAAAAGGCAGAGAAGGAGATCCGCACTCAAGCGATCAAGCAAGCACGGGCTGGAGAGCAGCCCACACAGGTCAGAGACCTCGGGGCAAGCGAGCGAGACACGCGTGTGTGCAAGAGGAAGCCAGCAAGGAGAGAACGGTGCGTGTTCAAGGGAGAACCGGGCCTTGAAGGAGCGAGCCATTTTGTTTTTGTTTCAAACCTATTGATTTATTTGACATTTTGGGTCACATGCGGTGATGCTCAGGGGTTACTCCTGGCTCTGCACTCATGAATCACTCCTGGCAGTGCTCGGTGGACCACATGGGATGTCGGGATTGAACCCGGTCTGCCGTGTGCAAGGCAAACACATTCTCCGCTGTACTATCGCTCTGTTTTGTTTCTTAAATAAAAAGCGTTATACCTGAGGATAAGGACCATCAGTGAAATTACTGTGGAAAAATGGATGCATTTGGCCATATCTGGAAATCCAAGCTACCATGTCTAAAATTGTTTCTATGGGAAATTATGTCCTAAGTTCCTAGCAACTGACTCTAAATGAATTACTGGAATGCAGCTTGTTGGGAACTCTGGAAGTCAACATTCATAACTCATTGTCAAGGAAAGGAGAAATGACATTTATTCAGCGCTGACGGAAACATACTACACATACATTTCTATTTCTATAACTTGTTTTTTGAAATCACCAAGTGGCTAATGTTTTTTCAAATAACAAACCCAGAAGCTCATTAGCTCATTGAATTGATATTCTAGGTCTAACAGATTTGAGAGTTTCTTAAGAGCCTTTAGTTTTTTTTTTTTTTTAGAATTTACTGTTTTTATTTATTTAGGCTTTTGGGGTCACACCCAGCGATGCCCAGGAGTTACTCCTGGCTCTGCACTCGGGAATCACTCCTGGCAGTTCCCAGGGGACCCTAGCGGGTGCTGGGAATCAAACTCAGGTTGGCCACATGCAAGGCAAACGCCCTATCTGCTGTACTATTGGTCTAGCCCCCATTTACTATTTATTAATAATTTGTTGTTACTGTTTTGTTTTGGTTTTAGACCATACCTGGAAATGCTTAGGGATCACTCCTGGTTCGGTGCTCAGGGATGTCTCATGCTCTTTGCTCAGGGGTCACTCCTGGTTCTGTGCTCAGGGATCACTCCTGCTCTGTGTTCAGGAATTGCTTCTGTTTCTGTGCTCAGGCATCACGCGTGCCCAGGGATCACTCGTGTTCTGTGCTCAGGGATCACTCCTGGTTTGGTGCTCAGGGATCTCTCCTGGACGTGTGCTCAGGGATCACTCGTGCTCTGTGCTCAGGGATCACTCCTGTTTCTGTGCTCAGGGATCACTCCTGCTCTGTGCTCAGGGATCACTCCTGGCTCGTGCTCAGGGATGACAGACAAGGAAAGTGCCTTAGCTGCTATACTATTGCTTCAGTTCTTTTTTTTTTTCTTTTAACTTTTAGTGGGTAGGGCATTTGCCTTGCATGCGGCCGACCCGGGTTCGATTCCTCCGTCCCTCTCCGAGAGCCCGGCAAGCTACCGAGAGTATCCCACCCGCACGGCAGAGCCTGGCAAGCTCCCAGTGGTGTATTGGATATGCCAAAAATGGTAACAACAAATCTCACAATGGAGACGTTACTGGTGCCCGCTCGAGCAAATCGATGAACAACGGGATGACAGTGCTACAGTTACAGTGCTACAGTGCTATTTGTTTGGGGCCATCCCCGATGGTGCTGGGGGAGGGGAACCTCTCCTGGTGTTGCCCCCACTGCAGCTCTTTGCGCTGTCCGTTTTCTAAGGAAGGCGGGAGCCTTGCTCTCAGGGGACCTGTGGCTATGCCGCGGGTTCCTTCCCGGGCTCTCGCCTTTCTCTGCCCTTGTACGGTCACTGTTCCAGCTAGCGAGCCACAGAACCCTTATTAGGATCCCCCCCTCCAGGTCACACAGCGCAGGGGCTAGGAAGCTTCTCCAGAGTTGGGTCCTGGTCCGAGGGCCAGGAGCCTTGGGTGTGAGATAGTCTTTTCAGGGCTGAAGAAGGATTCTCAGGCATCTGTCCCAGGTGCCTCACAAAGAAACCCCTACTTGCTCTTTCACGGCCAGTCTAAGGCCCTCGTAGGCTTTTTTCCCTACCTCACTTCTGTTTCCAAGCCTTACTTTGCACTTTTGGCTACTTTAGGCCACCCCAGCGGTGCCAAGTATGTCTCTGTCCCCTTTCCTTCTCTTTCTCCTGTGCCCGAGTATGTGAACAGAAGAAACTCCCCCACCCTGCTGGGCCCCCGAGTTCCTCCCCTTCTCTCTGAAATGTGTTCCTCTGAGAGGGGCGGCCAGGCAGTGTGTGTTCTCTTTCCTGCTCGGCAAGGCTGATCGCCAGGAAAGGCTGGGAGTGCGCCATGCACGGCTGTGTCGGGGAAGGCTCACAGAGGCATCGCAGGGCTTTGCCCTGTTTTAAGGGACAGCTGTACCTTAGGTGGAAATTAAACAAGGAAAGGTTTTTTTTTTTTTTTTTGCTTTTTGGGTCATACCCGGCGATGCACAGGGGTTACTCCTGGCTGTGCACTCAGGAATTACCCCTGGCGCTGCTCAGGGGACCATATGGGATGCTGGGATTCGAACCCTGGTCGGCCGCATGCAAGGCAAATGCCCCACCTGCTGTGCTATTGCTCCAGCCCCTAAACAAGGAAAGTTTTAAAAATTAAATAGAAATTAAACAAGCCGACATTTTATTCCCATCAAAGAAATTCTTGGAACTCCAGAGAGTCCCCATGCGGGGAGAGCGGGTTCCTTTGTCACTGGGTCCCGCTCAACACAGGTTTCCCTCCCTCCTTTTTTTTTTTTTTTTTTTTTTTTTTTTTGCTTTTTGGTCACACCCAGCGATGCTCAGGGGTCACTCCTGGTTCTGCACTCAGGAATTACTCCTGGCAGTGCTTGGGGGACCATATGGGATGCCGGGGATCGAACCCGGGTCGGCCGGGTGCAAGGCAAACGCCCTACCCTCTGTGCTATCGCTCCGGCCCCTCCCTCCCTCCTTTTTGATACAGGCATTCTCAGTGGTGTGAGGTGACACCTCATTATCTTTTTTTTTTTTTTTTTTTGGTTTTTGGGTCACACCCGGCAATGCACAGGGGTTACTCCTGGCTCTTCACTCAGGAATTACCCCTGGCGGTGCTCAGGGGACCATATGGGATGCTGGGATTAGAACCTGGGTCGGCCGAGTGCAAGGCAAACGCCCTACCCGCTGTGCTATCGCTCCAGCCCTCATTATCTTTTTGATTCACATTTTCCTGATAACCAGTGATGATAAAAAATTTTTCATATGCTTGTGGCCTCTCCGTATGTCCTCTTTGAGGAACTATCTGTTCAGTTCCACTCCCCGCCTTTTTTTTTTTTTTTTTTGGATGGGGTGGTTTTTACATTGTTGAGATTTGTGAGGACTTCATGCATCTGGGAAATTACGCCTTTGATGTGTGATGAGTATTTTTTCCCATTCAGTAGGGTGTTATTTTTGTTTGTTTGAGACATGATTTCTGACGCCAAAAACTCTAAAACGGTAATCCGGGGGATTGGTGCACGCATGCCTCTGCTCTTTGCAGCCATTCCCGGTAGTCCAGTGCCAGCGACACATGGGTGGGTAAAGAAACTGCTGTAAATATACACAGTGGAATACTACTCAGCTATGAATCATGCAGTTGGCTACAACTTGAATGGAATTAGAGGAACTGGAGTGACTCAGAAGGAGAAAGAAAAATATCAAATGATCTCGCTTGCATGCCGAGTATAAAGAAACAGAGCGAGGAGGGGCTGGCCAGATAGTCCAGGGGTTAGACACTTGCTTTACACACAAGTTGCTACTGACAACTTGTTTTCAACGTTAAGCTCCTCTCCAGAGGTAGAGGATTAAACCTCAGTCCCTTTGCTGTTTTGTTCGTCTTTGTTTTGGGGCCACACCTGCCAGTGCTGGGAGCTGCTCACAGCTCTGTACCTGGTGGAACTCAGAGGGCCCACTTGGCGTCCAGCACCCGGGCACAGGACTCGTCTGCCGCAGACCTCGGTTCCATGCTTAGCACTCCGTGGTCCTCTGAGCATCATGGGATGCGGCCCTGGGGTCCCTGGTCACTCTTACTAGAAAGCACATCTGTATAAAAGCATCAGGAGTCAATAAATATCTTGATGTGGGCGGGGAGGGAAAGGGAGGGTACAGGGTTCAGGCACATCTCTTGCCCACAGCACTGATGTGCTTTGAATCTCAGTGCCCTGCACGGTCCCCCCCCCCCTTGCAGTGTCAGGCCTGACCCCTGAGCACTGCTGGGGGAAGATATCAAGACAGCAAACCGGAGAACTGTGCCCAGAGCTGGGACGATCCCAGAAAAGGGGTAGTGGGGAGCCAGGAACGGTCAGGGAGAGGAGAAAGCCGGAGACTCCCATGGGGGTTTCTGGGGGCAGGGTTTGGGGTGCAGGGGAAGTGAAAACTATAGAAATAGAAAGAGGAACCTGGGGGCCCAGAAGACTGATCTCCCAGCGTATGCCCCAGTTCCCCTGCCCCTGAAGCAGCGACCACATTAAGGAGGTCGCTGAAAGAAAGGAAGGAAGGAGGTCACCTTTGCACCTTAGGTGCTGTGAGACAGGTGCCTGGGACAGATCCAGCTTCTTTGGGGACCACACATGGCAGTGTTCAGGGCTCGGTCCTGGGGCCTGAGGGGTCATGTACAGTGCTCTGTGTGTGTGTGTGTGTGTGTGTGTGTGTGTGTGTGTGTGTGAGAGAGAGAGAGAGAGAGAGAGAGGCAAGACCCTTATTCCCTGTACTATCTCTCCAGCCTCATTTATTTTTTACTTTTTTTGGGGGGAGGGGGTCATACCTACCTCTTTTCAGAGACTACTCTACTCGAAGCTCAATGTTTGAGGGAGGAGGGGTGGGGGGTTGCCCCCAGAGGAGCTCGAATCCAGGGACCAAGCCTGGGTGTCCTGCAGGCATCGCCAAGCCTTTGCCCACCCAGCAAGCAACTGTCCCAAGGGATGCTGTGACGGGGTGTGTGCAGGAATGGGGCCCTCTGGCATGCAGAAGATTAATTCCCATCCAACTTTGATGCTAATACTGGAAAAAAAAAATAAGTAAACCCTGGGAGTTTGTCACTTTTTTTTTTCTTTTTGGGTCACACCCGGCAATGCTCAGGGGTTACTCCTGGCTGGCTCTGCACTCAGGAATCACTCCTGGCAGTGCTCAGGGGACCATATGGGATACTGGGTATTGAACCCAGGTTGGCCACGTGCAAGGCAAGCGCCTTACCCACTGTGCTATCGCTCCAACCCTGGAGTTTGTCACTTTTTTTTTTTTAAGTCATCAAAAATAGTATATTTCTCTCAGATCTTTTCTATGCAATACAAAAATAACCACCATTCACTTGTAAGTGGAACTTGACAATTACTGATTGAAAGACCGTCACAGAACAGCAGCAGTACAGGGATTGGAGTTTGTCACTTTTTATGTGGTCCTCCTGAGGGCGCTACTTCTAATTCTTTTTATCAAGACTTTCATCAACCCTTGCTCCAGGCTAGTTGTGAAAATAATCTGTGGGCCTTGCAGCTCGCAATACAGGTGCGACAGGGGACAGTAGCGGTCACCAGGTATCCCCGAACTCTCCTCCCTACATGTGTTGTGTGCTGGGGGGCACTGGGGACCCCCGTCACATTTGGGCATCCAGGAAGGAGCCAGCAGCAAACCCAGCGCCAGCTGAGAGCGAGCTTTGCGTCTTAAAATAATGGCCTTTTGCGTTGCTTAGTGTTTAGGCCAGAGCCGGGGGCGCAGGTCTCTTCCCCCTGGTGCTCAGGGGACCAGACGCGCAGCCGGATCCAGCCTGGCGCCTTGGTCCACTGAGCCATGTCTCCGGCCCCAGAGGACGCATCAAAGTGTGGTCAAATAGACCCGCCGCCAAGCTGGCCCTTTTCACCCTTCTGCATGCACAAGAGTTGCTTCCCTTTGCCAGCTGCCTCCCCGCGTCCATTCCAGAATTCCCAGACTGAGAGTCTCAGCCCTGCACCGTCCCTGCAAGCCCTCCCCTGTCCCCGGGACCCACACCTGTCTCTGGCCAGTGCCCAGCCCTGACTGGTCATCTGGTCAGTGCCCTGGCACAGCCTTATTTGCTGTGGACAGCTGCTGGGCACTGCGCCCAATTCTCTTCTTTCTTTTTTTTCTTTTTGTATTTGGGTCACACCCAGTGTGTGTTCACAAAAGAAGAGGGGCCAGTGGGGTTTATCTTCTCTCCTGCCACCCGTGTTCCATAGTCTCACGCTGCTCCCCACCCCCCGCCCCCGAGAGGCTGATGGAGATGGGCAGGCGAAGGAAGGAACAAGTGTCAGGCTGGTTGGTATCAGTTGCAGTTTATTCCAATCTCCGTTCCCATTCTGCTGCCCTTTTACTTCTCCTACAGTCTTAGTTTATATAGCAATCACATAGGGTAGTAACACAAAGGTGGGTCGGAACATTAATACATCAACAAAGAGATAAGACCACTCCTCAAGGACAAAATCTCATCTAAGATTACTAGGAGACCTGCTCAAGGGTGGGATCCAAACAAGGGTGTGTCGATTTCTTCTTTCCTCAGCTAGTAATCCACTTACATGGTTGTAGTAAATCTACTTCTAATGTTTCTAGCAATGTCATTCTGTATGAGCACAGTAAGAGATATAAACTTAAAGTTTAATCTTCCTAACCCCAGCAGGGTCCTAGTCTCATTGTTACTTTTGGATCATGACAGCATTTGTCTATGACCATGCTCTCAACTTATAGTTGAGTATTGTGGCGCTTTGGCCTGGCCCATTTTGATGCCAGGGTAGCTCACAGCTTGCCCTGGGTCCATTCCGTCCCTCATCGGGACCCTGCTTTTGGGGTGCTAGGAACTAAGGGCAACTGAGTTGAGAAAGCAGATGCCCGGGAGTAAATATTATTGGAGTCAATCAGCTCCCAAGTTACAAGAGCATAATATTAACTGTCTTCCTGTGTCCATATAGAAAGGTAAACTATTGCTTTAAGGTAAACTATGCAAAAGACACTAACTTACAATACATGTTCAGAGTCCTTAGAAGGATCTGATCTTACAAGATAACAGAATCTGATTAGGGAAAAGGTGATTAACTGGTTGGGGAAGCAGGGTGCAGAGAAGAGTTTACAGATAAACAAAGGAATGGGAGTGATTCGAGAGCACTGTGATGGGTGTAACCCGATAAACCTAAATTCCCTGCAGCAAGGCTGAAAGGACAAACCCAATGTTCTCCTATACCCAGCAGGACTCAGGCTTGCGTTCTCCTGGCCCTGTTCTCAGGGATCCCTCCTGGCAGGCTGGGGGACAACATGGAGTGCCAGGGATCGAACCCGAGTCAGTCTTGTGCAAGGCAAGCGCCTTCCTCATTATACTCTCTACCCCTACCCCAATTCTCTTCCTTTTTCAAGTGGAATGTGCTTCTACTTTTACAGTGGGAGGCATGACACCAAGGATCTTGTTTTGCTGAAGAAAAAAATGGGGAGCGTATATATTCATCTCGCTTTTTAAAACTGGGGCTGGAGTGATAGCACAGCGGGTAGGGCGTTTGCCTTGAACGGCGGCTGACCTGGGTTCAATTGCCAGCATCCCATATGGTCCCTTGAGCACGCCAGGAGTAATTCCTGAGTGTAAAGCCAGCGCATTGCCGGGTGTGACTCAAAAAGAGAAATAAATAAATAAATAAAAATAAAACTACTGCCATGGGTGATTGGAGAGCTCAAAAGACTTAGCACCTGCTCTGCAGTCAGAAAGCCCAGGTCTGTTCCCTGGCACCTCATGGTCCCCAGAGCACTGCTGGGGAGAAGTTCCTGAGCACACTAAGTGCTAGACCAAAAGTGTGGCCCAAACCCAAGTAAATAATAGACAAAATAAACTGCCACAGATCTGAGTCCATCTTGGGCATTATTCAGTGGCAAAGGCTCTGGGCGTAACAGTCTGTTGTTCAGGGACTAGAAAAGCTTTCTTTCTAGTTTCTTGTTTATGATCTTGTAAATGAGAGACCAAATTTAGATGTTTTGCTTCATTAGTGGATAGAACTGAGCTCTTTGTGTTTTGTTTTTTTTTAAACTTTAGGGAGGTGCTGAACTGGAGCAACAGTACAGTGGGTAGGGCATTTGCTTTGCACGAGACTGACCCAGGTTCGATTCCCGATTCCCGGCATCCCATATGGTCCCCCAAGCACCGCCAGGAGAGATTCCTGAGTGCAGAGCCAGGAGTAGCCCCTGTGCATATCCGGGTGTGACCCAAAAAGAAAAAAAAAATAAATTTAGGGATTAGGGAGGCGTACTCAGGCTTTATTCCTGGTTCTGTGCTCAGGAATCACTCCTGGCAGTGCTCAGGAGGCCTTAAGTGGTGCCAGGGATTAAATCTGGGTTGGATGGAACCCAGGTCAGCCTTGTGCAAGACTCGTGCCCCACCTGCTGTACTATTGCTGAGGCTCTGCTGTTTGTTTTTTTGTTGTTGTTGTGATCTTTTGTTTTGCTTGGTTTGGGAGGGGTCACACCCAGCAGTGCTTAGGGGTTACTGCCAGCTCTGTGCTCAGGGATCACTCCTGGTGGTGCTCAAGGACCAAATCATGTGCCAGGGGTCGAACCTGGGTCAGCTTCATCGAAGACAAGTCTTTAGCTCTATTCTTTCTCTCTGTCCTACTATTGGTTTGTTTGCTTTCAGGGGAGGCCCACCCAGCAGTACCCAGTAGCAAAGGCTGCACCTTTCCAGAAACATCCCTCTCTCCGAAGAGCACTGTAATGGTCGTGGGGGGCGCTGTGGCCTGTCCCCGTTCCCCTCCTCAGCTGCCGGGCGTGTGCGTGTAACAGGTGGAAGACATGGTCCGTCTCTGCATCTTGCCGTGACTAGCTGCCCTGAACATTATCTCCAGAACGCGTTGGGCTCTAAAATTTCTGCTGGAAAACCCAGAAGCCAGCGGCACGAGAATTGATTCCCGAGGCCTGTCCAGTCACGCACAGACCTGGAACATGACTGGTGGACAGGAGGGTGTAAGCCACCCCGCCTAGGACCCCCCACGCCAGAATGCAAGGGAAGCACAGGTGGGAAGGGGGCATGTACAGCTTTTAGACACTGAAGCATTTTTGCAGGTTTTGAAGAAAGGAGTCTTGTGCATTTGGTTTTTTTTTTTTTTTTTTTTCATTTTGGGTCACACCTGGCGATGCACAGGGACTACTCCTGGCTCATGCACTCAGGAATTACTCCTGGCAGTGCTCAGGGAACCATATGGGATGCTGGGAATCGAACCCGGATCTGCCCTCCCCGCTGTGCTATCGCTCCAGCCCCACCTTGTGCGTTTTGAACAACTCATGAGGAGCTGTCTCTTCCCTAGAAGTGGGGTGATGTCTGGGCACCCCTTAGCTGCCCGCATATCTCTCTTGTGGAGCCACATCCCCCAGCTGTCAATTTTCAGCTTCACTTGAAAAAAATTATGTTCTCTGTTTTGTTTTTATTTTGGGGGGCCACACCTGGCAGTGCTCAGGGCTCACTCTTGCTCGGTGCTCAGGGGACCTTATGGAATGCCAGGGACCAAACCTGGGTTGGCCACATGCAAGGCGGGTGCCCTCCCCACTGTATTATCTGCCCAGCCCCCGACTTGAACAAAATTATGAAAGTTTAAACAGCCCTCCTGCCACTTCTTTCAAAATTATGAATGTTTCTGCAACCCTCTTTTTTCCTTTTTGCTTTTCTGGCCACACCAGCAGTGCTCAAAGCTTATTCTTGGCTCTGCACTCAGGGCTCACTCCCAGCAGTGCTCATTCTTGGCTCTGCACTCAGGGCTCACTCCCAGCAGTGCTCATTCTTGGCTCTGCACTCAGGGCTCACTCCCAGCAGTGCTCATTCTTGGCTCTGCACTCAGGGCTCACTCCCAGCAGTGCTCATTCTTGGCTCTGCACTCAGGGCTCACTCCCAGCAGTGCTCATTCTTGGCTCTGCACTCAGGGCTCACTCCTGACAGTGCTCAGGGGTCAAACTTGTCAAGTGCCTTAGCTGCTGCTCTATCTCTTGGGCCTTCTGCCACCCCCCCTCTTTATTATCTCTATTTTTTAATTTTTAGTAATCTAAGAAGTGTCAGTGAAAGACATTTCCTGAGAGGAAGGTGAGGGGAGAGGAGGGAGAGATGAGAGAGATGCACATTCCAGGAAGAGCACAGGCCGCCCCGGCGGAGGAGAAAGCACATTCTAAAACGCGGAGTGACTCAAAGGCGAGACTTCTCCTTCCTGGTCCTGTCCTGCAGCCTTTCATCTCCCACAGATCTCGCTGAGGTGGGTGGGAAGCTTGCCCTCGGGCTCAGCCTCTGCCCGCCGTCTGGGTCTGTTACCCACGGGCGGGCGGCTCTCAGGCAGGATCTTCTCTGAACCCTGGCCAAGGTGATTGACATCACTGAGGTCTGAGATCTAGCAGTATCTCTTAGCTGGCTTGTTTTGTTTTTTAAGACCCCACCCAGCGGCGTGGCTGGCTCTGGAGGAGTCCCTCCCGACAGTGCTCCTGGACTAGGCGGGTTGGCTGCATGCAAGGCGAACGCCCTACCCACTGTGCTTTCGCTCCAGCCCCTGGAATGGCACCACACAGAGCTCATCGAGTTCCCCCGGTGGTGTGAGAAGACACTCAGGAGGCCCGAGGGTCACCACCTCCCGCTGAAGGGCACCTCAGGTCTGGGTGAACCCCTCAGTCTCATCCTTTTTTTTTTCTTTTTGGGTCACACCCAGCGATGCTCAGGGGTTACTCCTGGCTCTGCACTCAGGAATTACCCCTGGCAGTGCTCAGGGGACCATATGGGATGCTGGGATTCGAACCTGGGTCGGCCGCATGCAAGGCAAATGCCCTACCCACTGTGCTATCATTCCAGCGACCCCCTCAGTCTCATGCTAACTGACAGGACAGCGTGTGCGTGGAAGTCTTCTGGAGGGACAGGGTTTCTGAGACTCCAGCCACGGTTCTCTCTCGTATCAGGAGGTTGATTTGGTGAGAAAGCGTAGACCCGCATGCTCGTGGGGGACGAAGAGAGGAAAAAGCCCCCAGAGGAAATAAGCTCTGGGGACACCTCAAGGGCTCTCCCTAGGGTGGCCGAGTGACTGAGACAGCAGGGAAATCCAGCGGTGGGAGCAAGGGGACAGGCGGAGTAAGCTAGAGGGAGAAGGTCACCTTGTCCTGGGGTGAGGGTGTGGGCTCAGTGGGGCAGCCCCAGGGGTTGGAACTGGATTGTGAAGTTGGAATAACCCTGTCGGACTGGAAGGGACAGTATCTCCTCAGACTCCTCAACAGAAACTCACCCAGGGGCCCAAGCGGATCAATCTGTGGCAGACCCCGGATCAATTCCCAGCACCACACATGGACAGCAAAGAATAGACTCGTGAGAATCAGTGCTCATCCCTGACTTTCAGGGGAAGGCAAACCCAAACAAGGATGAGAGCGTCACCTCACACCGATGAGGCTTCAAAAGTCTGGAGACATTGGGGCATGAAAGAGAGTAGCCAGGGGCTCGCCTTGCCGGCAGTGAGCCTTAACTTCACCCCCCACATCACAAGGTCCCCTGAGCATCACTGGGTATTGCCCTGGAGGCATCTGAGCACTGCTAAGGCTGGCCTGGGTACCCCCTGGCACCATAGGGCCTAAGTAGCACCACACCCTTGAACCCTGGCATTGAAATGCCAGCCTGCTTGGCCCCCGGGCCTGAGCATCACTTGGGAGTCCCCATGCCTCCCCAAAAATTGAAATAGAGTCACCATATGCTACTATTTCCAATCCATGGTATCTAGCCCAAGAAAGCAAAATCACTAATGAAACAAAACAACACAACAGCACAAATGTGCACACTTACCGTTCCATCACAGCATCATTATTATTACTTATTTTGGTAGTTTTGCTTGTTTCTTTATTTGCTTTTGCTTTTGGGGTCACACCCAGCAATGCACAGGGCTTACTCCTGGCTCTGCGCTCAGGAATTATTCCTGATGGTGCTCAGGGGACCATATGGGATGCTGGGAATCGAACCCGGGTCGGCTGCGTGCTAGGCAAATGCCCTATCCACTGTGCTATTGCTCCAGCCCCTTGGTAGTTTTTGTTTTGTTTTGTTTTACTACATCTAATGGTTCTCAGGGCTGACTCCTAGCTCTGTGCTCAGGGCTCACTCCTGGCAGTGCTCAGTCTATGCTGAGGATTGAATTGGGATCGGCCGCATGCAAGGCAGACAGCTAACCTGCTGGCCTCTCTTTTGGCATCAGTCTCGGCATTATTTACAATAGCCAAGACCAGGAAACTGTGCCAATGCCCATAAGAGATGAGAGGACAAACAGGTGTGGTCTCTCTGCAATGGAATACTATTCAGTCACAGAAAAGGTGAAGTCTGGCATTTTGCTACAACCTAGATGGAAGCAGCGGGGGCCATGCTGATGAAGTGAGTCAGAAGGAGAAAGACAAGTACCGGATGATCTGGCCCATCTGTGAAGTCTGAAGACGTCCTGCCCGGGAAAAGGCAGCGTTCCACAAAAACAAACCCTGAGATGCTGCCAACAGAACTGAGCCTGCCAAGTGGGTAGGGGAGGGGGGAGGGTGTGGGGGTAGAGATGGGGGAGGGGCGTGGACCTGGGGTGAGGTGGTGGGCTGTTGGCATTTCACTGGGGGTGGTGTGGTAACACTCTATGTCTGAAACATAAATATTAACCATACTGGAAATCATGATGCTTCTCTGAAAGAAACAACAACAACAAAAAAATGTGCAGTACCATCTTTCACTGCAGAGAAGAAAGGGAGAAAGAGCAGGAGAAAAGTCACTGCATTTGAGCTGTAGGGGAACCTTCAGGATACAAGTCCTAGCACCTCCATTTTGCTGATGAAGAGCCAGAGCCCTCCGGAGTGAGAGGCAGCTCGTCTGCAGCCACGAGCCCAGCCTGAAGCCGGTGTCCCAGAGGCGCACTGAGAACTGTGCAGACCCCCCTGGCAAGAATCTGGGGGGATAGTCCTGCTTGCCCGGGCCGGAGAGAGGAGGGGCGCAAGGTGCTTGCCTTGCCGG
Organism: Sorex araneus; assembly: GCF_027595985.1. Lineage (NCBI taxonomy): Eukaryota > Metazoa > Chordata > Mammalia > Eulipotyphla > Soricidae > Sorex > Sorex araneus. Next base: position 58,818,324 of record NC_073308.1, on the reverse strand, counting down.
CAGCCACCCGGGCACTGCATATAGTCCCCTGAGCATCACCAGGGCTCACTCCTGAGCACAGAGACTGATCAGGGCCAGGTGTGGCCCAAAACCCGCCCTCCACTCCCCCAGCCACCACACACACACACACACACACACACACACACACACACACACACACACACACACACACACACGCACGCACGCACGCACGCATGCATACACACAAACACACACGTACACACAAATTAGACTTGCCCGGTTTTGTTTCCTGGTTAAGTCTTGTGCACTTGGGGAAAAGCAGGCCAGTGTTGGGGAGAGGCACCAGCAGCCCTCCATGTCGAAGGGGAGCACGTTGGGAGGTATTAATTCTCGTCCTTGCCCGGACAGGGTGAGGACGAACTGGATCAAAGAAGATTACAACCACAAAGCCCCAAAGGAAAGAGATAGAGAAGAAAAGTGCTTGCCATTAGAGGCAGGCTGGGGAGTGGTTGGCGAGAGAGAGAAAGAGAAAGAAACAGAGGCAGAGAGAGACAGAGACAGAGAGAGAAACCGGGCTCATTGGTGCTTTGGTGGTGGGACATGTACACTGGTGAAGGAACGGGTGTTGGAACTCATGTTCCAATTGTATGACTGAAGCCCGATCATGAACAGCTTTGTAACTGCCTATCGAACAGTGATTCCCTTTTTAAAAAATGATGCAATGGACTGGCATCACCATAGTAACCACAGTGGGGCTCTTCAGACAGACCCTGGGGCCCCACGATGCTCCCAGTGACAGTTTGCTTCCTGCGTCCCCACTGTCTCGGTCACAGCCAGGGAAGAAGGCCGGCGGGGCCGTGTTCACGCGGGTCCCCGGGACGGAGCAGATGTTCCCTCACATCCCGACGCTGCCTCCCCAGCCTTGTTGCCGAGTCTCTGCAACTGTTTATAAGACATTTGAAACCCTAGACTTCTACTCCCAGGAGACGCCCCGAGTCAGACTGTTTATGTCTCTCATCAGTGGCCTGAGAGTCACTTTATTATCCTCAACGTGAGCCCCCTTCGTCTCGCCTGGTTTCCTGTGAGCCGACATTCCCCAGGAGACTGAACGTGACCCCAGCACCGGAGGAGCCTGGGACCCTTCAAGATAAGTCAGTGGGGCTGGAGCAGTAGCACAGGGGCACGGCGCCTGCCTCGCACGTGCCGTCTGAGTTCAATCCCCAGCACCCCGTGTGCTTTCCTGAGCATCACCAGGAGTGATCTATGCAGAGTCAGGAAGGAGCGCACGCTGAGGAGTGGCCAGAAAGAAAGCAAGACAGGGGCTGGAGTGATAGCACAGCGGGTAGGGCGTTTGCCTTGCACGCAGCCGACCTGGGTTCAAATCCCAGCATCCCATATGGTCCCCTGAGCACCGCCAGGGGTGATTCCTGAGTGCATGAGCCAGGAGTGACCCCTGTGCATTGCCGGGTATGACCCAAAAAGCAAAAAAAAAAAAAAAGAAAAGAAAAGAAAGCAAGACAGAAGATAAAGTCCGTGGTCACTTAAGTATTGATGTTGTAGGCTGCTTGGTGTTCTCAGCAGACGCACGCACACACACACACACACACACACACACACACACACACACACACACGCCCTGCCCCAAATCCTGAGCATCCGAAATGCTTCGCTGACTTATTCATGCTTGTGCCTAAGTGGGAAGCAGGGCGTGTTTCTAGTTTCCGGTGGCCCAGCCCAGAGTCTCAGAGACTTGGCACCCATCGACAGACAGGGTGATACGGTGACACCCGCTCTCACAAGGCAGCGGGAGTATGTTTGCAGCTAAAATTCTGTTTCTCTGTTAGCAGGAAGCTTTGCTAACTGTACAGCTAGAAAAGTGCCAAGGAATTAGGTACTCTGCGTGTGTGTGTGTGTGTGTGTGTGTGTGTGTGTGTGTGCGCATGGAGAAATAAATGGTAAAGCCATCCAAAATGAGACGGTCCTTGTATCCCGTGAATAAAGGACCTTTCTCAGCTGCTTCCTTCCATGGTACATCTGGGCTTCGTGACACAGGTGATGTTTCACTCCCGGAGAGAAAGAAAACAATCTCAGGCGCAGTGGAGGCGAGCAGAAAATCAAATGGAAAGGGCTGATTTTAACAAGGCACCCGGGGAGGTGCAGGGAGGCAGGGTGGGAGCTGAAACCGGAGAGGCCTGAGGCAGGAGAGAAGCTGCCTCTTGGCCGGGGCCCTGGCGAGGCAAACATTAGGGAACATGTAAGAGCGTGTGAGTGCGAGCGTGGAGGGCCCAGCCTCCTGCAGGCAAGTGCTCTGCTTAGGCAAGAAAGTGCAGATGTTGTTCTTTTATTTATTTTTTTCTTTTTTGGCTTTTGGGTCACACCCGGCGATGCCCAGGGGTTACTCCTGGCTCTGCACTCAGAAATTTCTGCTGGCGGTGCTCAAGGGAACATATGGGATGCCGGGGATCAAACCCAGGCCGGCACTTTTTTTTTTTTTTTTTTTTTTAAGAAAGTAGAGAAGTTTACTGGAAAGTAGAAGAGAAAGGAAAACGAACTCCGCGTGTGGGGAGGAATTTGGTATAGGACTGAGTTTGGAAGTCCAATTTGTATACGGAGCCTGACTTTCGTATTTCTCTTGGCTGAGTTATAGCGCCCCGTGCCTTGGAGGTTCTGTTGGCGTGGCGTCTCTGCCCACGCAGTGCTTCTCCGGAGAGTTTCCTGAATGAATGACTGCGTGCATGAATAAATGAACAGTGATCCAGAATGTTTAGACTACAGAAATCATCCTGGTGGATTTGGTACTTTTAGATGATTCTACGAATTCGCAGGGTCAGTTTGATTAGGACTGCTTTATGGATCACCAAAAAAATTAGCTACAGAGGCTGGAGAGATAGTAGAGAGGGGCTAAGGTCTTTGTCTTGCTCTCCACTGACCCGGGTTCAAATCCCCAGCACCACCTAGGGTCCCCAGAGTACCACCAGAGGTCGCTCCTGAGCAGAGAACCAGGAACGTCCCTGAGCACCGCAGGGTGTGACCTAACAGTGCCCCCCCTGCACCCCAAAATCTGTTTAAAAGGCTGGAGTTAATCTGGTTAAAAGGTCAAGTTTCAAATAAAATCTTGATGAAATAATAATTTTCAATGGAAAAATAGCTTTGGATTTGCATCAGAATTAGACCTATAAAAGTTTTATGGAAAGAAAAGAATTAAAAAAAAATTTTTTTAAGAAAAAAAAATTTATGACGTTACCCATTGATTTAGGTTCCAGAATCTTTTTTTCAAGGGCTATTTGTGGGGCACAGCAGATGGAGTCCTGGGCCCCTGCACACAAAGTCTCTGCCTAAAGCCATCCTTGGAGTTCTCGCCCAGCTCTGCCGCCTCTGTTGTTTTAAAATTATTTTGTTGTTGTTGCTGTTTGTCTTGGGACCACATGTGGCAGTGCTCAGGACTTAGTTATGGCTCTGCACCCAGAGATCACTCCTGGCAGAGCTCCAGAGGCCTCGGGTTGAACCCTGCTCAGCCACCTGCAAGGCCTTAACCCTGGCCCCACTGCTTATGTTTTTTTAATATTAAAATAAAAATCCTACATTAAGTTATATTTACATTACAATTTTAGATCTATATTTTACTTGTATTTATTTATAGAAAGATAAATTTGTATTAAAATTTATATTAACATTAATTTTATATTTAAAATTGTGTTATATTAAAAGTTACTATTTATATTAAAATAAAGTTTTGGTTTTAGCTTAAAATTATTTATTTTTACTTATTTATTTTGGTTTGGGGACCACACCTGGCCACGCTCAGGAATTTGCTCCTGGTCTGTGTTCAGGGATCACTCCTGGGGACTCTGGGGGACCCTATGCCGTGCTGGGGATTGCACCAGGGAAGGCAACGTCCGAGGCACGTGCCTTAACTTACCCTGTGCTACTCTTTGGCTACGCATGTTGTTTTTCTTAGCAGCGAAAGCAACAGCAGCGTGACACAACATTAGGTAGCATTTGCTATGCACTAACTTGTTTTTCTGCCACAACTTACAAGGCCGACTCGGGTCATCTCCAGTTTCCAGCCGAGAGCCCAAGTCACCGAGAGGTGAGGCCGGGCCCCAGGCCCTGGAAGCTGAGCTGGTTCTACTCACCTGCCGGGAGAGAGGGCGGTTCAGGTTTGCAGTAAGGGTCCCCTTGGTTCCCCTTCTCACGATTCCCCCCACATCTGGCTCTCTGATGCAGACTTGGCAGCTTGGCCGCTGATCGTCCAGCGTGGCGTTGAACAGGACTGTAATCTGAGGGCACGCGCTGACGGGACAGCCCCCGGGGAATTCCCAAGTTGGCCCTGAGTGAGTGGCCGGGCCTCCTGCTTTTCCAAAGGCAGGCCTGGATGGACAAGCTTCCCTTCAACGCCAACAGGACCTCGGGCGTCCCATCGCTTCATGCTTTCATTTTTATTTCTGATGTATTTAGTTTTGGCTTTGGGAGCATACCAGGGGCGTGCTTAGGGCTTACTCCTGGCTCTGTGCTCAGGGGTCACTCCTGGCAGGACTCGGGGACCATATGGGGTGCCGGGGATGGAACTCGGGTTAGCAAGCGTCCTCCCGGCTGCACTATCTCTCCAACCATAGATGGCTTTGTTCTTAGAGGCCAGCGGAGATCCTGGAAGGCAGAGTTCAAGGTCATGAGGCTTACTTGTGAAAATGTAGATTGTTGGGGCAGGAGCAATAGTACAGTGGGTAGGGCACTTGCCTTGCAGGCGACGGACCTGGGTTCAATCCCTGGCACCCCATTTCATCCCCCAAGGACTACCAGGAGTGAGCCCTGAGCACATCACCAGGTGTGGGCTGGAGCGATAGCACAGTGGGTAGGGCATCTGCCTTGCAGTGGCTGACCCGGGTTCGATTCCCAGCATCCCATATGGCCCCCCTGAGCACTGCCAGGAGTAATTCCTGAGTGCAGAGCCAGGAATACCCATGTGCATTGCCGGGTGTGACCCAAAAAGCAAAAACAAACAAACAAACAAACAAAAACAAACAAAAAACCCCCAACATCACCAGGTGTGTCCCCAAAACAAAAAAGAAAATGCAGGGTCCAGAGCGATAGTACAGTGAGTAGGGTACTTGCACAAGGCTGGCCTGGGCTACATCTCTAGCATCCCATATGGTCCCCGAGCATCACCAGGAGTAATTCCTGAGTAAGTCCTAATCATTGCCGGGTGTGACCCCAAAACCCAGAATACCACCACCACCCACCCCAGCCCCTCACTGTCAAAAAAAAAAAAGAAAGAAAATGCAGATTGTAGATGGCTGAGATGTGCTTGCGGCCACATGTGTGGAAATGCTAGTGAAACACAACGTCGCTATGGAAACTCATACCTGGCCCTCGTGGTGTGTCTGTGGTGGAGCTGTGACTTAATGAGTGGAGGGCTGGGGAAGGGGCCGGATTGGGGAGCCATGGCGCTGGAGCGACAGACAGGACTTTTCACACTTGTCTTGGCGAAAGCCGAGTCTGGTCTGACCCCTGCATGACTCTGTCCTCTGAGCACCCCCAGCTGTGACCCTAAGCAGAGAGCTGGGAGTAACATGCCCCCAAGCCCAAAAGAAAATAGCTGAAGGGTAGAAGAGCAGAGGCCCAGTGTAGGGGTGCGAGGGACAGGTGTGAGGGACAGGAGGAAGGAAGGAAGGCAGGAGAGCTTCTGGGGGGAGCAGCGAGGGACCCCATAGAGGAAGGGAGGGGAGGCCTCTGGAGCCACCTGCAGAGCACTCAGACCGGACCCCCTCGAGGCAGGCAGCCAAGCAGGGAGACTGGAGACTGGAGACTGGAGGGAGCCGGCAAGGGAAGCCTGAGCACTGCAGGGATTCAGCCTCTGGCTCTTTTTTTTTTTTTTTGCTTTTTGGGTCACACCCGGCGATGCACAGGGGTTACTCCTGGCTCTGCACTCAGGAATTACTCCTGGCAGTGCTCAGGGAACCATATGGGATGGTGGGAATCGAACCCGGGTCAGCTGTATGCAAGGCAAATGCCCTACCTGCTGTGCTATTGCTCCAGCCCCCAGCCTCTGACTCTTGCATGGACTTCTCAGCCTAGTAGTGCCTGGCGTGTCCCCCAGAAGCTTCCCGCTGCTGCCCAAATAAAAACAAAGGACTGGGGCTGCACTCCACTGAATGCTTCTGCCCCGACTCTCACTGAAATGAAAGCAGGCTGCTGGAAGGGAGAAGACATATTCGCATACCATGTCTCTGGCAAGGATCGAACATGCTGGGTAATTAAGAGGCTCATCAAGGGCCGCAGCCAGCGAACAAGGATTAAGGTGCTCACCTTGCATGTGGTCCAACCGGGTTCCCTCCCTGGCACTGCCCACGTTTCCCCACAGCACTCCCAGAAATGACCTGAGCGCAGAGTCAGGAATAAGCTCTGAGCATTGCCAGGTGTGATCCCCAAACGAACAGCACAGCTAAAAGTATCTACTACACAAATTCCACGCCTTTAAGAAATTCCATAGGGGCCAAGAGACAGACAGAACAGCAGATAGGGCACGTGCTTGCCTTGCACGTGGTAGACTTAGGTTTGATCCTTGGCACCGGATCAAGGATGGATCAAGGATCCTTGGCACTGTAGGGATTCAGCCTCTGGCTCTTTTTTTTTTCTTGATCCATCCTTGGTCCATCCTATGGACCACTGCCAGGAGTGATCCTTGAGCACAGAACCAGGAGTAAGTCCTGAGCACCACTGGTGGTGGCCCCAAAACACCAAAAATTATTTATTTTGAGGCCACGCCTAGCAGTACTCTGGGTACTGTGCAGCGCCAAGGATTGAATTTGGGATTCTATATTCCAAGAGTCAGAGACTATAAAACAAAGCTCCCGGAAGAGAGCGATGCAGAATCTCGCACAGCAGAGTCTGGCAAGCTACCTGTGGCGTATTCGATATGCCAAAAACAGCGACAATAATGGGCCTCATTCCCCTGACCCTGAACGGGACAGGGAAGAATGGAGACATTACTGGCACCCGCCTGAGCAAATCGATGAACAACGGTATGACAGTGGTACAGTGATATTCCAAGCATGCACTCCAATCTTTTGTCCATCTCTTCAGCCATCAATTCTACCGCTAGATATCTGTATGAAGAAAATAGAAAAGCTAGCGGGGAAGGATGCACGCACTCCGATTTATTGTGGCACTATTTACAGTAAGCAAGGTCTGGAAGCAAGCCAGGCGCCTGCTGACACAGAGGGGCGATCTAGCCAGGGCTTCCCTGGAAGGGAAGGTACAGTCTTGCCGTCCGCTACAGCAGGGAGGGAGTGACGAAGGCCCGATGCTCTCACTCAGTGCTTACGTCTCTCGTAACTGGAAGCTTAGACCTTGACCACTTTGATTCTATCCCCATGCTCCCTGCAAACCTGACAACCACAAATTACATCTTTTTATGAGTTTGGGTTGTTTTCAACTATTTCTTTTTTAGCTTCAATTTTTGTGTTTGTTTTTTAAGATCCCACATGGTAGTGACATCACATAGTACTTTTCGCTCAGTCTGACATATTTCACTGAGTATCATGCCTTTGAAGGGCCCTGAAGCTCCATCTATAGCATTGGAAATGGCAGATCTCATTCTCTGTCTTGACTGAGGAGTTAGCACCTTCCTGTATAGCTATGGATCTATGATCTCATTGTATAGATGTGGATCTATAGCTCTCGTTGTATTGCCGTGGATCTATAGATCTCACTGTATTGACGCGAATCTATAGGTCACACGTCAGTGTAGAGAGATCACAGCATCTCTGCATTTGTCTTCGCACAGACAATTGGCTAATTCAGTTGGTTTCTATATCTTGGCGGTTGTGATGTCGCTATGCATAGGGGGGTGTATGTGCCAATATTTTGTTGACATAGTGTTTTTGTTTCCTTTGGATATGTTCCCAGAAGTGGAATTGCTGGATCATGGAATAGTTCTATTTTTAATTTTTGGAGCTCCATCCATACTTACTTTCACAATGGCTATATCCATGGACATTTCTGCCAAGAGGCACATGAATCCTGTCTCTCTCATCTGCCCACCATGGTTTCTGGCCTTCGCGTGTGTGTGTATGCGGAGGGGTGGGGAGTTGGGCCACACCCAGCAGTGCTCAGGGCTTACTCCTGGCTCTGTGCTCATTACCACTCTTGGTGGGGCTCGGGGGACCATATGGGGTGCCAGGATTTGAACCAGAGCTTAGTTACTTGCAAGGCCAGAGCTCTACCTGCTGTGCCAACTCTCTGGCCCTGGAAGGTTGAGTTTGGGAAGGGAGAAGTCCTTTCCCCAGGGGTCAACCCTGGCCAGCCTCCCTGCTGAGATGACATGGACTCAGAGTAAGCAGGGGCCCAGCGGTCACAGGCAGATGTGTGCTGAGCCAGAGCAACCGACCGGCTCAGGAACCTTCCCCTCTGGTTCTGCCAAACAAGGCTGAGACCGGGCCCAGCGACCAGAGTGACCAAGGGGTATTTGATGAAACACTTTCTTTTTTCTTTTTGGGTCACACCCGGTGATGCACAGGGGTTACTCCTGGCTCATGCATTCAGGAACTACTCCTGGCAGTGCTTGGGGGACCATATGGGATGCTGGGAATTGAACCCGGGTCGGCCATGTGCAAGACAGATGCCCTATCCACTGTGCTTTTGCTCCAGCCCTGAAACACTTCGTTTTGTGGTCTCAACTGGAGTGGGGGTACACATGGAGGGGTGAGTGCATCACTCTTCATAAACCCACATCTAGTGAGGTATCTCTCAGACCTAGTGAGGATGAGTGATCCCTGCTAGACAGGAGAGGCAGTGGGAGCAACTAAAAGCCAGGACTCACCATGATCACATCTTTGAGGCTGTGAGCTCCCATGAGAAGGTGGTGAGAATCCACCGTGACGTCACGCTGGCATCTAGCAAGCACCAACCCTTACCATCCAGTACCTCATGATAAATGAGATAATCCCTGCTACTGGCCCCTGGAGTACTGAATGATCTCTGGATTAGACAGAGGGGGGTTGGCCTTACCACCTCATGACTGCTTTTATGTAGTATTGAGATGAGAGTCATGTGTAGATTGGCTTGGTTTTCATCTGTGCCCTAGATCATAGAAATGAAAGTGCCAGGGACTGGGAAGGAGTATAGCAGGTACGATGCTTGTCTTGCCCATGGCTGTGCCCAGGACCCCATATGGTTCCCTGTACCCAACAGGAGTAATCCCTGTGTACAGAGCCAGGAGTAAGCCCCCACCCCTGCCAAAAAAAAAAACAAAACAGACGAAGGAAGAAAGGAAGGAAGGAAAGAAGGAAAGAAGGAAGGAAGGAAGGAAGGGAGGGAGGGAGGGAGGGAGGGAGAGGGGAGGAAGGGAGGAAGGAAGGGAGGAAAGAAGGAAAATGCCAAAGATAGAAAGAAGTGGGGGAGGGGAGACAAGAAGGCCTGGAAGGCTAAGAGGTGATGAGAGTCATGTGTAGATTGGCTTGGTTGTCATCTGTGCAAGGGTGGAGGGATGCAGAATTGGAACAATGCTAGTGGGATTGGAATTAGGACACTGAGGGCCCCAAACTATCAACAGCTTTGAAAATCATGGTACTTAAATTTAAAAAATGAAATACTTTTGATTTGTTTGTTTGTTTTTGCTTTTTGGGTCACACCCGGCAATGCACAGGGGTTACTCCTGGCTCATGCACTCAGGAAATACTCCTGGCGGTGCTCGGGGGACCATATGGGATGCTGGGAATAGAACCTGGGTCGGCCGTGTACAAGGCAAACATCCTACCTGCTGTGCTATCGCTCCAGCCCCTGAAATACTTTTGAAACTAAGAAAAGAACATAGAGTAAGAGTAGAGAGAGTTGAAAGCATGGTGGGCAAACACGGAAGCATTCAAAAAGTAACTTGTTATGTGTTTGTTTCTTGGGCCCGCACCCAGCAGTGCTCAGTGTTCCTGCTTTAGTGCTCCCAAGAGTGAGAGAATCTGGGGCCTGGACCCGTGTCAGTGCGATGTGAGACAAGCGCCTTTGTCCCTGGGCCTGCGTTCCAGCCCCACTGAGTTCAGATTTATCAAGTGCATTTTAGGGGGATTACAGAAGCATTTCCTTCCCCACCCCGAGCAGAGCTCCCAGCAGCCAAAGACCACCAGAACCTAGCTACAGCCATGCTCCAGGCCCCTCTCCACACCTTCAGACGGGCCTCACGTATGAAGGTACCGGCAGAGGAACCCTGGTGTGTGTAATCCCATCAACGGCCAACATCCAGAGACTTAAAAGCAAGCTCCCAGAAGCGATATCCTGTAGCCTACTTCTCCCTCTGGGAGAAACTGGCAAGCTTCTGAGAGTTTCCTGCCCAAATGGGGCAGCCTTGCAAGCTTCCTATGGTGTATTCATATGCTAAAGCCAGTAACAAACTGGATCTCATCCCCCTGACCCTGAAAGAGCCCCCAGTGCGAGATAGACTTCTAAGATCTCAGGGAAAGGAGAATGGAGAGGTTACTGAGCCCGCTTGAGAAATCGATGATTAATGGGATTTTGTGATCGTGATTGTGATTGTGACAAAAGCATGCCCCCGTTCCCTTTCCCACGTCACTGGTGCTGTGATGACAGGGTGGCACTATCACACACGTTCTTGGCCGTGGCATGTGCACATTGAGGCATGGTATAGGGGGGAGAGTTTACACATCAGACTGCGGTGCTTGCACATGGGTGCTCACACAGGGGGGGTGTCGCGCTTCTTCTCTGGGTGCTCGTACACACCTGGCTTCGGGAATGGCCCGCAGTCCCTCCCAGTGCCAGGGTCACGGAGAGCACAGGATCTGCAGAGCTGTCAGAGACCTGCTTGGTCCAGCTGGGGTCGGGCCCCCACAGGTGCCCGATCGCCCCAGGCTCTAGACTTGAAGCTTTCTTCCCGGCAGCTAGAAGCATTGGAATTCAGAGATCTAAGTGAAATGAACGGAGTCCAGGCAAACACATCTTTATCTTTCATGCTTTAGTCTTGTATAGGTCATCTGCCTAGTCTTGATTTAATCATTTCCCCGTCGGTATTATTAGTAGGTATCAGTTGTTCCCAGCCCTGCCACTATTAATTTACATTTTTTCCGGGGCGGAATGTGGGGGCTACATCCAGCTGTGTTCAGAGATTCCTGCTGGCTCTACTCCTCTAGGGGGCATTGTGGGGCCAACTGGGGTGCCAGGGATTGAACCAGGGCTGGCTGCCTACAAGATAAGGGCCCTGCCCACTGTACTATTGCTCGGGGCCCCTCTCATTTTGTTTTGGGGGGCCACATCCAGCTGTGATCAATCCTTACTCCTGGCTCTGCACTCAGGAACCACTCCCCGCGGGGCTCTGGGGCCCAGATGGGATGTCGAGGATTGAACCTGGGTTGGCCTTGTGCGAGAAAAGTGCCCTCCAGCCCTATCAGCTCCTCTAATTTGGATCCTCCTCGTTCTCCCTGGCCTTTAGTGTCTTCTTTGGTAAAAATAAGGCAGTTGGTGATTAATTGTCAGTGTTTTTCTGGCTCTCCTATTCGGTGTCTGCATCCACCATCTGCCTGCAGGGGAATTATGGAAACCCCAGGCACTTGACATGGGAGTCTTCTCTGGAGACCCACTTTACTCCAAGGTACGGACGCTGCTTACAAGCTGTCACGCCCCCGCCGCCCCGTGAGTCAGCATGAAGTATTCCTCCAGAGAAGGCTCCGTAGGTCAGATTTATCTCAGAAGACAGCTGTGTAATCCTGAGTCCCTCTCCAGCCCCGCCGCACCACAGAGACATGCTTCTGGGGGGGGCTGAACAGCACATGCCTTCCTCACTTTGTCGAGCCCGTGACAGCACAACTTGAATGCTCCGGCTCTTTCTGTGGAAGCTTTCATAGGACACCAAAATAGAGCGGGTTTGTATCTGGTCCACAGCCCTACTTCTCTAACTGTGAGCCATGGCGCTGTTGCTGTGGGCCTCATTTGTGCAGGAAAGAGTTTCAGTAAGACAGTGAACCAGGGGCTGAAGAGATTGTACAGGGGTTAAGGCTTTTGCCTTGGACGCAGCCAGCCTGTCTCGACGGTTCAGTTCCTGACACTGCATATAGTCCCTTGAGCAGTGCTAGGAGTGATCCCTGAGTTCCCTAGGTGTGACCTGAACACACACACACACACACACACACACACACACACACACACTTGAAAAATTTAGTAAAAAGCAGCTTTGTGGTTTGACTTTTCCACTCAAGCGTCTCACCGAACCTGGTAAGCTGTCAATATTTGCTTTCTGAGTCCCACTGTTTGTCGTATGAAGACTGACTTGAAAATACATATTGTAAAACAAAAGCACTTGAAAGTGTGTATTATAAAGGGATGGGTGTTTGAGCACAGTATGACTGAGACTCGATTCTAAAAGCCCTGTAACTGTTCTCACCGTGACTTAATTAAAAAATAAATTTAGAAAAAAAGTGTGTATTATCAAGAAACAGGAGCTGTAGAGAGAGTCTTGCATACAGCCGACCCGGGTTTGAGCCTTCATAGCACACAGGGTCTGAGTGTGGCCAGGAGTAAGCTATGAGCCCTGCTGGCGTGGCCTCCCAAGCCAAAAACAATTAAAAAGAAGACAAGCCAATGAGAAAAAATTTGTTTACTTATTGGGGCCACACCTGGCAGTGCTCAGGGGACCATATGAGATGCCAGTGACCTAACCCGGGTCAGCTGTGCTAGCTCCTTACCCTTGTATTCTATCTCTGGCCCCAAGGACTTTTAATTTAAAAGCAAGCTTTGGAGGAACAGTTACTGCGAAGGTTGGGGTGCAAGTATTCAGGATATGAGCCCCCCATCCCCTTCATTCGCTGGGGAAAATATTAGAGCCCAAAAGGCAAATATAAAGTTAGATAATCAAAATAACATGTGGATGGAGGAGAGACCCAGGGAAGTAGAGAAAGAGGTCTATAAAAAATAGGGCGAATAGGGGCCGGAGTGATGGCACAGCGGGTAGGGCGTTTGCCTTGCACTTGGCCAACCCAGGTTCGATTCCCAGCATCCCATATGGTCCCCCAGGACCGCCAGGAGCGATTTCTGAGCGCATGAGTCATCAGGAGTAACCCCTGTGCATCGCTGGGTGTGACCCAAAAAACAAAAACAAACAAAAAGGGTGAGGGGCTGGAGCGATAGCACAGCGGGTAGGGCATTTGCCTTGCACTCGGCCAACCCGGGTTCAATTCCCAGCATCCCATATGGTCCCCTGAGCACCTCCAGGAGTAATTCTGAGTCCAGAACCAGGAGTAACCCCTGGCACCGACGGGTGTGACCAAAAAAAAAAAAAAAAAAAGGGCGAATATGAGAGGGGCTCAAATTGGGTTCAGCAAAACGGTTTCCCCTCCGCTCACATTGATGACTCTGTGTATTCTGAGGTTACACGGTGGGGTGGGGGGCGCTCCAGGGCCCACACATCCCTTTATAATACACACTCCCAAGCCATGAGACGACTTTTTGGCCACACCTGGTGGTGCTCAGGGCTTACTCAAGGCTGGTGCTTAGGAATAAGTCCTGATAGTCCTCTGGGGGCCATGTGGGATGCTGGGGATCGAATGTGGGTGGTCTGCGGTGTGCAAGGCAAATGCCCTGCCTGCTGTACTACCTACTGCTCCAGCCCAGTCATCAGCCTCCTTTCTCTGGCTTTGAGTTGGGTCCAGACAGGGGGCCACAGGCCGCAAGGCGCTGTGCCATGTCCTTTAGGAGATGATCCGTAATTGGCTGAGTCCTTCTCAGCATCCTTCCTGCGATTCGCCCTCAACTTTTCCATTGTCTAGACTGGAAGGCACCAGAAGCAATTCAATAAAGGATCAATGTTAGCAGACAGGTGTGCGCTCTGGGCATTTCCGCCTCTCTCCACACTGCTCGGGACTTGAGATTTCAGACTAGCTGCTCTATGCAAGCAGCAAAGGAACGGAACAAAGGAAAAAAAACCTTCAAATTGCCAACACTGTCCAAGCTACGCAAATACATTTGTTTCAGTCAAGCCTCGTCGGTGATCTAGCTGATTGGCAAAGGCAAGAAAACACCAGGGGTGGGGGCTGGAGCCATCGCACAGAGGTTTGTGAGCACGCGGCCAGCCCGGGTTCCATCCCCTGCATCCCATATGGTCCCCTGAGTCCACTCTGGGAGTAATTCCCGAGCACAGAGCCAGGAGCTGGCCCTGAGCACCGCCGGGTGTGGCCCATACACCAAAAAAGAAAGAAAAAAAAAGGAGAGCTGAGGGACCAGGGGCGGGAGGGGCAGGGAGGGAGCCCCCGAGGGCTGGAGCGAGCGGGACTTCTGCGGGAGTTCTCATTGGACCCGCGTGGAGCCTGCGGGACTTCTGGTTGGACCAGCACCGGGGCGCCCACGGGAGCCGGATCCGCTGCGGATCAGAGAGGTCCTCCCCGGGCGCGGGCGGCGTCCCAGCTGTCACAGCCCGGCCGGCGGGCGCGCGCACGCGGCGCGGTCAGCCCCGCAGGTCTCGGGACAGCGCCCGGGCGTCCGAATCAGCCCCCCGCGGCCCCGCGGCCAGCCTCGCCGCCGAGGGCGCTCGCCGCCCGAGTCCCACCCGCCCCCGGGCCGCGGCCCGCGGGCCCCGCGCCCCCCGCCCCCGCCGCGCCCCAGACAAAGCCGGGAGCCCCCGCGGGCCCCGCGCGCGCCCCACGTGCTCGGCGCATTGTCCCGCCGGCCGGTATCGCGGCGCCCAGGCGCGCGGGCGGGGCGGGGCGGGGCGCGGCGGGGGCGGGCCCGGGGCGCGGCGGCCGGGGCGCCGGAGCCGCGAGAGCAGCGCGAGCAGCACAGCAGCATGGCGGGGCCGCGCCGCCCGCCGCCCGGCCGCCCCCGCCGCCGCGCCGCCGCCGTGAAGCTGCTGCTGGGCGTCTTCCAGGTGCTCCTGCCCTGCTGCCGCCCGGGAGGGGCGCAGGGACAAGGTCAGTTGGCGGCGCCGCCGGCCGCCCCCTCGCCACCCCGCCCCCGCTCGCCTCTTTCTTTTGGGGAGCTGCGGGGAGGGAGCCGCGGGGCGCGGGGCGACGCGGGGCGCGGGGCCGGCGCGCGGGGGAGGGGGGAGAGACCCGGGGCGGGCTCGCGCGGCGCGCGGGGGCCCCCTTTGCCGCCCCCCGCCTCCGCCCCGAGCGTCCCCTCCCGGGTCCCCGCCGCCCCCGCCGGAGAGCTGGCAGGTCGCGGGGCGCGCAGACCGCTAGCCGCGCGCGTCCCGGAGCCTTTGTGCGCGGGCCCGGGGCGCTGCCCCCGCTTTGTGTGGCGCGCGCGGGGGCCCCGCCGCGGCGCGTCTCGCTGCAGCTTTGTTCCCCGAGCCGGGCCCCCGGGGGCCCCCCATCCCGCAGACGCCCACCTCGGATGCTGCGGGAGGCGGAGCCCGGAGCGCCCGGCCCGGTGGTCCGCCTCTCTCCCCGGCACTGGCACCCCCCCGCCCCCCTCGCTCCCCCGACGCTGCCCGCTCTGGCCTCACTGTCAGAGGGGCGGCCGCGGGGGGCACCCCCGTGCATTGTGTGTGCATGCCCACGGCCGGCTGCTCCTGGGCTTCTGCAAGTCCAGGGAGGCTTGTTGGGGCCAGGCGGGTGCTTGGGGATGGGGGGCCCGCCGGGAAACAGGAAGCGTTTCTTTTCCGTGCATGACCGACGCGCTGCATTTTTTTTCTGCTGTTGGTGCAGCGATCGAGCCGTTGCCGAACGTGGTGGAGCTGTGGCAGGCGGAAGAAGGGGAGCTGCTGGTGCCCACTCAGGTGAGGACGCCCAGGTGACAGGACGGGGAGGGGGCGGGGGAAGGAGGAGCGGCCGCGGCTTCCCCGCGGCACGGGCGCCCCGAACGCCTCTTTTTTTTTTGCAAGGCAAATAGAAGCGCCCGGGCCGAGCCGCCAAACACCTGGCACCGGTGGCCCTCCCGGCCGCCTCCCACGCCATGTGACAGGGCGTGAGTCACGCCGGCTCCAAGTTGCAGGAGGTGGCTGCCGTGGCCACCTCAGCAGAGCCGCGGCCAGCGGCTGCAGTGCACGCAGGGGAAGGGCGGGCCCGGCTGGGCCGGCCGGGGCCGGGCCGAGGGTGGCCGAGCGCCGCCCGCCCTGCCCTGCCCGGGCTCCCGAGGCCCCAGCGTGCTGCATTTCCCAAGCGCGAGCGCGCCCTCCGTGCCAGCTGTGCCCAGCGGCTCGGGGCATAAAGATGTGACTTTCAAGGATGGCGGTCTTGGATGTTCTCCAAGCGCCTTTCATTCCTGTTCAAATACACCCTCCTAAGAACTCGAATTTCAGGTTTTTTGGTCTCCCCCTCCCGGCTTCCCCCCCTCCCCATACGATGATTGCGTGTGGAAAAAACTAGCAACGCGTGGCGTGGGACAGGATCGGCTTCTGCAAATGAGTACCGCCAAGCTTCTATGTTTCGGGTTGAACTTTCAGGAGCCACCCTTGGCTGACCGCGTGCCCATTTGCATGTCATATTATGCACTATTTTTCTGCAGCGACTGTAGTGACCACCAGATGCGGTTGTCTTACCCCCCACCCCCCACGGTGCTACGTTTGGAGTGAAGAGAAATTCAGCTCCTGTGCGGTGTGCTTTTTTTTTTTCTTTCTCCAGACTTCCATTACTTCCCACATTGGTGGTGGCGGGTAATTCTATGTTGTCTGGCTGGAAGAGAAAACAGGATGTCTCTCCCTGCAGTGCCGAGAACGTGCAGTTTTACATTTCAGCTTCCTCCCTCCGCGGGAAGTGTTCGGCAGGGCTGCTTTTGAGATATTTGGATTATTCCGTTTAACCAGGGCTAATGAATAACAGCTTCCAGGCACAGAGGTGATTGTAGAGGAAAGCTTCCCTGGACTTTCCTGGAAAGCCCGCAGGCCTGCGAGGCCAGCCCTTGGAGAACGAGTCTCCTCACCCTCAAATTCATCCCAAAGTGGGAATGAATGGTCCCTCCCCTAAGAAGGAACCCATGTGCATTGGGGAGGGTTTGGAAGACACAGGAAGAGCAAAATAGATCTCAGCCCAGGAATTCTTATTCCTTGGAGGACGGTGCTTGGCTGTGTGGGATCCCCATGCCGCCTAGGTGGATCTGGCTGGAGAAGCTCCTTCCTTTGCGGGGAGGGCGGGGGCTGTTCAGGGCACCGCAGAATGGGGTGCCCTTAGAGCATCCTGCCTGCAGCCCCCTGGGATGCCTCGGGCACTCTACTCCCCTCCCCACTCTCCCTTGTGACAGCTAAAAATGTCTCCAGACTTTGCAGATGTCCCTGGGGGAGACAGATGGCCCGGGTGAGAGGCCTGGTGGCTATTTACATGTATTTGCATTTTTTACTCTCTGGGCCTTTTACTGGTGAGCATTGGAAACCGACCCAAAAAGGAAAGTCATTTGAAGCACTTGTGAGAGGGTTAGTTGAAGGCTCAGAGGCCATGATAGGGTTGTTCTGTGCAGACTCCAAGGTGATTTGAATAAAAGACAAAAGTTGTGCTCTGGTGGTGTTTAGAGGTGTGTGAGACAATAGAGTTTGCTGTGGGTGATCGGTTCACCTTTGGAAGCTGCTTTCTGGGGCGCTCACTGTGGAGGCATTTATAGAGGCATTTATAGCTATGGTATTTGGTCAAAGCTGTAATGAAAGTGAAACTGATAGAAATAAGTGTCTGATGGCTTCATTGCTGAATTTGTAATTCTGGGGGGCTGTTTTAACCTGCATATACCTGGGAGAGAGTGAGGCTATATAGCACTCGATTGCTTTGTGTATGTATGTGTGTATATATATGTATGTATGTGTGTGTATATATGTATATACACACAATATATATGTACATATATAGATATACACATATAGATACAGATACAGATATATCTATATAAACATTCTTACATAGCTAGCTAGGCAGCATATAAATATGCATATATGTAAGCATATAAATATGCATATATGTATGTATATCAAACTGGGGAGAGTTCTGAAAAGTTATTTAGGGGGATTCTTCTCAAAGCGTTTTGCATTTTTTGTCAGAGAAAGTTCCCCGTGTGCTCTAGAGCCTGTTGAAAGACGAGTCCAGGCTGGAGAGATAGTACAGTGGGTAGGGCATTTGCCTTGCATGCAGCCAACCTGAGTTCGATCCTCAGCGTTCCACATGGTTCCCTGAGCACTGCTAGGAGTGATTGCTGGGTGCAGAGCGGGGAGTAACCCCTGAGTATCGCAGGGTGGTTGGCTCAAAAAACAAAAAATAGAAGAGTCGTAGGTGTGATGGCTGTCTGAGGCTTTTCTGCAGAATTAACTGTTAGGTTGGGTGCCTCTCAGTCAGGGAGACTTACAGGCGGCTTCCGGAGGGAGGACTCGGCAGAGGGGAGTGAGCAAGGGACGTTGGCAGATGCAATAGGATGTGCGGTTGGGGGAGATGCTTCAAGGGTGGGACGTCAAGCTTTGTCCATCTGAGTGGGGCTGGGAATGACCCCAGATTACGGAGCATAGCTCTGCTTTGGAGCCTTGCTGGGTGTGCCCCCCTCACCCCCCATCCCCCACGCCCCCCCAAAAAAGATGGGGGCAGGGCTGTAGCTGAGTGGGGGATGCGCCTGTTTTGCGTGTGTGAAGACCCAGGGCGAAGCCCCTGGTCTCGCCACCTAACAGAATCGGACACTTGCAACACTGTTGACTTGCAGCTGTGGATTTCAGACATGTTCTCGGTAGTGCTAGTTTCCTCCCCCACTCCACCCCTCCCCCCTTTTGTTTTCTTTTTGGGCTTTTGTTTTAGGCCACACCTGGCAGTGCTCGGGGCTGACTCCTGGCTCAGAGCTCAGGGATCCCTCCTGGTGGTGAGTGGGGCACCCCATGGGGCGCCAGGAATCGAACCTGGGTGGGCTGCGTGCAGTGCAAATTGTCCTGCCTGCTGTATACTGTCACGCTGGCCCACTCCCAGCCTCTTAAAAAATAAATAAATAAATAAATAAATAAATAAATAAATAAATAAAAGCCGGGCCTCTCAGTGATCAGGAATAGCACGGCTGTACTGGAAGCCAGTGGGATTGGGGTAAGCGGTGGGACCCCTGCTGGGGCAGGCAGGCCCTTCCTCTCGGCCCATAAGTGCTTCATCTGCAGAGGGGGCAGTAGCGGTGCTGACCTCCGGGCTTTAGCGTGTTCCTGATTTGCTCAGGGACTCGGTGGTGGCTGCTGTCCGGCTGCTGACCTGCAGACTCCTCGCCCCTGCTGGGCAGCCAGGCCCCCGGGCTGAGGACTCGTGTCTCTTGTGCCACGGACCAGGCGCATCATCAAGTGAGGTGTCAGCCTCACTGGGCCTGTCTTGCATGTGGCTCGGACGGCCTCTCCCTGCGCGGTGGGGAGGGGAAGGCGTGATTTCATTCTTCCGTGCACAGAAACGCTTTCCTCCTGCCTCCTCTGTACCTGCCGCGGCGGCTATCTGCTGCCAGAGGGAGGGTGCCCAGAGCAGGTGTGCCCGCATGCTGAGCTGTCTGCGTACACGCCCCTTCTTGCTTGGCTTTCGCGGTCCGAAACGGAATCCCTTGTTTCCGTGGACCTGTGGCGGGCTCGTCCTCCGGGCCCCTTGTCCCTGGGTGGGCCTTGTTGCCCACTCTGGGCTTCTCTTCAGAGGGCTTGGGGCCCCTGGTACCAGGGTTCTGCCCACCGTAGCCTTTGGGAGGCCTCCCCGGAAGAGCTTCGGGGGGCTCTCTGGGTGCCCGATGGATGAGGTGAGTCATATCCCGCAGGAGGCAGGCCTGGGCCCTTTCCTGTCTGTCTCCTCCGGTGCTGTTATCATCTGTCTGTCTGACCTGGCTACCAGACGGCAGCCCAGAATGTGTTTCCTTTTTTGTTTTGTTTCTTCGAGGCTTGGGCACCCCATGGCAGTGCTCAGGACTTAGTCCTAGCTCTGAACTCAGGGTCACACCTGGGGGACTGTAGGCGCTGTCGGGGATGGACCCAGGCTGGCTGTATGTAGGCAGCACCTTCCCCACTGGACTGTCTCTGGGCCCTTTTTTTTGGGGGGGGTCACACCTGGTGATGCACAGGGGTCACTCCTGGCTCTGCACTCAGGAACCACCCCTGGCGGTGCTCAGGGGCCCATATGGGATGCTGGGAATCAAACTTGGGTCGGCCTCATGCAAGGCAAAGGCCCTACCCACTATGCTATCATTTCAGCCCCACTGGGCCTTTTTTTGGGGGGGGGGGAGGTGGAATGCTTGGTGGTGCTCTGGGCTTTCTCCTGGCTCTGTGCTTAAGGGTCACTCCTTGTGGGCCTGGGGGACTATGTGCCAGGGTGGGGATCGAATCCTGGTCGGCCACATGCAAGGCCTTCTCCACTGTGCTACCCCTCCAGCTCCAGATTGTGCTTTTGCGTTTTTTTTTTTTTTTAATTTTGGGGCCACACCTGGCAGTGCTCAGGGCTTCCACCTGACTGCGCTCAGGGATTACTCCTGGCAGTGCTTGGGGACCATATGGGATACCAGGGATCAGCCGTAGGCCGGCCTTGTGTCCTGCCCACTGCGCTATCGCCAGGGCACCCAGAATGTGCTTTTACTTTCACACAGACTTTGCTGGGATGAGAGGAGTCCCAGCTTCTGACCCTGGGTGCAGGGGTCACGAAGCCAATCTGTGCCGAGAGGGACCAGCTGTTACCTGGCGCAGGGGAAGTGCATCTGCTCCGTGGGGCAGGCTTCGTGCTGGCCTTGTTGACTCACCCGGCACTCAGCCACCGTGGCCCTGGCCTGCTTCGGGCCCTGTATAGTAAGTAGGAAGGCGAGGGTCTGCCCGAGCAGCTTCCGGTACGGCTCTTCCTCCTTCCCTGGCGCTGGAGTGCAGATAACGGAAATGGGTAGAAAGAGAAACCGGAAATGCTAAGGTGAGCCTCTGAGTTTTATGCAGCTTCAGATCGGGGATGATGTAATGTGTTGCTGCAGGGGGTGAATCATTGACTAGTGTTTGGAAATCTTTTTTTTTTTTTTTTTTGGTCATAGAGAGTTATTTTTGGTTTAATGCACTTCCACTCTCAACGTTAAAAAATAATTAACTTGAAGGCTAACTCCTATATTGTTGAAGTTCTTTACCATCGTCAACACAGGTGATGGTCAGTGAAGTATTACGACCTGATGAAACTGAGGCAGAGTTGTGGAATAACGCGCTCTAAGCTATTGGAAAGTGGAGGTGCAAGAATTGTTTGTTTGAGGGGCGCGTGCAGTGGTGCTGAGGCCTTACTCCTGGCTCTGCCTTAGAGATCACTCCTGGGGCTCGGGGAGACTGTCTGGGTTGCTGAGAATTGAACCGAGGTTGGCCGTGTGCTCAGGCTCTTCAGGTGCAGGAATTGAACCCAGGGATTTCCGCCATGGAGCTGACATGCGAATTCTCGAGGATTCGGCCAAGGCAGAAGAATCCTTTTGGACCAGAGGAGTCAGATCATGGCGATGAGTTCTTGTGTCTGACGGAAGTCATTTCATCCTCGGCTTTTGCTCCGGAGAGAGAGTATGGGGGGCAGAGGAGTGCACTTGCCCTGCATGTGGCTGACCTGGGTTCAGTCCTTGGCTCCAGGTCTGTTCTCCTGAGCCGCCGAGCCGGGCCCTGAGCACTGCCGGGTGTAGCCCCCAAAACCAAAAGAGAAAAATATAATAAAAAAGACAAAATAAAAGCACACCTTTCTTCCTACCTTTGCCTCCGGTGATGCTGTTCTTAAAATAAACTGGGGGCAGGGCAGTGGGACTGAAGAGATAGAACAAGGATCCCCGGCATCCCAGATAGTCCCCTGAGCACTGCCAGGAGGGATTCCTGAGTGTATAGCCATGAATAAGCCTCAAGCATCGCAGGATGTGGCCCCAAATGAAAAACAAAAAAAGTAAAGAATTCTCATCCCTCCCCCCCAGAAAAAAAAGCAGCTCCCCTGCCTCCAAAAGAAAACCTGGGGGCTACTCACTGGCCTGGCAGTGGTGTTTGCATATTTATTTGGGTGTGGGGCCTGCTGGGGTCTTATGGGGTCCTGCACTTAGTTGTGTTCATACCGGTACTCCTGACTGTGGTGCTTGCACATCTCTACATCTCTGCGGTCGGGGGGCTCTCCTGAGGCCGCACCCTTTTTAGTTGCATATGCACTCCCCCCCCCCCACCGGAAGTTACTGGCATTGAGGAGCACAGACCTCCTCTGGGCCTCTCCTGTGTTATTGCGGAAAAGGCAGTTGCTTCATGCGGGTTTCAACAGTAGCTCCTTCCGCTTGGGTTTGGAGACAGTCTTGCAGACCTGTCTTGCAGGTCCCCGGGGCCCAAGATGAGCCGGGTTTGGGCTGCCCGGAGGGCTGGTGCAGCGAAGCCAAGTGGTGTCCTGGTGCAGCCGATGGACGCCTGGGGCCATCCCTGCTGAGTGGTGGCAGGTTGGAGGAGGAGTGCAGGGAGGGAGTTGCAGGTTGTTTTGTTTTGGGGCCACACCAGGTGGTGCTTAGGGCTTACTCCGGCTCTGCACTAAGTAATCACTCCTGAGGGCTCAGGGCACCCTGTGGGAAGCTCGGGGTTGAACCTGGGTTGGCGGTGTGCAAGGCAAGGGCCTTCCGCCCGTACCAGCACTGTACTATCCTACAACTGCGCCCTCCCTGCTGGCAGGAGTTGAAGATTCTATGGCAGGGAGGGTGTGATGCGGGTAGGCTGGAAGGCAGAAGAGAGAATGATGGGGGAATTGGGTGGGGAGGGGGGAATTGCAGGCGAGGTCCCTGCCCTGGAGTGTTTGGGGTTGTTGGGAGATAAGGCTGGTAATACCCGAGATAACATTCATGTGCTAAGCAACAGGAAGTGAGAGTGTTTGGGTGTACTGGGGAGGTGTGGGGCCTCCAGCAGCCTCCTTGAGGATCCTGCTGTGTGCCGGAGGAGGTGTGGTGTGGCCTCGGCAGCCCGGGCTAAGAGCAGACCAGCACCAGGGGGCCACAGGGGGATCTGGAGCAGGGAGGAGTTCAAGGTGTCCGAAATGTTCTAGGATGTCCCAGACCAGATGTCCTCCAGCCTGTGGTTCCTGTTTCAGACATAAGTTACAGGGCTCAGGTGATAAGTACGGTGTGGTAGGGTGTTTTCCTTGCATGCAGCCGACCCTGGTTTGATCCCCGGCATCCCATAAGCACCGCCAGTAGTAATTCCTGAGTGCAGAGCCAGGAGTAACCCCTGAGCATCCCTGGGTGTGACCCAGAAAGTCACCTCACCCCCAATAAAACCCAAAGGAAAAAACTAGAACAGAGATAAGTTACTCTGAAAATCTGCCCTCTTGGTCGGGGGTGGGGGGGTTGGGGCGGGTTGGGAGACGGCTCACTCCTGACTCTGTGACTCTGGTGGGGCTTGTGGGGTCATACGGGGTCCCAGGGACCGAACCCAGGTTGTCCTCATGCAAAGCAAGTGCCGTAATTTTTCCAGCCCCCAAGTTTACCCTGTTTAAGTCGACAAACATGAAGTGTCTCCCCACTAGTCCCCAAGGTTACCAGCTCCCCTGACTGCTCCCCCACCCTGGGGAGGTGCTGCCACTTTAGTTGCCACCACGGGGTGTCGGCCTCGTGGTGGTGCTGGGTAACGACTGACGGGGCAGGTCGGTCTTGAGGTCATAACGCAGACAGGCCAGATGCCACTCGGCGAGTGGTGACCCGTTCTCCGGGGGCTGGTTTGTTGGCACAGAGAGGGGCGAAGGCCACGGGGCGGGTGTTGTGGGGAGGCTGTGGGAGCTGGCAGTGACCAGATGACACTGAGGTTTGTGCAGGGGTGAGGGGGCGGGGAGGGTCTGTGGGGAAACTTTGTGGGGTGCTCGTGGACCAGGAGTGGTTCTTGTGGTAAGACAGGGCCCTGCTTGACTCTCGGGGTGGCAGAGGGAGAAGTGGGGGCTGGAGAGAGGGGTTGGGGGTTGCCAGGTGACAGGCGTGGGGGAGGGGAGGCTGGGCAGGGAGGGGGAGAGCCGGGAGGCAGCACCGGGACCTGCCCCTCCGTGTCCAGCTCGGGGGGGCCTTTTCCTGCATGGAGCTTGACTTTAGGCCCGTGACTCAGGCAGAAGGTGCAGGCGCGTTTTTTGAGCCTGGCATCTGCCACCCGGGCAGTGTTCTTCTGCCTTTCGTCCAAGTGTGGCGGAACATGGCAGGAATTCACGGAGCGAGCCCCGCACGCACCCATGCCTGCATGCCCGGGGATCTGGCGAGTCCTTCGGCTGTGCCGTGAGGGGGAACTGCCTGCTGGGCTTCTCTGCTGGTGGGCTGCATGCCGTCAGGTGCTTGGGCCCCAGGCCTCGCGTCTTAAACTGGGTGGCAGTGTCTGTGGGGCTGAGTAACTGAATGGGAATGGGGGGGAGAGACTTTAGAACAACTTTCTCCATGATTTACTGTCCCTGGGCTGTTTGATTTGTAGACCTGCTTTATATATTTATGAGCCTGGGGTGGCATAAACCTTTCTCAGGAGGGAAGGGATTGTGAGGGAGAAAGTCAGGCCGCCCTGGGTTGGGGCCACCTGCCAGCCGCCGACTCTGAGTAATGTCCACACGAGTGTTCTTCTTTCAACAAAGGTTTGTCCAGGGCCTGCTGGGGTCGCAGTTGTCACTGGACACATTCTGACGTTTGTTCCGAGCTCACTGGCCCAGGACCGGGGAGAGAGCCCTGGCCTTGCCAGCTTGATGCCCGGCACCACTGTTGGTCCCTTGGGCCCCACCTCAGAAGCCATTCCCGAGCATTGCCAGGTGTGACCCCCAGCCCCCTCCCCTCCAGAAGAAAAAGTCCATTAATCGGTGGGGAGATTTTTGTGTTCCTTTGAAACCAATGCTGAAGTGTGTTCTCTGTCACCAGGGCGACTCTGAAGAGGACCTGGAGGCGCACTATCAGGAACACAGGTGAGGGGGCGCGGGGGGCGGGGGCTCACTGCCCACTGGGTGTGGGCGAAGGCTGGGGTGTGGCTGTGCATGTGCCTGCCTGGTTCCTGGAGATTTGGGGAATCTCTCTGGGGTGGCTTGGTGTGAAAGCAAAGTGGCACGTGGCTACACCCCCACCTCACATGCACCCTGAGTCTGTGGTTCCAGGTCACGCTGGCACCTTCCATCTTGTCCCTACACAGCGTCGGGCATGTGTCGGGTGCTGGGTGTAAAGCACGGAGCAGGACCAGCCTGGGATCGTGGGGCGCAGCAGGGACCCCTGTGCTATTCAAGCAGATGACACAGTAGTTAGGCCGATGGAACCACCCAGCAGGAAGCAGCCTGCTCTTAGAGAGTGGGGACCCTCCTGCAAAGATGACATTGGAGCTGATGTGCTGGGCTGGGCAGGGGCTGGCATGTGCAAAGGCCCTGAGGTGGGATGTGGGACCAGGGCCCGGGGACCTGGCCAGGTTGCTGTGGAGAGGAGGAAGGTGAGGTGGGTCAGGTGCCGTGTGAACTTTCAGTGGAGTGAGTGGATCTGCAGATTGGTGCATGGCCGTTTTGGGCACGTTCTGCCTTGGCTGTCGGGCAGCCCCTGCCAGTTGTCTAAGGGGATGTTTTTGAGCCCTGGGAGCTCCATGGAGACTCTGAGTGGTACCTGAGTTCAGGGGCAAGTTTCTGGGGAGTGTCAGGGGCTTTCCGTGCACAGGGCTGAGTCCAGTTCGATTCCCGGCACTGTATATGGTCCCCCGAGCCCCACCAGGAGTGATCCCCGAGTGTAGGATAAGTCCTGACACTGCTGGTGGGGCTCCAGTCCCCCAGCCCCCCAAGGAACCAGGGAGGCAGCTGGTAGCTCCCCCCAGGCTCCGTATGTGTGTATCCCCCGGAAACAGGTGTAGGGTAGCTCGGCCAGCTTCCCCCATCTCCTGTCTCGCTTCTCCCCTTCCCGGGATGGGCATACTCTGCCCCAGCCGCGTCTGCAGTGGGCCTCAGGGCAGATGGGCGGTGTGTGGAGGCTCTCGCCCCCCAACCCCGTTGGTTTGTGCTGGTCAGCATGGATTCCTCTGTGGTTAGCAAATACTTCCAGCTCACCAGTGGAGACCCCAGCGGAGACCCAGTCCTCTGGCAGTGGATGGGTCATTTGAAACAATGTTTAGTGAGAATTGCCGGCTTTTTTGTGTGCGTGTGTGGGGGGGTATGTGGTGGTGATGGAGGGACATGCCCAGCTCAGCTCTTACTCCTTGCTTCTGAAGTCGGGGCTCACTCCTGGCAGGCTGGGGTCTATAGGGGGTATCTGGATTTGAACCCTGGCACCGCATATGGTCCCCTATGCCTGCCTGGAGTGATCCTGAGCATAAGAGCCAGGAGAGAGCCCTGAGCATCACTGGGTGTGGCCCCAAAATGAGAGGAGGGGTGCTGGTGGGGGTCTGAGTCAGGCTGGCGGCCATGGTGGCTGCAGGGGCCCGGAACGTCCTAGGGATGAGCTCTGGGGTACGGCGGAGTCAGTGCTTATTAGCAGAGTCGGGAGGCTTCTAGAGTCGGGAGGTGATGGTAGGGGTGGTGCGAACAGGGTGAGGGAGGGGATCGCTGGAGCTCCGTTGGTCGTCCCCTAGGAATGTCTCAGGGAGACGCTAAGGTGAGGGGGACAGGGAGGCTGGGAGTGGGGGGGAGGTGCTCCCCTTGGCTCTGGGTCTGCCTGTGGTGTTCTCCTGTCTCAATGAAGCCAGCCACTTTTCTTGGCACCAGTTTTCTGTCCAACATAGAGGTCAGAATGGGGTTTTTCTATGTGGGGGATTTAGGGCCACACCTGGTGGTATTTGGCGGTACTCCGGGCTCTGTGCTGGGAGGTCGCTCCCACTGGTGCGTGGGGAACCCTGCAGCTTAGGGATCAAACTGGGACAAATACATGTGAGACAGTGCCTTAACCCGTCTG
Organism: Sorex araneus; assembly: GCF_027595985.1. NCBI lineage: Eukaryota > Metazoa > Chordata > Mammalia > Eulipotyphla > Soricidae > Sorex > Sorex araneus. Next base: position 58,791,642 of record NC_073308.1, on the reverse strand, counting down.
TCTGTCTGTCTGTCTCCCCCTCCCCCTCTGGATTTTATTTTATTTTTTCTTTTTGGGTCACACCCGGTGATGCACAGTGGTTACTCCTGGCTTTGTACTCAGGAATTACTCCTGGCGGTGCTCAGGGGACCATACGGGATGCTGGGAATCAAACCCGGGTCTGCCATGTGCAAGGCAAATGCCCTACCCACTGTGTTATCGCTACAGCCCCTTACTCATTTTTAAAAATAAATTTTTATTTTAAAATTTTTTGGCATTTTGGGTCACACTTGGCAATGCTGAGGGGTTACTCCTGGCTCCGCAGTCAGAAGTCACTCCTGGCGGTGTTCGGGGGACCATGTGGGATGCTGGGGATCGAACCTGTGTGGGCCACGTGCAAGGCAAACGCCCTCCCCACTCTACTATTGCCCCGACCCCTGGGTTTTATTCTTTTGCATTCCTTTCTCATTGGCTGGGGAGGAATCCCATAAGTCAGTGGGTGGCTCTCGAGGAACCAGATGTGGTTCCGGGGACCCCGCCAGGCAGGCGCCTGTGCGCTGTACTATCACTCTGGCCCCCTTGGGTTTTGGGGTTTGTTTCAGTTTTGTTTTGGGGCTGCACCCAGGGGTGTTGGGACCCGAGGGGAGTCTGTGCTCTGGCAGCCTGGTCGTCGGGTTGGGGAGGGGGCAGCGCCTCCGGCCCGCCAGGATTTGGTGGCTCCGCCTCTCGCCGCACACTGGACATCCCAGTCCTTACTTAACCCCACGGCACAAGGCGTCCGGGCGGATGTGCGTGTGCTCGAGCTTATTTATGCATTTCTTCCAAGAGTGCTGCTGTTTTCTTCTTGTCACAGACTCTATTTTCAGTTTCTTTTCTTAAATTTTGCTGAAATTGGAATATCATCTTTGGCCACTTTCAGTATTTTTTTTTTTTTAATGTGTGAAGTTCTGTGGCAAGAGGGTCATCCACGTCATTATCATCTGTTCACTTTATTTCATGAAGTAACTCGGGAAAACAACGCTGGTGGCCGCCCCGGCTGACTCTCTCCTTGCTGTGCACAGTTTGACCCGCCGACGGCTGTGTTTCCAATCCCTTTCGTGCACACATTCCAGTGTTTGGCTGTTATTTTATCCCTGGTTGCTTTCCCTGGAGCTCGACCCCAAGCCTCCCTGTTTCTCTTGGCTCTTTTGGGTGGAGATTTGTTCCGTATGTGTCAAGACTGAGCCCAGCATGGGTTGGGCGCTGCCGTCTGTTCCTAGAATAGCAGGGAGGGAAGGCTCTTGCCTTGCTTGCGGCCTACCCAGGTTCGATCCCTGGCATCCCCTATGGTCCCCTGAGCCTGCCAGGAGCCAGAATGAACTTCAGGAGCAGAAGTAAGCCTTGGACACCGTTGGGTGTGATTTCCCTCCTGGTGCGGGGGAGGAGGGTCCGAGGAACAGAAAAAGAAAATGGAAAAGAAAAAATTGGTGTCCCTTTCCCAAAAATGCAGACCTCTCTCTCCCAGGAGTCTCTGTCCAGTGATCTCTGGGAGAGCGGATTAGTTCTGCAACTACTGTTCATTTACCTTCCACTTCCTGTGTAGTTAGGGTGTCTTTGTTCTTTTGGGGGGGTCAGTCTCGGCAGTGCTCAGGGCTTACTCCTGCCTCTGTGCTGAGGGATCATTTCTGGCAGGGTTCAGGGTACTGGGTGTGTGATATGTGGTACTGGGGAATCGAACCCATGTTGGCCACATGCAAAGCAAGCGCCCTACATGCTAGTACTATCATTCCAGCCCCTTTAAAGAAAATTTTGATGCCATTTAAGTTCCCGATGTTTTGCTACTTTTATTTTTTTAGTGAAGTGAAATAGTTTTAAGAAAGAACTTAGAGAGTAACTGGATGAGGGAGTGCAAGATATTAATGCATGATCACCTGTAGGATGATGACATTGCTGTGACTCGGAAGCACCTTGATGGGTGTGACCAGGATACACCTAAGTTCCTTGTGGCAAGGGGGAAAGGACAAAGCAATGCCATCCTACAATCACCCTTGACCCCAGGATATGGGAAGGATGAGGACTGACGGAAAGAGACCAAGGTATGGGTAGCAAGAACTGGACGGGGAGTAAGGGCAGCGGGAAGGGCCTTGGGTCCATGGGGGGCCTCGAGGGGTATTGTAGTTGTCTGTTCATGCTGCAGTCCGCATCGCTGGGAGCAGAGACCCACGCCCCAGCAGCCGGACAGCACAGAGCAATGTCGTGCACAGGAGCCGGGCTGGGAGCCAGCCGGGGGCACTTCAGAGGGAGTTGCCATGGTGGGGGGTCAGTGCTGGAACTTGGGACGTCTGAAGCTCAGCTCTGAGTAACTTCGTAAGGCATGATGTCCTCATACAAAAATTAAACATTAAGAAGAGAATTAACTTGGAGAAATATGAGGGAGAGAGAGACAGACAGAGTGTGAGAGAGAGACAGACAGACACTAGACAATATAGGTTTGTCCAGAGGGGATGAAGCTGAGATGCACGTCTCAGGCAGACCCCCAGTGTGGGCAAATGTGCTTCTTGCAACACTTTAAAAAATTGACCTTTCGGGGGGGTCAGGAGATAGTACAGTGGGTATGGCGCTTGCCTTGCCTGCTGATGACCTGGGTTTGCTGTCCCACGCTCTACACAGGAGCCCTGCCAAGGGTGAGTCCTGAGCACTGCTGCTACGCCCCTCTCACCCCAAATTTGGGCCCTGGCAGATGACTCAAGCCTAAAAGTGCAAGCCTGGGTTTGGTTCCCAGCACTGCGTGGTCTCTTGAGCACCAAACGCAGAGCAACCCTCTGTGCTGCCCTTGCATGCTCTGGAACGGACAAACACAAAGGTTTGGACTGGGAGTTTGACTTGCTATTGTGATGCTGACCTTTACCAACAGTGTGGATCAGGGCTGATCCATTGTGAAGTGACTTTTAAAAACTAATGGCTTGTGAGGGTCAGAGCCACACGGGTGCGGCATTCGCCTTGCATGCGGCCCGCCAGGTTCCGTCACCAGCCCCACACATGGTGCCCCCACAGCCCTCCTAGGAGTGAGCCCTGAGCACCAAGCCAGGCAGAGTAAGTCCTGAGCACAGCCAGATGTGACCTTTCTTTCTTTCTTTCCTTTTTTTTTTTTTTAAAAGTATTTTTTAGAGGCCTGAGAGATAGTACCGCAGGTAGGGCACTTGCCTTACATGCACCTGACCCGGGTTCCATCCCCGGCTTCCCATAGGGCCCCTAGAGCCCCGCCAGGAGTGATTCCTGAGTGCAGGGCCAGGAGTGACCCCAGAGCATCGCCAGGTGTGCCCCTGTCTCCCCCCAGCCCCCACATACATTTGCAGTTACATGTGTGCAGTAGGATTGCACAAAGAGAGAGAATCATCCCTGAGATGATCTGTACAGAGCGGCGACTACTAACTTGGAGTTTGAGAGGAAGCACGAGCATTCCCGAGATTCTCTGCTGTGTCAGTGCCTGGGGGTGCCCACCTCCAGGAGAGCATCTTGGCCCTTCCCGGGCTCTGCTGCACCCCCAGTCTGCCCTGCCCCGTGCGGAGCTGCGTGGCGGGCAGGTCCCTGGGCAGCTCAGGGCTTTTGTTCCTGTGCTCCTGACTTCATCTCTGCAGTGACTAAGTCATTGTGTTTGGGGGAAAGCCAGAAGGGCCATTTGACAAACTTTCTCCCCTCCCCCTGCCCCTGCCCCAGCCGCGTTCCCCCGGGGGTTCTCGGATATCAGCAGTAATCCACCGCCTTGCTGAGAAGGGAAGCTGGCTGCTTCCTTGAAGCCAGCCCCCAGCAGCTGCCCGCCTCTCCTCTCCCCCCTGCCTTTTGTGGCTCCCGGAGGCCATGGCCACGAAGCGAAGCGCTGACCTGTTGGCCAAGTGTGAACCGTGCACTCTTTCAGCTTTGCACGATGCCCCAGGAGAGCCCTGAGCACTGCCGGGCTAAGGCCCAGCATCCCTGGAAGTCTGGAAGCATCTCCCCTGGCACTTTCCCTCCCCGCTGCCCCACGCGCTTTTATCTGATTAGTAGCAGCCAGCCGCGTCCACAGAGACTGTTTGCAGCCGTTCCAGGCAGCGCCTAAGCGTTGGAGCTGGAAGGAGCTGGAAGGCGCTGGAAGGCGCCCTGTTCCCCTTCCAGCCGCGTGGTGACAGGTATAATTGCTGCAAGAGTCTCGTCTTTGTCTTTCGGGAGCTTCCTTGTGCCAGGGAAGGGGGTGCTGGGGCGCCCCTTGCCCCCGCCGGGAGGGGAGCACGCTCGCTCTCTCCCTCTCCAGATCCGCGACTCTTTCCCAGCAAACCCGCAAGCTCCACAGGGCCCCCCTCCCTGGAGGGTCCCGCGTGCTCCTTGCCCCTTGACAGTGCCCCCTGCCCTCGGCTGGGGTTTCTGGACAGAAGGGACTTGCACTCCCCTGCCCCCTCTGCCCTCCAGGGTGAGGGAGGCTCAGACCTCTGGCCGGAGTACTGGCTGCTGATTTGTGTGAGCCGGAAGCCAGGGAGTCCTCTCCCCTCCTGTGCTCCCCACCAGGTCCTCCCCTCCCCCTTTCCTGTCTGCAGGAGCTGAGAGGCCTTCCCCGAGCTGGGCCCCTCACCCCTCAGTGGCCTCCCCCGCTGCACGAGGACTTGCTTCCCCCTTCCCTCTCCCTCTCTTTCCTTCCTTCCTTTCTCCTTCCTCCCTCCCTGCCCGCTCTCCCTGGGCTATCCGTGCTCTCCTATTCCCTCTGCACAGTGCTCTTCTCTGGCCACCCCAGCACGGGTCCTCACTGCTCCCTGGACATCTCTCTTCAGATGTCGCCCTTCTCGGGGGCCAGAGTGATAGTACAGCAGGTCGGGCATGTAGGACGCTTGCCTTGCACGCACCGAACCAGGTTCGAGCTCCGGCATCCCACGCGGTGCTCTGAGCCCAGCTGGGAGTGATGTTTGAGTGCAGAGGCAGGCGTAAGCCCTGGGCATCGCCGGGTGTGGCCCCGCCCCCTCCCACTGATGGCCTTTCTCAGGAGCCTGCTCAGCCGCCTGGCCTCCAGATTCCTTGTAGCGTCCACAGTTCCCGTGCTGGTATTCGAGACTGTGGCTTTTGAAATTAGTCATTGCAATTAGTGTGTCTTTTATTTGTCAATTCCTCTGTCCCTCTCGGAGAGCCCGGCAAGCTTCCGAGAGTATACTGCCTGCACGGCAGAGCCTGGCAAGCTACCTGTGGTGTATTTGGTACTCCAAAAACAGGAACAACAATCTCACAATGGAGATGTTACTGGCGCCCGCTTGAGCAAATCGATGAGCAACGGGACAATAGTGCTACAGTGCTTTATTTTTAAATATTTGGGATACTCCGGGCTGTGTTCATGGACTAGTCCTGCGCCTGAGGTCGGGGATCATCCCTGGTGGCGCTGGGGATCGAGCCCCGTGCGCTCTCTCTGTCTCTCGCTCTCTTTCGGTCTCTCTGTCTCTCTCTGTCTCTCTCTCTCTGGCCCCGTGGAAGGCTTCCGCCAGCCGCATCCTGATATGCGGGTAGTGATGTCAGTTGGGTCTCTTCAGTCTCTGGGTGAGTGGCGACACCCAGCTCATTGCTGAAGAGTAGAACTTGGCGTTTCAGTGTTCCGAGGAGAATTTTAATTTCCCTAGGCGGGAGGCTCCATTAGGGAACCACCGATATTAAGGTAATGGGGTCCCCCGGGAGCTCGTTATTCTAGGTGTAAATGAATTGGCACCAGACTCGTGTGTTTTGACAGTCTTTCACATATGAAACAGGGCCGTCCGCCTAATAAGGCTTAACAGCAGAACGTTGCTTGTTTCATAAGTAATGACTACAAGAGTCTAGACAGCATTTCACAAACGTGTTGCTCAATAAAAGAAGCTTCTGGAAGCATTGTTTCAGGAGGGCGGTGGCAACACTGTATACGTGGTCCTTGTGTTGCTTTTCCCACAGAGGCGTGGGGAGACCACCCTAAACAGTCTGCAGGGCCGGAGGGATAGTTCAGGGGCGAAGGTGCTCGCCTTGATTTCAGCCCTGAACCATCCCCCTTCAGAAAATAAGGTCTGCTCAAAGTCTGGAATGTTTTTTGTTGTTTTGGAACTATACCTGGCAGTGCTCAGAACTAACTCCTGGCTCTGTGCTCAGGGATCACTCCTGGCAGGTTCAGGGGACCATAGGGATGCTGAGAATCGAACCTGGGTTGGCCGAGTGCAAGGCAAATGCCCTCCCCGCTGTGCTATTGCTCCAGCCCCCCCCCCACCTCTATTCTTAACTGTTTGCAGAGTCTTCATTATCCAAGGAGGCTGGACCAGGTAAAGGTCCCACGAGCAGTGCATGAGAGTAGCTGTTTTACTACATCCATGCCAGCACTGGTGGTTTCCAGGATTTTTGAAATAGATTCTCAACTGTGAGGTGGTTTTTCATAATTCTGACTTGCATTTCCCTGGTAATCCGAGGTGATGAACACTTTTTCATATGTCTGTTGGCCATGTTTCATGAGGAACCATCTCCTCTCCCTGTTTTTCTGATGGGCTTGTTTTGCTGTTGAGTTTTGGGAGCACTTTATATATCTCAGACATTAGGCCCCTGATGTGTGATGTGTGAATATTTGGAGACCGTCTCTCCTTGATACATAGAAGGAATTGAATTCTCCAGTTGGCCCTCACTACTCTGGGTCCTGCCTACCAAATCTTCGGGGGAGAAAATGAGCATGACTTGCAGCAGGGTCCCAGAATTGGGGCCTCAGACCTGCTTTGTTGTTCACTAAATATCTCTAGGGCTCTAGTTTCATTTTAACAGTTTTAATGGTATCGGGGTGGGGGGTTGGGCCACACCCAGTGGTGCTCAGGGCTTAGTCCTGGCTCTGTGTTCTGGAATGATCCTCGGCAGTGCTTGGACCGAATTCAGCGCTGGGGATTGAACCTGGGTCTGCAGGATGCAAGGCAAACCCCTGGTAAGGGGTTACCCTGTACTTGCTCCGACGCCCAGGCTGACTTTGGAGATCATGTGCCACTGTAACGTGTGCCCAGAGGTGGCCTTTCATTCCGCGATCCACATGCTGTGCTGTTGACTTGCTGTGCAAGGAGGTATTTTCAGCTTCAAGTAACAGAAAACCCTGACTCAACCAGCTCCCACAAGCAAGAGGGTATTATGTCACCTTGCCAGAAGCCCGGAGGCAGGGCGGTTCTGGGCAGGTGCACTGGGCCGGCCCGCGTCAGCACTTGGAGTCCGGAGCTCTGTCTCTGCTGCAGACTCAGCTCTCCTTGCCTCAGTCTCTTATCTGGGCCCCCCATTATTATTATTATTATTTTTTAAATTTTTTGGCTTTTTGGGTCACACCCAGCGATGCTCGGAGGTTCACTCCTGGCTCTGCACTCAGAAATCACTCCGGGCGGTGCTCGGGGGACTGTATGGGATGCTGGGGATCGAACCCGAGTCGGCCCCATGCAGGAAAAATGCCCTACCCGCTGTGCTACTGCTCTGTCCCCTGGGGCGCCCCCCACCCCATTATTGCCAGGGCTTGGGGGAGCTGCAGACCTTCGCAGCCTTGAACTTCCAGGGACAGGTTCGAAGCGAAGACTGAGCACTCACCCAAGCTCTAACCATCCAAGCAACTCACCAGACGTTACCCTGCTTGGCGTTCAGAGACAATCTGGGATGATGGGAACCTTTGCTGTTCCTCACCTCTGAATCAGTGAAGTCAGAAGCTTTTTTTCTTTCAAATCCTTGTGGCCTACCTAATTATTATTATTTTTTTTTTTTGCTTTTTGGGTCACACTCGGCAATGCTCAGGGGTCATTACTGGCTCTGCACTCAGGAATTACCCCCAGCGGTGCTCAGGGGACCATATGGGATGCTGGGAATCGAACCCCGGGTCAGCCGCTTGCAAAGTAAACGCCCTACCCGCTGTGCTACCGCTCCAGCCCCAACCTAATTAATTTTTAACGTTCGGTTTTTAGCAAGCTCAAGTGTTATTCTTCAGGCATATTCCATCGCTAGGATATTGAAACACGATGGATGGCTTTGTTTCATGTCTTTCCTGTAAACATGGTAACATAGAAGGATTACTTCTGGGGCTTGAACAGAAACCACCATGATACTGCGATTTCCCCCCCTCCTGCCCCCAGCTCCCTGGCAGGGATGCTGGAGCCCCAGAGCTGAGCTGGTGTGGTGCTGCGGGGAGGGGGAGGGGGCCTGATGCCAGAGGATGGCACCGGCAGAAGCTGGTTCCCCCACTGGAAACCTGTCTGACCAGTTTTCAGGCCTTCTGGGCTACTGAATCAGAAGCTCCAGGGAGTGCCCTGTGTGCTTCCGAGATGACCCACCCCGCTTGGGGACCTCCTGGTCCAGGGAAAGGTCTCCCGCAAGCATCTCCTGGGGCGCCAGCAAGGGCTTGTGGGGGATGCAGGCCCGGGGCGGGAGCTGGGGACTGGGTTTTCAGTCCCTCGAGAGAGTCTAGCTTTTTGTTTGGGGGCCACCCCTGCTGGCGCTCTTGGCTCTGCATCTAGGAATTGCTCCCACGGGTGCTTAGGGGACCGTAACCTGGCCGGTTGGGTGCAAGGCAAGTGCCCTGTCTGCGCTAGTGTTGCTCCAGCCTGCAAGTCTAACCTTTTCACAGGGAATGGAGTTTCCACAGACTGGACGGGTCCGTTTCTGCTCAGTTGTGTATGTGTGTGTGTGGGGGGTGGAGGGATGCGGGGTTCCTCCTCCCCCACCCCTTCACACCAGTGCCCTGGCAGGCCTGGTAAACAGGTGGGTTAGGCCCAGGCAGGTCAGCTTCCAGGGGGCAGCTGAGGAACTTGCTCGGGAGAATTCATTCATTATGAGGGAAGTGCGTCTGGCAGGCAGCCTTGGCTCAGTAACACACGGGCTCAGTGATGGGAGGGGAGTGGCCCGAGTGTGTGAGCGCTCGGAACCGCCTTCTGGCCCAGCTCCTGCCGGGCACATGGCTCGGGCGCGCTCTCTCTCTCTCTCTCTCTCTCTCTCTCTCTCTCTCTCTCTCTCTCTCTCTCTCGCTCGCTCGCTCGCTCGCTCTCGCTCTCGCTCTCTCGCTCTCTCTCTCTCTCGCTCTCTCTCTCGCTCTCTCTCTCCTCTCTCTCTCGCTTGCTCTCTCTCTCTCTGTCTCTCTCGCTCTCTGTCTCTCTCGCTCTCTCTCTCGCTCTCAGCTCCTGCCAGGCACATGGCACGCTCTCTCGCGTGCTCTCTCTCTCCCCCCTTCCTCTCTCTCTTCCCCTCTCTCTCCCCTCTCTCTCTCTCTCTCTCTCTCTCTTTCTCCACCCCCCCTCTTCCTCTCTCTCTCTCCCTCTCCCTCTCTCTCCACCCCCTCTCTTCCTCTCTCTCTCTCTCTCTGTGCGTGAGGAGGTGGGGGGAGTACTGAGAGAGTGCCAGAGAAAGTCCTCCTAGTGGGGGTGTTGGAGTGTGAGGAAGTATCTGTCAGTGAAGTGAAAACAGAAAGAAATGTGTGTGAGCGAGAGTCCCGTCCTCGAGTCAGTCGAGTGGGGGTGTTGGGGTTTGAGGAAGTTTCTATCACTGAAGTGAAAACGGAAAGAAATGTTCTAAAATTTCTGTGAGAAAAGGGCCACGGGCAGGAGCAGTGAGGCGCCGCTCCTCTGAAGGGAACTTCCAGGGTTGCCCACCGTGGAGAGGGTGGGGTGGGGAGGAAGGGCCTGGCCGCCCCGGCCCTCAGGCTGGGGATTCCCTGGGGTTCTTTCTCTCAGGGGGCAGGAGGGGTGGGTGGGTGGGGGCATGGGAGGTTCCTGAGGGACAAAGGTCAAGTTCAAGCACGTGTGACCTCCCTCTGGCTGCCATGACAGCACCTCAGTCTAGGTGACTGCAAGGGGTCACAGGTTTGGTCTCTTCCAAGGTGTTGCCACGGGGAGGCCCTCTGAAGGCTGAAGGGGGCCTTCCCTGTTTCTCTCAGGTTTCTTGGTTTGCCCATGTCTGGCTTGGGGGCGTGGGGGGGGTGTAGGGTTCTCAGCCCACAGCGTCACCCACTTCCCCTCTGCATTGTCCTCTCATGCACTCCGGTGTCCCCTTGTCTTCTTGGGATGCCTCTGCCCAGGCCACCAGCCTGCCCCACTCCCGACAGCCTCCTCAGAACCAGAGATGTCTGTGGTGGTGATTGTTTCCAAGGAAGCTCAGTTCTGAGGCGGACGGTCGGGGTCGGGCTGGGCACCGAAGCACGATGTTCGGGGGAACAGAACTCAGCCCATGGGACGGACACTCGAGGTTTCAAGCCCTCGTTTCCCTTCCCTGAGCCCCCTCGGCCTGGCACTTGGGGACACAGCTGAGGCTGAGGCGGCAGCCTGCTGCACTCCCCCCGCACCAGTCTCTACCTGTTCACTGACCCCAACTTTTTCTTTTGGCTTTTTGGGCGATGCTCAGGGGTTACTCCTGGCGGTGCTCAGGGGACCATATGGGATGCCGGGAATCAATCCAGGGTGACTGTGTGAGGCACGTGCCCTCCCTGCTGTGCTATTGCTTCGGCCCCTGACCCCGACTTTTGGTGCCACAAGATCTCTCTGGATCCTTTATTTCTGACAGCCTCGCCAGTGGTTTCCACAGAATTGTGTGCTCTGGGTCAGGAGGTTTTTGGCATGGGGTGGGAATTCTTGTCCCCCCCTAGTTTTCGGGGCCCACATTTGCTGCACGTAGGGCTTATTTCTGGCTCTGTGCTCTGGGATTACTCTTGGGGGCCCTGGGGGGGGGGCCACGTGCCATTGGGGGTTGGGCAGAGGCCGTCCCCGTGCAAGGCAAGTGCCTGTCCAGTGTACTATGTCTCTGGCTTAGGATTTTTTTTCTCTCCTTGGAGGAAAGAGTGGGAGTGTATAAGGATATTGGCCTCAAGCTTGCCAAGGAAGGCTGAGTCTGGAAATCAAACAGTATCCCTCAAATCTGGATTTAGAAATTGGAATGCCAGACACCTCTCAGGCGCGCGCGCGTGCGTGTGTCTGCGTGTCTGTGCCTTTGGGGGTGCACACTCAGTAATGCTCCAGGCCTGCTCCTAGCTCTGTGGTGCTTAGGGATCGTTCCTGGTGGCCCTCGGGAAACTAGGTGTGGGGCTGGGGATCGAACTTGGGTTGCCCGTGTGCAAGGCCAGTGCCCCCCGTACTCTCTCAGTGACTCCTGCCTGGTGTGTAAGTGTCTGAAGTGGACTTCATGACCAGTTTGTTTGGTTTTGCTTTTTCTGCCACGCCCGGCGGTGCACAGAGTCAGCTGCTGTCTCAGGAGTCTGGGGATTATCTTTCCTGGTCCTGGGGGACCGTCTGGTGCTGGAGACAGAACCCAGCGCTCCGGCGTGTGAAGCCTTCCACGGGCACTCGGCCCTTGGGACCGTCTCCCCGGCTCTCGGACCAGTTTGGACATCCCCAGCATCTTTGTGTGGGTGGCTGTGTCGAAGCGAATCCCGGGGCGCTTGGCGGGAGAATTGGTCTGGCGGGAGAATCTTCCCTTTCCTGGAAACGCTGGCGTCGAGATTAGCCTCTTTCTGTCACTGATGGATTGCCAAGTGCTGCTGGCCAGGGGTCTAGACAGGGCTCAAGAAGGGACTAGTTGCAGTTACTCAATTTTAACACCCCTAAAGGTTCTCCTTTTGGGGGGTGTCCGTGTCACCCCCTCCCCCCCAAATTGCCTGTTGGTTTGACTTTCATGTAACTTAATTAGCAGATTCATGTTTTGGGAAAATCTGATCTGTGATCCTAGCCCTGGTTACGGTTGGCATAATTCGTGGGTAATTAGACGCCTCCCCAGTGACTACTCGGGTTATTAGAGGACGGGGCTAATTTGAGGTTGAAATGTGAGCGAGTGAGGACGGAGCAGAGCACCGGCTCACAGGGCCCGAGTCTTTTAATCCGGTTAGCCGGGGCTGTAAATTCGGGCCTCGTTGTAATTTGGAAGGAAGTTTAGGTCGTTGGGCAGGGTTTCCATTCATGGACCGCATTTAGGCCATAATTACGGGAGAGAGCTTCTCCCTCATTGCTGAAACTTGTCGAAGGTGTCGTGAGTATGGTAAAGGGCCCAGGAAAGTGGGGAAGCCAGGGGCAGGAGCAATAGGGCAGCGGGTAGGACCTGTGCCTTGCGTGCGGCTGACCTGGGTTCGATCCCCAGCATCCCAGATGGTCCCCTGAGCACCGCCAGGAGTAATTCCAGAGTGCAGAGCCAGGAGTAACCCCTGGACATTGCCGGGTGTGACCCAAACAGAAAAAAGAAAACGGAAGTGGGGAAGCCAGCATCCTCTGCTTCAAATAATAATAATAATAATAATAATGAGAAGAGGGTGGGAAAGAGTGCAGGGGGTAAGGCACTTGCCTCCCAGGCCACGTCAGGAGCTGTGACCCTGAGTCAAATCCCTGATAACAGCATATGGTACCCTGAGCACCTCCAGAGGTCACTCCTGAGCACAGAGCCAGGAGCAGCCCCTGAGCACTGCTGAGTGAGGTCTGGCACCATCCCCTGCTAAAAGGAAAAAGGAAAAAAGAGCCTAAAACCAAAGGCAGGGTTGCAGGTTGCAGAAAGGCAGCCCTGCTCTGAGCCGTGCCCTGGTGGTTGTCCTCCTGAGATGTGAACTAGATCTGTGGTGAGGGCCCTCGGCCACAAGGGGAGGACGGTCCCCTGGCCTCTGCTGCTTTGACGCATGTGGCATCTGGTCTCTCTCTCTCTCTCTCGCTCTCTCTCTCGCTCTCTCTCTCGCTCTCTCTCTCTCTCTCGCTCTCGCTCTCTCTCACCACACCAGCTCAGGACCTCCTTCTGGCCCTGCTCTCGGGGATCACTTCTGGAGGACTTAGGGGACCAAGTGGGGTACTGGGGATTTGATCCAGGGTGGGCCGCCTGCAAGACGGGGGTCTTAATCCCGTGCTCTCTCCCGCCCTACTGGATTACCCTTTCTATTTCTGAGTTGGGCATCAAAGAGGAAATTCGAGGAGGCGGCGGCTGCTCTGAGGTCCACCTGTGAGGCAGTGTCGGTGACTCAGAGGGGGGCCGGGCAGGCGGGTGGGCCAGACCAGGGCGGAGAGCTGGGGTCTGCGGCCCGGCAGCCCGTGGCCGGAGGTGTCAGTTGTGGGGAATTAACTCTCCAGTCTCTCGAGTTGCTGTTTTCTCGGGGGGGCCGTGCCTGCCTTCTGAGCCTCTAATTGCGCCCTGGTTCATCTTTCACTCCCATTGGCATGGTTTGTGATTTTTTTTCTTTCTTTTTAGGGAGTGGGGTTTGGGCCATACTCCGGGGACCATCTGTGTTGCTGGGGAGTGAACAGGACTGTCTCTGTTCCAGGCAAGCCTCTTGCCCTTAGTACTTGCCTCTCCAGCCTGATTTCCTTTTCTTTCTTGGGGGGTGGGGGGGCTCCTGAGTAGTATTTAGAGAGGTTGGGGACACTAGTATTCCACCGTCTGGGCCGGGTGCTTCTCTGACCTTGGGCCCTGCGATGCTCAAGTGCAGCCCACCTGGGGGTGCCTCCAGAACACCCCTGGGTGCTGGGAGTGGGGCATCCACGCGGGGCTTTGAACAGGGTCCTTGTACATGCAAGGCGCTTGTTCCGGACCTCTTAAGCCCCCCTTCCCCCCCCCCCCCCCCCGTGCTTTTATCTTTCAACTTTTTGTCGAATCTGTGTACAGACAGTGTATATCATGTCTGGGTCACTTATTTATTTATTCATTTTTTAACTTTTTTGGTCACACCCCAGTGATGCTCAGTGCTTACTCCTGGCTCTGCACTCAGGAATTCCTCCTGGCTGTGCTCCGGAACCGTACGGGATGCCCGGGTCAGCTGCTGCAAGGCAAACTCCCTACCCACTGTACCTTTGCTCCAGCCCTGTGTCGGAATCACTTTTCAGTAGTATTTTTTGGTAGAATATATATATTTTTTCTTTTGGGAGCCTGGGGCCCAGTCTTACTCTTACTTACTCTTACTCTTTGATGCCCAACCTACTCCTGTGCTCAGGAATCATTCCTGGTGGTGGATTTGACAGTGATTGATTGATGGCTCAGGGGGTCATATGGGATGCTGGGAATCGAACTCTGGTGGGCTGCACCCAAGCACTACCCACGGTCCTGTTGCTCCAGCCCTCAACTCTTGTCTCTCTTCTTGGGATCAGACCGAGTTGTGAGCCGAGACAGAGCTCGTCAGTGAAGTATTTTAGTGTCTTGGAGCTTGTCTCTCCCAGCGGCCCCGCCTCAGCTCCGCATTTCCTGGCTCACAGGAGCGAGTATTTCCATACTTAAGAGTGGACCCTGGTCCTCTTGCTTCAGGTGATGTGCTCAGCGGAGGGCAAAGGAAGGACGTGCACGGCGGTGAGTGCTCGTTTCCAGGAAGAGACTCAGCTGTGGGGGCTGGCCCGGTGGGCCCCAGCCTCAGCCCGGGCAGCGGGGACAGGAGGCCTGCTGCTAGGGCAGGGCAACACTCAACCACCGACGCCCCTGAGAGCCCCCCAGCCATCAGGGCCTCCCTCCCCCAGCGCCCTCCACGCAGAGTCCCGGCCTCGCCATGCCCCACTTCCCCGTGAGGTCCAGGGTGAGAGTCCACAGTCAGGGCCTTTAAAGTCAAGGGGGAGGGTCCCTTCACAGTGCCTTGGGGAAACCAATGTGGGAAAGCCACTGTTTTTTTTTTTTTAACTGAATTTATTTATTTTTTTCAGCCCCACCCAGCAGTGTTCAGGGCTTATTCCAGGCTTTGCACATTGGAATCACTCAGCCTCTTTGTGCCTTGGTTTCCCCTCTTTGCCCAAATCTGGCTCTTTTCAATAGCACCGTCTGCCGAGTTTGGGATCGGGAAGAGTGAGGTTGTGTAGGACAGAGCCAGAGGTGAGAGCGCCATTTTCACCTGCTCTGGGCTTCCTCACAGCAGAATGTGAATTTTGGATTAGAGCTTCCGTGCTTGTCATTCTTGCTAGAAAGTACAAACCTGATTAAAAGAGAGCAGCAAGTGTGTGTGTGTGTGTATGTGTGTGTTGGGGTGAGGGAGTGTGTGGAGGTTACACCCACCTATGCTCAGGCGTTACTCCTGGCCCTGCACTCAGGAATTGCTCATAGTGGGCTCTGGGGACCCTCTGGGGTAACGGGGCTCAAACCCATGTCAGCTGCATGCAAGGCAAGCGCCCTACCCCCTGTACTGTCTCTCCAGCCCCTAGCGTAGCGTACTTCTGGCTGTAGGACGTAAACACTGAACTCGTCATTTTTATGGAAGCAGAATTCCTAAGAGAAGTCAGGAGAAGTCGGGGGTCCTGGCCCGGAGGGTTAGTCTGACCCCAGCAGTTTACTTGGTGCCCTCCCCGCCCCTTCTGCAGCTCCTCTCCAGGGCTACCTGTTGGTGCTTGAAACCTGTTTGAGCGCGCGTGTGTGTGATGCAGCTCCTTAGGATCAAGGCTGAACTTGACTCTTCGTGTGTGTGTGTGTGTGTGTGTGTGTGTGTGTGTGAGATGCAGCTCCTTAGGATCAAGGCTGAACTTGACTCTGTGTGTGTGTGTGTGTGTGTGTGTGTGTGTGTGTGTGTGTGTGTGTGTGTGTGTGTGTGTGTGTGATGCAGCTCCTTAGGATCAAGGCTCGAATTTGACTCTGCTTGCTCCAGACTTTTGTCATACACAGGGGCTGTGTTGCTTCACTCAGATAACATTGAAAACCGTTCTAATTCAGCATCACGGGGATGGGATGCTGGGGAGGGGTGCGGGGTAACTGTCGTGACTTTGTAAAACAAGGAAGCACTCCTGGCAGAGACTCAGGTGGAGGCATTTTGCAGTTTCCACTGCACACAGAGATCGGTGCGGTTGCCTCCGTTTCAGTTGTCTGCCGTCCTTCTGCCTGCTGGGGAGGCAGGAGCCGGGGGTGAGGAGTTCCCTCCTTCCCCAAGGATGCAGAGCCGTTCCTAAAAGGCCGAAATGCATTTCCGTGGGCTCTCCTGGAAAAGGTCTGCTGATGAGAAGCGGAGCTCGCTGACCGCATCTGGTTCCCTAGCCTTTGGGGTGTGGAGACAGTTGGCCGGGGGAAGATTGGCAGGGCAGCTGGTGTTCTGGACTTGCCATTTGAGCTGGCTGCCCGCTAGCGCTGCCGTCCTCGTTGTGACCCCTAGGAGACCCACACGGTCCCCTGTCCACTTTGCTCCCGCCTGCGGGGAGGGTTCTGCTGGGCTCCAAGGCCCTGTTCCTCGAGCTGCAATGTCTAGGAACTTCAGCTTGCTCTCAAAGCATGCTCGCCCAACTTCCCGATCGTTTTCATTTCTTGTGACCTGAATACTTGAGCTTCAGTTTGATTTTTTTTTTTCATGTGCGTATTAGTATTATTTTCAGCAGTGCCAGGAATGGAAGCAGGGGCCTCACGCAAGGCAAGTGTTCTGTTGCCGAGCCACGCCCCCCGCAGCCCGAGGTTTATTTTTAGTTGGAAACGCTCAGAGATGCCTGAAGGTTCAATGCTGTAAACTGGGCATAAAAACATAAAAATATATCCTTTCGGTTTCTCACGCTCAGAGTGCCTTTCCTCACCTAAGGAGCTCTCTCCAAACTAACGCTTTGCAGATGTTCATATATTTTACATGCCGTGACTTCCTGCGCTCAGCCACCTCCCACCCCCCTCCTGGGTACTTGTTTTTAGAAGGAAAAGGAATTTTTCTATTTTAGGATTTGGTTATTCTTCCTTCTTGCCCTTGGAGCAGAACCTAGAGCTTAAACATAAACAGAGACGGGCAATAGGTAGGTAGGATTGGGTATGGGTTCAGTGGCACAATGTATAGACAACTATTTAAGATGCGGCAAAATATTGGGGCTGGAGCCATAGTACAGTGAGTGGGTGGGTCGGGCGCTTGTCTTGTACACAGCCAACCCGGCTTTCATCCCTGGTACCCCATATGGTCGGTCCCCTGAGCCCACTAGGAGTAATGCCTGAGCTCAGAGCCAGGAATAAGCCCTGAGCACCACCGTGTGCACCCCCAATTGCCCCCCACCCCCAAATAAACAAAATACAGCAAAATATTATAAAGGTGAGTTACCGTCATTTTATAGTTTATGTTAAATGTTTAAGTTTATATTGAAGCTTAATGTAAAAGTTTATGTTAAATTTTATATGAAATACTATTTTAAATCCCTGCTAAGGGGCCTAGGAGCTAGTTGAGAGGGCTGGAGTTCGTGCTGTCACGTGGGATCCCTGGGCCCCGTCCCTGCCCTGAGTCCCCTCCAGCTCGAGGACAGAGTGGTGGCGATGCAGGCGTCCTTGGCAGTGTGTACCTGAGGATACTTTTCAAAATTATTATTTCTTGGTTCGGGGGCCTCGCCCAGCTGTGCTCAGGACCTCCGTGGGCCCTTTCTTCAGCATCTGTGTGCTCTGTGGTGGTGCTCCCTGAACAGACTTCCAGTGCCCGTCGTTAAGGAGGTGGGGCCAGGGAGGTAACACAGCAGCGAAGGCTCTTGCCATACCTAAACCGAAGCTTTCCTTGAATTTAAGCGTGTGATTGAGTGTTTGGCTTTCAGTGGCTCCTTTGAGGTGCCGGGGGGGCATTTGCCTTGCACATGGCCAGTCAAGCTTTGGTCCCCGGCACCCCGTCTGGTCACCAAGACCTTCACGAGTGATCCCTGATCCCAGCCAGGTGTGGCCCCCAAACCCAAACCAAACAACAACAATAAATGAATCCTTTGAAATCAGGTAGGTGGTGCTTTTTAATCTGCATGGACCTTGACCACCTGTTAACTCTAATAAGATTATTGTGTTTCAAAATTAAAGTAGAGTGGACTGAGAAGGTCGTGTGGGCAGGGCACTCGCGTGTACGCGGCCAACCCAGGTTCTATCCCTGGCACTGCATTCGGCCTCCCAAGAGAGACCCTCGAGGAGTGATCCCTCCGCACAGCCTGGCGTGCTGTGTCCCCCGCCCTCCCCGCCCGCATCCCAGCTTCCCTTTACTCTTAATCAGAAATCGCCTTTCTGTAAATAAAAATAAACTGTTACATTCTGGCATTAGCTCGGAGGGGCTCATCCTGGCCACGCTTTAGAATTACTCACCTGGGAGCTTTTCAAAAAAAGGACCAATGTGGCTGCCCCAGCCCACAGGAATTAATCAGAGTGGGGCGGCCGGCCGGGACAGGCCTCCGCTTCAGGGCTCCCGCCACGGACCCCCGGCTGCTTTCAGGGGCCTTTCCTTGGATTTGACCACCTGGAACCTGACCTTCCCAGAGAGGAAGCTGCTCCTCACTCCGGTGGTGATGGGGATTTTCCTTCTAAAATGGAATCGTGGACACAGGGAAACACTGATCCTCCGATTATCATTATTTTGGGCTTTTGATTTTCTTTTCTTTTTTCTTTTTTTGCTCCACCGGGCTGTGCTTGGGGTTCGGTTTTGGGCCACATCTGATGATGCTCAGGGCTTACCTCTAACTCAGGGATCATTCCTGGGAGGCTTGGGGGGCCATATAGGGTGCTAGGGGTCGTACCCCAGGTCAGCTGCATGCAAGGCAAGCGCCCTACCCACCGGGCTGTCACTGTGGTCCTCTGTGCTCTGTGACTCCGCTCAGGGATCACTCACGAGGGTGCCCGGGAGACCATAGGGGCTGCCGGGGATTGAACCCAGCCAGGCTGCGTGCAAAGCAAACGTCTGACTCCCGGTAACTCCTTTTCAGTCCAGTCTGTCTTCATTTTAATCTCTCCAGCCTAGACGAGCATTTTTCATCCCTGATTCATTTGTCCAAAAAATGTGCCTATGAACCAGCTCACGTCAGAATCAGACTTGGGGTGACCTTCCTTTTTCTGGGTGCTCTCCTGGCTCCCCAGAGAAGTGTGTGCAGAGTTAGAGTGGGCCTTTCCCGTCAGGGGAATTTGAATCGGGGGGTTGTCTGAGGTGTTTCCCAAGGCTCTTCAGGCACCTTCCAAAGAAAGGAGCGCAGTGCCTGATGCTTAGCTCTCGTGCAGTCTGTCCCGAGACAGTTCTGAGGACAGGCTTGTGTCCCAGGGCCCAGCTGCTTCCCGTGCCCACCTGTCCTTACCCAGAGAGAAATGTCTTCTGTGGGAGAAGGCTCCCAGGTGCCAGGCGAAGGGATAATTAAAGTATCCTGTTGTGGTCACTGAGAAAGTGAGTGCCTCTAATAACGGGGTGAAGGATCCTTTTGCAAATCCTAGTTTTCACTTTCAATAAAATGGAGTTGAAAGAAGACTTAATTGCGGGTCGGCAGATAGTTAAAAATTACACCCATGGATGCGTGTTATTAGCCTTTGTTGGAAAAATCGTTCTCTCACCTATTGTTGACTGCACGTTTTCCCAGTGCCTGCGACGGAGGGAAGGGGAGTACTAGATGCGTGTTGCATCTCGTCTCCGCTCAGCGCGATAAGTAATAACCTCCGATAAAGAATGAACTACTGGGAGGGAAAGCCCCTGCCATCTCATTAAGATTCGTCGCCAATGAAGATGGATTTAGGTTGATTCAGGCTTCAGATCTCTTTGGGCCAGATTTTCCCTGAAAGTCGTGATTCGCATCCTTTTTAAGTCTCTCAGTTATATTTAGACAAGAAGGTATTTTAGAGGTGAGAGAGGTGACTCCCACCACTAACCTGGGGTTCCGGGGTGACTCTCTGGTCACATGACTCCCCAAGAGTCAGCACTAACCTCAGCTTTGACTTCCAGGAGAATTTCAGGTGGAGACAGTAGAGTGAAGAGCAGCAGTTTTGTTTCAGGACATTCACTGAGGGCTGAGAGGTAGGAGAGCAGGGAGCTTGCTTGCTTTCCTGGTTCTGTTCCCGGAATCCCATATGGTCCCCAAGCACAGCCAGCAGTGATGCCTGTGTGCTCAGCCTGGAGTCAGCCCTGAGCACTGGTGGGTGTGGCCCACAAATTAAAAAAAAAATTTTTTTTTAAGTAGGAAAGAAAGATGTTCCACTTAGGGAAGTGTTAGGGAAATAAGAGGTAACCATGTTGTAGAGAAAACTCTTTTTTTAGTTTTTTAAATTAAAAAATTTTTTTTTGCATCACCATGAGATCAAGAGTTAGAAGGCTGATCATGGTCAGCTTTCAGGCATAGTGTTCGGACACCCACCCTTCCACCAGTACACACTTCCCACGACCAGTGTCCCCAGTCTCCCTCCCGCCACCCTCCCCACCCCCGCCTGTCTTTCTGGCAGGCACTTTCTCTCTCTCTCTCTCTCTCTCTCTCTGTCTCCCTCCCTCCCTCCCTCCCTCCCTCCCTCCCTCCCTCCCTCCCTCCCTCCCTCCCTCCCTCCCTCCCTCCCCCCTTTAGGGCATTATAGTTCAACTAGCGATTCAACTCTGCGAAGGCAAATGGGTGGGCCTCCACCCTGCAGACTGCAACCAGGATGCGTGCTACCCAAGGACACCAGAAACAAGGGCCAGGTGGATAGGTCCACGGTTGGGGGCCTGCCTCAAATGCCGGGGGAGATGGCAGTTGGGACAGAGAAGGGACCACCATGACAAAGACAGTTGGAAATGGTCACTCTGAGTAAGAACTATCACTGTATCACTGTCATCCCGTTGCTCATCGATTTGCTCGAGCGGGCACCATTAAGTAAAGTCTCCATTGTGAGACTTGTCGTTACTGTTTTTGGCATATCGAATACGCCACGGGGAGCTTGCCGGGCTCTGCCATACAGGCGGGATACTCTCGGTAGCTTGCCAGGCTCTCCAAGAGGGACGGAGGAATCAAACCTGGGTCTGCCGCATGCAAGGCCCTATCTGCTTTACTATCACTCCAGCCCCAAATAGGAACTATGTGCTTAAAAAATAAAATAAAATAAAACTGTGTACTGAAAACAGGCAAAGGAACAAACATGATAGCCTCTCAGTACCTGCATTGTGCGGCTCCTAGATTCCCTTGCTGGAGCTCGTGAGGCAAGCTGGGAAGCCTCTAGGTGGTCCTTTCAGTCTCTTTAGTTGTGTTTCATTGGGGGCACTCCTGCCTCTGTCCCCAGGGATCACTCCTTGGGGATATTAACCCTGGTCAGCTGAGTGCACAGCTAGTGCCTTCAGGCCGTACTATCACTGACCCCTCCTTTTCTTTTCTTATCTTTACGTTCTCCTGCAGCTTCTCTTTCAGCTGAGGGTCCACCCTTCTCTGGGGGTTTGCTCCCTTTCTCCCTGGAGCTTGGTATTTTATTTTTCTTTTTGCTTTTCGGGTCATGCCCAGTGATGCACAGGGGTTAGTTACTCCTGGCTCATGCACTCAGGAATCTTTTCCTGGCGGTGCTCAGGAGACCATATGGGATGCTGGGAATCGAACCCGGGTCGGCCTCGTGCAAGGCAAATGGCCTACCCGCTGTGCTATCGCTCCAGCCCCTGGAGCTTGGTATTTTCATCTCCAAGGGATGGTGCAGTCTTCATGTCTTTGGGCTACTTCAAGGTGGGGCCCTTCCTTCTTAGTTTTATTTCCCTGAATAACTTATCTCCTGGGGCTGGAGAGATAGTACTGCCATCCCTGTCCACCCATAGGGTCCCCCACTGAACTCCGCCTGGAGTGATTCCTGGAATTCACAACGAGCCAAGCAAAGCCCCTTCTAGAGGGGGAACGCCTGCCTCAGAGGAGCGTTGCTGATCTTAAACACACATATGGCTTCTCTTGCTTTCAGTGGTCACGGAAAAGGCCAATCCCTGTCTCTGAGCTTTTGGTTTTTGCAGGGGTAGGGACGCATCCTGGATTGTGGGGCACCGGGGGTGACCGTTTGGTGCTGGGGTTGAAGCTGGGGCACCCACATGCAAAGTGTGTGGTTCAGCCCTTTGAACCATCTTCCTAGACTTTTCTGAGCTCTTGTCAAAATGTTTCCTCATCTTCTTATAGTCTTGCTTATTGGAGGGGGGTGAGGGCCTTGCGTGGCACTTGGAAGCCACTCCTGGCAGGGTCTGGGGGACTCTGATATTGGGGGTCAAACCCGGGGCTCCCACATGCAAAAACATGACACGCAGAAGCCCGCAGAGCTTCCCCTCAGTTTCCTCCAGGTGTCTTTTCCTTCGTGTTTATTTTTTGGGGGGTGCCAGCAGGCACACCCAGCAGTCCTCGGGGCGGACTCCCGGCTTTGCTCTCGGGGATCACTCTTTTTTTCTTTTTTGCTTTTTTGGGTCGCACCCAGCAATGCACAGGGGTCACTCCTGGCCCAGGTACTCAGGAATCACCCCTGGCAGTGCTCAGGGGACCATATGGGATGCTGGGATTTGAACCCAGGTCGGCTGCGTGCAAGGCAAACGCCCTACCCGCTGTGCCATCACTCCAGCCCCTTGGGGACCACTCTTGATGTGACGTGGAGGGTGTATGCGGTGCCGGTCGGCCTCATGCACGAGAGCCCCTGGCCTGCTGAACTCTCTCTCTGGTCTCCCTGCCCTATCTCTCTGGCCTCTCTGTCTTTTCTGTTAAAGATGTTTGCTTGAATAGAGCTTTAACTCGCCAGCTCATCCCCCCTCCCCCGCATGCCTTCCTCCTGACCCGAGGGCCCAGAATATCTCGGACTCTGATTCTATGATTCTAGCTGGGTTCGATCCTGCGGATGCTGGGCGGGACGCTGGGTGGGCCAGGGCTGCTGGTGGCCGTGTCTGGGCGCCTGTGCCCCAGAGTCTGAGCGTCTGCTCGGCGTGGGAAGCCCGAGAGGAGGCTGATGCGCTGCTTTGGGGCTTTCCCGACCGGGTGAGGAGCTCCGCTTTTACCATTTTTCCAGCTGACAGTTTTGAAATGATGAGATGCGAAAGATCAAGACGAGAGAGTGAGCACGCGGCCTCTGAAGCCAGCCAGCCGCAGCGGAAAGCGCCGCGTGCAGCTTCGGTCTGGTTTCCTGTGTGCGCCTGGCTTTCAGGACGGAGATTGCAGAGAAAGGCAGGCGCCGTTATCCAGAAACATAGCTGACAGGGAACGTAACCCTCGGGACGCTGGTCTCCGCTCAGACGCGCCTCCCAGCTTGCTACTAGCTTCTGTTCCGCCCAGTTCCCATCGACTCTGGGCTGCGAGCGAAGAGGAGAACATTCCACGGAGAGGATATGCTGGCTGCTCCCAGAGGGGGTTTCGGTGTCGGAACAAGAGGGGCCCAGAAATCTAGTGAAAATGAACCGCGCCTGTAGAGATTTCAGCTGCCCCCACCCACCCGCAAAGCCTGGTCATCTTTGTAAGGATGATGCAAAAAGCCGTCCAGTGTCTTGACTCATCTTGGGTCCTTCTGAGACTTGGGGCATGTTTGTTATTTAGCAACATCTGTAAGATGGAATCATTTAGTTTGAAATCCCAGAGAAAGGGCTCTGTCCCTCCCTCCCTCCCTCCCTCCCTCCCTCCCTCCCTCCCTCTCTCTCTCCCTCTCCCTCTGTGTTTGGGGTCACACCCGGTGATGATCAGGGTTTGAATCTCACCATGGGGCTATTAAATCCTTGTCTGGGGTTTATAAGCTGTTGCCGCTAGCTGAGCCTTCTGTGCTAATGCTTTTGTTTCTTGAGCTGAGCTGGCGTCTATGTTACTCTCCTGGCTTACTTGGTGTGTTCCAACTAGGATGTCAAGTGTCGTAGGATTTGGAGGTGTAACACGGCAAATGCCACCGCATACTCCAGAAGCTCTAGAATATTTAACGGGGCAGCGACCTTACACGGCAGTGGCTGTGGAGTGGGGGTGTGGTTGCGGAGAAGACCCCAGGCTTCTTAGCCTGAAGACTGGTGTGCCTGAACTGAAGATGGGATGAATTTATAGCAGTTTGCCCCCCGACCCACCTCTATAATTGAGGAACTTTTACACACACACACACACACGAACGCACACACACATATACACCATTGAGGAATCTTCCTATTGTCATCCATTGCCGCCCCCACTTCCCGTGTACACATACTAGGGCTTCTCCCTTGCCGGTTCCTTCGGGTGGGGTGAATGGGGTCCCCATGTCAGGCCTTTGAGTTCAGTTTCCAAAGGACAGCTCTGCAGATGCTAGAGCTGTATCTCAGCAGCTCCATCACTGTGTGTGCAGGCGGCCCAGGGCTGACCCTTGGCATCTCACGGTTCCTCGAGCACCGCCAGAAGCACCTTCTCAGCACAAAGATAAGTGGGGCCTGAGCGATAGTCCAGCAGGGAGGGCGTTTGCCTTGCACACGCCCAGCCTGAGTTCGATCCCTGGCATCCCCTATGGTCCCCCGAGCACCGCCAGGAGTAATTCCTGAGTGCAGAGCCAGGAGGAACCCCCGAGCATCTCTGGATGGGACCCAAAAAGCACCCCCCTCCAAAATACAATATTAACTTTTTTTCCCCCTTAGTAATATAATATGACATTGTTGCTCCTTAGTGAGGCCCTGCTCTCCCCTGCCACCTGGCAGACCCTCAGTAGGAAGCTGCGTGGGGTAGAGCCCAGGAAGGCCAGTGCTCACTCACCTTTTTTTTTTTTTTTGCCTTTTGGGTCACACCCGGCAATGCACAGGGGTTACTCCCTCCTGATTATCAGTAATTCCTTATAATCAGGAATTACTCCTGGCAGTGCTCAGGGGACCATATGGGATGCTGGGAATCGAACCCGGGTCTGCCAGTGCAAGGCAGACGCCCTACCCGCTGTGCTGTCGCTCCAGCCCTCACTCACCTTTTTATGAAGCATTTCGGCCAGTAGCCTCTGGTTCCTGTGGGCTCCGGGAGCGTGTGTAGAGGTGAAAGAGAACGCTGCAGGATGCCAACCACTGTGAGCCGGGGGTGCCCGGCTCCACGCGCCCGGCTCGCACGCCTCCCCAACCACAGGGTTTTATGGGCCCGCCCCGGCTTCCGGCAGTGACCCATTACTGGTGTCTGTCTGGCCCTGTGCTCCTGACAGCCTGTCCTGGGAGCCGGCGTTTGGGACCTGTAGTATGTCTTGACATTGGTCTGACTCAAGTGACAGGCCATTGGGTTAAATTCCCTCTTCCTTTGTACTTAGCACCTGGATTCCGGCAAGTGGCCATTTACTAAGCACCCAACACTCTCTTCCTGCCCTGCCCTGCCCTGCCCTGCCTTCCCCTTCCTCTTTCCCTTGCCCTTCCCTTTTTGGGCCACACCTGGTGGTGCTCAGGGCTCACCCCTGCCCTCAGGGGTCCCTCCTGGCAGTCAGCTGCTGTGCTCAGGATTTATCTCCTGGCCTTACGCTCAGGGATCCGACTGGTGGTGCTTGGGACAGACGCCATTTGTGGTCTGTGCAGGAGCCTCAGCCCCTTTCCTACCTCCCTGAACCCCAGTACATTTTCTGTTCAACAGGAAGTGTTCAGTCTGCTGCTGTGTGTGGGGGTTGGGCGTGAGCCCTGACTGGGTCATGGTCAGGATTGGGGCAGGGCCATAGCCCAGAGAGTCGGTGCGCATGTTGTCTTGTGAGAGATCGGGGGGGTTCCCTCAGCACCACTGGCTCTGGCCCCAACCCTCAACAAAGCCATGCCGAACTGGGGGGCACTCTGCAGGTGAGGGTGTTCTCACAAGTTCTCTGGGTCGCGCTGAATTGGATAAACCAGTTCAGTGTCAAGTGCCTCCTCATTGGCCCAGAAGCTTAGGAGGACGTGTGAGAGCATCAGCATTTCAAGACTTTTTCCATTTGTTGCAGCTTGGAGGCAGGTGGGGGTGAGGGGTGGGAGGCACTGAGGGTCAGACCCTCGGAACACAGGGACTCCCGTTGGCTGAGGCCACTGGTGAAGTTTCGGAAAATAAATGATAGGCACAGTTAGCTTGGAATTGGTTGTTTTGTTTGTTTGTTTGGGGGCCACATCCAGCAGGGCTACTCCTGGCTTTGCACTCAGGAATTACTCCCAGTGGTGCTCATGGAATGCCGGATACAGAACGGATATGGAACATTCGCCGGCCACCCTCCCTGCTGTGCTATCACTCTGCCCCTTGCTGAGAATTGTTGGTGGGATCAAAAAAGCTGCACACTTAGGTTTTTGTCTCAGGCTGTGCAAGGAAGAAAATACGGGCTTCTAAGTGTGACGTTAGGGGGATATGGCGTGTGTGGGGGTACATCTTTAAATCAGGCGTGACAGTTGGGAAACTTGATTACACGTTGGTAGTATCCGTGGATCCCGTGAAGACCTGCGTCACATGCTTGCCAGGGTTAGGGGCTGGAGCGTATGATGTGAATGAGAGGGGTCCCGGTTTGATCCCGTGGGCCTCCCAGGCATGGCCCTCTGTGTGTGTGTGTGTGTGTGTGTGTGTGTGTGTGTGTGTGTGTGTGTGTGTGTGTGTGTGTGTGTATGTATGAGAGAGAGAGAGAGAGGCACCTGAATTAGTCGTAGCTTCACTTGGCAAATAGACTCTCGGTTTGTCGGAGTCAGTGCTCAGCCTTCTGGACTGTCACTCCCTGGGCCACGTGTCCCTGTGACCTGGAGATTTATAGACGCCGCTTCTCTTGGCTTTTGTCTCCTCGGTCAGTTTAGAAACCAGCAGTGGCAGTTAACGGCATGAAACAGTCACCGAGGGTCTTTGCTCTGTGGCTTACCTGAGCGCTTTCCAGCTTCTGAATACTTTGGGTTTTGGTCTCCTGAGGGCCAGTGTCGTCGAGGGCCACCAGGGCTATAGACCCCACAGTCCTGAGGCCTTTGAGCATCCTCCTGGCCTGATGACTTTTCTGACGTTTCCTGGAGTCATCATTGTCTTTATGGCCACACCAGTCTTGGGGGCTGGCCTGGGGTGGGGGGGGCGGAGGGGGTTGGGCCTCGCCAAGCAGCGCTCAGGGGCTATTTGGGACTGCTCAGGTGTGACCCCCTGGTGGTGTTTGTCCTTGAGCCGGCGTGGCCGTGTTGGCCATGGGGTGGTTGCGAGGTTTGAGCCTTTGCCCCATGTCCCCGCCTGAGCAGCTGGGTGGGAAGTGGCTCTCCTGTGAGCTTCTGTGTGTGGAGGCCGGAGCTCGGACCACAGCTTCAGGGCCAGGGGCGGGAGTGACCGGGCTGCAGAGGGGCGGCGTGCTTGGCTTTGAACCTGAAGGCCGGGAGCCACTGGATACGGGAGGCCGCGCCTCTTCTCTCCTGGCCACTCGGGGTGGTGAAGTGATGCTGGGACTTGAGGAGACACTGAGGTGCCGGGGCGAGGCCGGCTGCGGCTGGGTCCCGAGTGGGGGCCTCAGAGTGGCTCTGTCACTGGCCCCTTGGGGCTCGGAGCCGCTCATCCGGCCGGGAGCCCGGGCAGCCCCGGCTTTGTGGGTGCCCATGCCCTGTGACGGGCGCGGTGGCAGAGAGGAGGGAGTCCTGTGGCCCCAAGTCACCAGTGACCGTGCAGAATTCCCCACAGGGCTTGGGCCAGAGTGTGGGTGGGAGAGACTCCGGGTGGCTGAAGAGGGAAGTGGGGTGACCCTTGCCATGGGGACTTTGGCCCGGGAGGACAGGGCCGGGAGGCACATGGCTGCCCCACGGTCGGCCGCCCGCAGGGTCCCGGGCAGCCAGACCTGCTCCCGTGGAGTCTCGGCCCCGCCCCTTCCTGGTGGCGAGTCACTGAAGGTGTGGGAGGGAGGTTTATCTTGAGAGAGTCAGATGGTCCAGCTGGCCCCTGTCTTCAGCACGGAGCAGCCTACGGGGCCAGCAGGGGATGTGGCTCAGCCGGCTAGAGGGGCCTTGTGTGCTGGAGACGGGGCGGCTCGGCTGCCTCGCGGGCCCCTGAGCACCCTCGGGAGTCACCCCCAGGCACAGAGCTCAGCCCTCTCGGCCCCGCTGCCCCAAATAGGTGCTGTGCTGTGTCGCGCAGGGAACCAGGAAGGCTCCTCTGGGGTTTTGGGGTGCAGGGTGTGAGAAGCACGGAGTGGGGGGGAAAGAGGAGGAGGAAGAGGAAGAGGAGGAGGAGGACGACGAGGAGGAGGGAAGCTCCGGGGAGGACTCTACTGCCCGCGCTGCCGGGGGCGGTTCAGCGAGGGGCAGAGACACGACTTTCACCCCAAGTCTTTGGCTTTTCTTTGTTTTTTGTTGGTTGGGGCCACACCCGGCTGTGCGCAGGGTTTGTTCCTGGCAGTGCCCGGAGAACCCTATGGGGTGCTGGGGACCGAACCCAGCTTGGCCACTTGCAAAGCCTTGACCTTTGCACTGTTGCTCTGGCCTGTACACGAGGTCTCCTTTGGGCCCAGCCCTCGGAACAGTGCCCGGAAGTGGTCCAGTGATGAGCAGCAGTCCTTGTGGCCTAAGGAGGTGCTGGCGAGGGGGTGCGGGGGGAGGGTCTAGGTCGTTCTCGATGTATCTGTGTCAGATGGGGTGAAAGGCAGGATTGGGGAGTCCGCCCCGGCTGGCTGTGTGGCCCCCCATGGACTCTGGTGAGACAAGGGCCACTTTCTAGCTCTGCTATCGTGGGCATCTGCTATCCCGTTTCCAGTTTCCGAGCTGGCCGAGCGGAGGCTGGTTTGCCCTTGGGGAGAAGGTGGCATTTCCCCAGGGAAAGTCCTGGGCGCCGCTCTGAGAACACCCCCAGCCTTGATGTTCTAGTTAGGAATCAGACTGTCTCCATCCTAATTGCCGAAACCGGGGTGTCTTATTCTGGAATGTCCCGAGTGTCCTGTGGCACGCGGGCACTCCGGCTGAGATACACCAACTCCCCAAAGAGCAGTTTTGGGTTTTTTTTTTGGCTTTTTGGGTCACACCTGGTGATGCATGGGGCTACTCCTGGCTCCACACTCAGGAATTACTCCTGGCGGTACTTGGGGGACCATATGGGATGCTGGGGATTGTTGAACCCAGGTCGGCCACATGCAAGCCAAATGCCCTACCCGCTGTGCTCTCACTTCGGCCCCAAGACCAGTTATTTTTTGAAATGTCCGTTCACTGTGTTCAGAGTACAAAAGAGAAACGTGTTGGGTCTGGGTTGCAGCCCCAGTGCCACGTGGTCTCCGGGGCTCTGCCAGGAGCACATCTCGAGCACAGAGCGAGGAGCAGCCCCTGTGCATCACTGCCTGTGGCCCCCAAATCAACGAGGAACCGTTTTCAGGGGTGCGGCTGAGTGTGTTTTCCTTTACGAGCGGCAGTACTGGCGGCCGTCTCTGTCCACTCTTCATCTGGCTGCAAACACACGAGGCCCCCCAGCCAGGACCCCCCACCATGGTTGCACTTTCCCTCCGGTTGAATGAGCTAATCCCCCCCCATCCTGTCCCCCGCCCCCGGCCACTCTCAGGACTCCGGAGTGTGGAGTTTTCATTTGCTGCCGTCCTGGGCTTGTCTTCGGGCAGAAGAGGAAACCGAGTTTTCCATCTGACAGCGCCCGGACCAGACCCCTCTCTACGCTGCCTGCCGCCTGCTGTGGTCTGGGTGCCGAGAGGAGGAACTGGGGGCCACGGCCTGAGGCCAGCGGGAGCTCCAGTGGGCGTGTGGCGGGCGCTGCGGGGCGCCCGGCAGTGGGAACCCTCAGCCGCCTTTCACGACACCGGCCGTTCTCACCTTTGAAGCCGGGCGTGTGGCTTTCGAGTTCCTGTTTTGCCCTTTTCAGATGAGCCTGCAGTGTGTCATCATGCTCGTCAGCAGGGGATGGGGCTGCCCTGGAGGGCAGAGGCTGGGAGACCCCAATGTGGGGGGTGGGTGGGGGGGGGTGGCTGCCCCCAGGTGGCAGAGCTGGGCGGGAGCTGGAAACGGAGTTGCCTGAGAAGGAAGAAGGATCCAGAGCGAAGTAAAGCAGAGCCAGGGCAGGGACCAGACCTCTGCCCCTCCCCTCCCCCTTCTGCCCCCCACTCCTACCTTCCCCCACAGCCCCCGTGCTCCAACTGGCAGAACATTCCAGCGCTCTCCCTGCTCGCCCGGGCTCTGATCCCCTGCAGACAGTCTGCTCTGAGCCGGGGACCAAGGGCGCATCAGCCCCGGCCTTTCCCCAGGTCTCTGAGTCCGAGCCCTCTGGGTTTCTCCCCCTTCTCCCGGGCCCCCGAGGGCCTCCTCAGCCCCCCTCTCCCTCCTACCATCCTTCAGAGGAGGAAGGGAACAACCCACCCCCACACCCGGGCTTTCCCTCCTCAGGACAAGATACGGGGTGCTGAGAGTGGGTGGGTGCAGGGTGGGGGTCTCTTTTAGAGACTCCCATCGGCAGCCCTCAGTCAGGGGCCATGTGGAGTCTGGGGGCCCCCAGGATATTCCCACAGGGCCACAGGAAATAGCACGTAAATGGGGGTGGGGGGCACGGCATGAACCAGGGGACCAACCAGTGGGACCAGATAGGGAGGCAGGAAGGAGGGGGCTGGGGAGATGGGGAAGCGGGGCTCGGCCCCGCACCCCGCCAGCACGTGCCTTTCCGAGACCTGCTTCCTCCTAGGAGTCCGGCCTAGCGAAAGGCCATCGGTCCGTGGGGCCTCTTGTGCTTTGCCTTGCGCACCTTGGGGCGTCTGCAGGTGAGGTCCGAGGAATGAGTGGTTTCCTGTGATTATCAGCCCCCCGGAGTGTTTCTTCCTGGCCAGCGGTGCCCCGAGATGTTCGGAGGAGGAAGTGTGGAGAGGCACAGGAAGCTGCTCCTGTTTATCTCCGTTCCTCTGTGGATCTGTGCTTCAGGAGCCGGCTGGAGGGGGGGAAGCTGGAGCCGAAGGAAGCAGGCAGGGAGGTGAGGGCTGTGTGCAGAGAGGCGAGCTTGGAGGAGGAGCTGGTGGTCAGAGCACCTCTGCGGGGCGAGGGGCTGTGGAGGGGCGCAGAGGGGCGGCCACCAGGAAGGCCGTAACGCGGCGGCGTCCTCTGACTTTCCTTTCTGGGGGGCAGGGCCGTACCGGCTGTGCCCGGGGCTTTCTCCTGACATCCCAGGGACCCACCTGTGGAGCTTGCTGGGGCGAGGCCGAGGCCTTCAGTCGTGGACTCGGTCTCGGTCAGCTTTCCGGTCACTGAGTTTCCACGGGAACTCAGAGAGGCGTTCTCCTGGCGGACGCTGGGCCCACTCTCTAGCGAGTCGGGACCCTGCAAGCTTTATTTCCCAGCCCAGGGCCCACCTGGTCCCGGCAGCCAGCCTGGAGGATTCTGCAGAGAGTTCAGTCTGTTAATTTAATTAATTAATTAATTTTTAAAATAAATTTATTTAGTTTTGCTTTTTGGTTCATACCCGACGATACTCCAAAAGCAGTTAACAACAAGTCTCACAATGGAGATGTTACTGGTGCCCGCTCGAGCAAATCGATGAGCAACGGGATGATAGTGACAGTGACCCGACGGTACTCAGGAGTTACTCCTAGCCCAGCACTAGGAATAACTTGGGTAATTCCTAGACCTGGGTTCCACCCCTGCCTCCTGGCTGGGGAGCACCACCTGAAATGTAGGGATTGGATTCCCTCCCCTCCCCGCCAAGGGAAGCGGGCTGGAGAGACAGTCCGGGGGAAGGGGCTTGCCTTGCACACAGCTGGTCCTGGTGTGATCCCTGGCACCGCCTGTGTCCCCTGACCCTGTCAGGTGGGATCCCTGAGCACACTCGCTGTGTGTGGTGCCGAGTTGTGCCAGGACCAGGAGGGGGGGGCGCGTGGCGCTGCCTTCTGGACTTTCTGGCTACTCAGCCTGGCTAAGAGCAGCTGCGGCTTCCCACAGTCTGTTCCTGGGTGCTCTGCCAGGCCTGGTCTGGCTCCCCCACTGCCCCGGCTCTGTCCCAGAGAGCAGCCGGGCGGCACCTGTGGGTTCTCAGGACTACTGGGCCTCACCCCCCAGCCCAGCGCTGAGACGGCAAGCGGCAGCTGACAGCGCCTTGCCTTGGGTTTCATGACGTGTGTGTGTGTGTGTGTGTGTGTGATGGGGAGGCAGGAGACCGGACAGGAAGAAGAGCGGGCGGGGTTTGAGCTGGTGTGTGTGTGTGTGTGTGTGTGTGTGTGTGTGTGTGTGTGTGTGTGTGTGTGTGTGTGTGTGTGTGTGTGTGTGTTGGAAAGAGTGGGGCGAGGTTTGGCCCCTGATGATAAGGGGACGGCTGAGAGTCGGGGTGGGGGGTGCAGGGACGTCAGGACCATGACCTTAGCAGGGACCTTGTGTCGGTGGTTTTGAAGTGGGTTGGGCCAAAGATGCACTTTACAGCTTCAAAAGAAGTCACTTTCTCACTAAAAATAAAAAAGCTAAATAAGAGGGTGGGAGTGAGAGAGAGAGAGAGAGAGAGAGAGAGAGAGAGAGAGAGAGAGAGAGAGAGAGAGAGAGAAGGGGAGAGAGAGGGAGAGAGGGAGAGAGAGAGAGATTCTCTTCTAGCCTGTCTAGGGGTGTGTGTGTCTGGGAGGGAGGGAGGGAGGGGGGAATGAGTGAGTGCATTAGTGTTCTCAGGCCTGTCTCTGCGTGTCTGTATGTGACTGACTGTCCACCCCCCAGCTCAGCTGCCCTTGTGCCATGTCTGGGGGGAGGGGGTTTGGCTAGGGCGGGAGAGGGTGTCTGGAGCGAGGAGAAAGGTTTCTTTATTTTGATGGGGGCTGGGGGGTGGGGCACACCCAGCAATGCTCAGGGCTAACTCCTGGCTCTGCACTCAGGAATCTCTCCTGGGCGTGTTTGGAGGACCATATGGGACGCCGGGGATCAAACCCAGGTCGGCCACGTGCAAGGCCAGCGCCCTCCCCACTGTGCTGTTGCTCTGGCCCCCAAAAGGTCACTGGTTTCTTACTGGACTCCTGTATCCGGTCATCCCAGGCTCTGCCGGCTTTATCTCCCCATAGGGCAGCTTCTGGGGTGTGATCTGAGCTCCCTCCCCGGGGAAGGAGGACGAAGGAGCAGGTCCAGGGGGGCCAGAAGATCCTCCCTCTGTTTCCTCTGCCGCCCAGGAGACCCTCATGGTCTGTCTGGGCGTCTCTTGCTCTGTGGAGATTCCCGGGCCACTTTGTGATGACGTTGATCGTGGTGCTGAGAAGTGGCACCGGCTTTAGGGGTGGAGGAACCTCCGGTGTTCAGCAGGGAGGATGAACTCTGTCAGCCTCCCCCACCCCGGTGTGGACTGTGCTTGCACTGAAGCTGTGGAGGTGACCGATGTCTCAGGATCTTCTGGCTAAGACGCTGGCAGCCTTGGGCACAGCTCCGATGCAGCTGAGCGGGAACAGGAACTCTTCCCCCCCCCCGAGAAGCGGCTCTGGTGAGGGGGGTCTTCTCTTCAGCACGAGGCGAGAGCTGTATTGGAAGTGCCTTTGCAGAAAGCAGGCTGTGTGGACGCCTTTTAGGAACCGATGCACTTCTGAAGAAAGGCGTGGCTTCAGAGAGTCCCCCCTCGCCCCCAAGAGAAAAGGGGAAGAGAGAATTCCATGGAGGAAAGGCTTATTGCAGGCACCAGTGGGATTCCCAATTAAATCTGAAAGGGAAAGTAGTTTGCAGTAGGAGAAAAAGAAAGAAATTGGGGAAGGGGGCAGCTTCCATCACACCTGGGGGCTTTCTTTCGCTGGCCACATTCACTGGGGACTACTGTGTGTGTGCTAGAGACCTGAGCAGGGGGGGGCGGGGGCTGGGAGGAGCCCCTGAGCATCATAGGGTGTGGCCAAAAAAAATTAAAAGCCCAACCCAATATAATAAACAAATATGGCCTTTGAGCACAGAGCTGCGAGCAGCACGGGGCACGCACCTCCCGGGCCCCCTCCGGGCCTCCTTCTCTGCACTGCCCCTTCCTGACCCCTCGGGAGAGCGTCTCTGATTTTGACGCATGCTTGTGTTTTGAAGTCAGATCTGGTTGCGAGAGTGGGCTGGGGCTGTCACAGAAGCTTCATCGGTGTCTGGTGTCTTCCTCACGGGACCCTCACACACGCCCGGGTGCGAGCGGGCGCAGTAGGGACCGGGGGACTAGAGTGTGTGCTGTGCGTGCGGGAGCCCCAAGCTTGGCTGGGTGTTGTGAGCCCCCAGCCCAAGTCCCCACAGTACCAGCAGGGCCGGAGAGATGGCAGAGCGGTTACGGCGCTTGCCGTGTGTGCACCCCTGGCAACACCTATGGTCCCCGGAGCACTGCCAGGAGGGGTCCCTGAGCACTGCCAGTTAAGGCCCCGTCCCTTCCCCTCAAACAAAACGAGAATTATTTCAAAGGGGAGAAGTTTATAGCTCAGAGTGAATGTCAGGCCCTCCCTTTGTAGCATCTGAAATTCTTTTTCGGTCCGGGGGTGCCCCCCAACTGTGCTCAGGGCTTACTCCCGGCTCTTCACTCAGGAATCGCTCAGGCCGGGCTCAGGAGACCCAGTGGGATGCCGGGGATCAAACCCGGCAGACGCTCCAGCCCTGCTGCTCCTGCTGTCTCTCTGGTGGGGATTTTTCCCTGAGTCTCTGCTGGGGACTTGGCCAGATCAGCTCCTTGTGGCTTTCATTCGTCCTGATTCTATGAAGCTATGCCAGACATAGAGTCAAAAATGTGGGGTCCGAAATGCCGCCTGGGGGCTGGGAGGGAGCTCAGAGGGCTAGAGACAGCAACCCCATCTGAGGGGGGCCACCACACGCCCCGTTGAATCGGAGCAGGCTCCCTGAGGTGCTGATGAGAATGTCTCTGGAAAGATAGGCTGATTCTCCCCCCCCCCTTTTTTTTTTAGCATCTTGGGTCACATCCGGTGATGCTCGGGGGTGACACTCCTGGCTGTGCACTCAGGAATTACTCCCGGAGGTACTTAGGGGACCATATGGGATGCCAGAGATTGAACCTGGGTCGGGCCCCATGTGACGCAAACGCCCTCCCCGCGGGCCTATGGCTCCGGCTCCAGCCTAACTCTACTTTGAAAATTCTGCCTCTGGAGTGGAAAAATTGATGGTTGCTGATTTGGTAAAGGAGAGAATTGGGATGCAAAGTGCCCGATTATTCCAGGCCGCTGAAAGATATAGACGGATTGTGTTGGCAGCTGGCTCAGAGGGGACTTTGAAAGATGTCACGGGATCCAGGCCTGGGATCTGAGTCCTCTGAGGTCCCTGCAGGAAGGGGAAGTGGGGAGGGGAGAGGCTAGAGGAAGTACAGCTGGGGAGGTGACCGCACACTAGTAGTGGGCTTGGGTTCTGGGTCCCAGCCAGGTGCCTGCCGTCTGCGGGATTCAGGGCGCAGACAGCACCGTGCACCCTGATTCGGTCTGTCTCTGGAGCAGAGCACGGAGAGCGACGGTGGGTCCGGAGGGAGAGGACCGTGCCTGCAGCGGCCCTGGCTGGGCTCGAGCCGCCCCCCCCCCCCCCCGCACCCCTTTGGGTTCCCTGAGCACCTGGTCCCTGAGTAAAGCCAAAGTGAGTGATGCTCTCCACTGTCTGGCTGAGGGGTGCTCCCTGGCGCCAGGCCCATGGTGGTCCCGTGAGCACAGTGAGGGGCTGTTCCTGACTCAGTGGTTCCACAGCGTCCCTCCTCCGGTCTAGCTGGACCCTCTGGGTGGGCCGGTTCCCTTTGATTCTGGGCAGCCTTCCTGGGGGCTCCCTTGGAATCTACTTCCTGCACCTCTGCCGTTTCCTAAGCGCCCGGTTCCCTGTTCACAAACTCGTCCTGCTGGAGTTAGGAGCTCGAAGCCTGCCACAGGGATGTGGGGTGTGGGGCAGACTTCCCACAGCGGGGGGGGGGGGGGGAACTGCATTGGAAACGGCGGCATCAGGAACGGGCCTGGACCGTGCAGGGGATGGTGGCCCAAGGGACGTTTGGTCTCTTCCTGCCCTGCTGGTGTGCTCAAGCTGTGGAGTGGTTTGGGGAGCCCCTACCCCAGCCACAGACTTCCTGGAATCCACACGGGGTCAGACTTCCCCCTGGAATTCCCTCCCGTGAGAATCAGCGGTCTCTGGGTTCCAGTAGCCTGAGCTCATGATGAGTCAGTCATTGTTGTTTGTCTTTGGGCCACACCTAGCGGTGCTCAGGGATCACTCCTGACTGGCTGTGTGCTCAGGGATCACTCCTGGTGGGCTCGGGGGACCATCTGGGGTGCCGGGATAGAACCGTGGTTGGCCATATGCGAGGTAGGTGCCCACCCGCTGTCCTGTGGCTTGGGCCCCAGGAGTCCTATTTATAAAGGGGAGGTAACAGTTAATCACTGCCCGCCTTTGGGAAAGACCCCACTGTAGAGGATTCACTGTTCTGGGCGGTTCTGAGGGGTCGGTCGGTGCTGAAAGTGCTTCCGGACGGTGGCAGGATTTCTAGCGTGGCGCATGCAGGATTTCCCTCCTTTGTTATTGCTCGGAGAAAGGAATATGGTTCACCAGGGTTATGGGAGGCGGTGTTAAAAATAGAGGTGTTTGTAATGGGAGTTAAACATTGAACCCGTTTTATGTGCAGTATTTTATTGTAGGAGCACGGCGTTTTATTGTCTCAAGCCCTCCTTCATTGTGTCAAGTGCTCCTGGTGTATTTGCTAATCCCCGTTCAGAGTGGAAGGAGCCACACAATGGGAGCGGTGCAGGGGACGGAAACGACTCCTTGGAAGAGGTCGAGGGCCCCCCCCCCCCCCCCCCCCCGGAGAGCGGGGGCTTGCGGCGTGACTCACGGTGGCGGCGTGCGTGGAGTGGGGCGGCCGGGCGGGTTAAGGAGTGGCCTCTCGTGCTCCTGAAGATGCAGCTGGCGGGGGAGCGTGTGTCTTGCTTGGTGCCTGAGCTCGTGTTCCGGGCTTTTTCGTGTGCGTGGCACACGCAGCTCGATGCTGGCTTCTCCCTTCTCCTCATGGCTCCACGCCGGCTTTCGGCGCATTCTGTGGGATGGAGCAGGAAGTCCCTGTTGTTTCCCAGATCACAGTGCCTGCTCTATGGGAATTGATGAACCCGCGCTGAATCCTGAGTTCTGGGGGGTGGGGGGGCTACTGTGCCGAATAGGCTCGCGCTGTCGGGCGGGCGACACTCTCCTTCCCCAGCAGCTGCTGGGACGGCGGGCAGTGAGGCAGGGTGATTTTGCTCTTGGATAATAGCGCTTATTAGCCACATCGGGCAGAGTGCTGCCTAACGAGGGGCGGGGACAGGCGGCCACACCATCTGCATGTGGCATTCTGCCGCCACCGCCACCGCCACCGGAGAGGAGAGGGGCCCCTGCTCCAGGAGCGGAGCGGCCTCACACCTGCGTGAGTCCTGCCCAGTAACCGGGGCGGCTGTGCTGCCTGCCATTGGCTTTCTGTTGTGAGCCGTTGTGAGGCGGGACAAATACGCGGCTTCCCGGGGCTCCTGCTCTTCCATTTCTCTGAGATGCCCTGGGAAAGTTCACTTCTCACTGAGATCTGGCAGCATCTGTCCCATGCTCTCTCCGTTTCTCAGTGCCGCCGTGTGCTTTGCCGAGTCCTGTCTGCAGGGCGGGAGGTGGGACTGTCTCCACATCTAATTTGGAACATCTCTGCGGCTCTTGCAAGCGGCTCTTGGTTCTTTGATCAAGGCCCTTGCATTTTGTGCGGGTTGCTTTGCTTCTGTTTCGGTGGGGACGGGGTGGGGTGCAGGTTATGGGGGACCCTTGACAGATCGGTTCTACTTGTTTAAGATTTTTTTATTGAGTCACTGTGAGCAGTATATTGCACAGCAGGTAAGGCGTTTGCCTTGCAGGCGGCCGAACCTGGGTTCGATTCCTCCGTCCCTCTTGGAGAGCTACCGAGAGTATCCCGCCCTCATGGCAGAGCCTGGCAAGCTCCCTGTGGCGTATTCGATATGCCAAAAACAGTAACAAGTCTCACAGTGGAGACGTTACTGGTGCCGATGGATGAGTCACTGTGAGATAAACCCTTACGAAGCTGTTCATGATTAGGTTTCAGTCATCCAGTCTTCCATCACCCATCCCTCCACCAGTGTACATTTCCCAGCACCAGTGGCCCAGGCACCCCCCGTCTCTCCCCCCCCCCCAATTGCTGAAAAGTTATCAGGAATATCCCTTACCTACCTTTAACCCTCAGTTCATCCCAGCTATTACTGTCCTACTCCCTTCTCTTATCTTACCTGCCCGCCGCCCCACACAGACGTGGGGTTGATTCCAACCACTGTCCAGTCCTCCTAGGCCGTCACTCTGTATCCGTCCCTCTCCTCTGACCCGTTTCACTCGGCACGATACTCTCCCTGTCCATCCATCTATAGGCGAATCTCATGACTTCGTTTTCCCTAACACCTGCATAGTGAGTATTCCATTGTGTAGACACATCCTAGTTTCTTTATCCGTTTGTTTGTTCTTGGGCATTCAGGTTGTTTCCAGATTCTGGTTATTGTGAATAGTGCTACATCCATTCTGCTTCCTCAGCATGATAATCGGTTGTCAGAGCTAGCTGTAACATACATACGGATGTCCATAGATCCATGTTTACTGAGTTTTATGGGGCTGCTGCTGAACCCAGGGACTCAGTCACCTAAGGCACGTAAGGCTGTGACCTGGCCCCACGCCATCTGTTTCAGCGTTCTCAAGCCGACCTGCTCTCTGGGATTTGGGATGCAGCCTCAGAGTTGAGTTTTGGCGACTGGCCTCACCTAACAGTTAATTCTCCCTCGAGTGGGCTTCGGGGATGCTTCCCGCATCCGTCCCTTGCCCCGCTGCACTCTCTCTGCCCTGGAAGCATTGTTTTGTCTGTTTGCTTTCGGTGGTTCTCAGGGCTTCCTCCTGGCCTTGCACTCGGGGATCACTCTTGGTGGGGCTCCGGGGACCCTGTATGGTGCCAGTGATGGAACCTGGGTCAGTCATGTGCAAGGCAAATGCCCTGCGGTCTGTTCTCTGCCTCCCCTCCCTCTCCCCCCTTACCTCTGTCTGTCTCTCTCTCTACCCCCCTCTCCCTCTTCCTCACTCCCTCTCCCAGGGGCTCTCAACCTTTCTCCCTGCACCTGCATCCCCATGGACGCGACCTCTGCCCCTTTTGCAGTTTGGGAAGCGTTTGGTATAGGATCCCGTTGCTCATCGATTTGTTGAGCGGGCACCAGTAACGTCTCTCATTGAGAGACTTATTACTGTTTTTGGCATATCGAATGCTCCACGGGTAGCTTGCTAGGCTCTGCCGCGCGGGGGCGATACTCGGTAGCTTGCCGGTCTCTCCGAGAGGGGCGGAGGAATCAAACTTGGGTTGGCCGTGTGAAAGGCAAACGCCCAACCGCTGTGCTGGGTGCCCATTTGAGGTGAGGTTTAGGTGAGGGTGCAGGTGAGGCAGGTAGGGAGTCAGGAGCCTGGGGCCTCTGAGACTGGTGGGCCAGGGGGTCGGGGTCGGGAGAGGAGCCTCCTTGTGTGAAGACAGAAGGAATTAAGAGCAAATACGCGGCTTCCTGGGGCTCCTGCTCTTCCATTTCTCTGAGATGCTCTGGGAAAGTTCCCTTCTCACTGAGATCTGGCAGCATCTGTCCTCTTTGTCAACATGATCTAAAGGACAGTGGACTAATGTGGGGGGGGCTTTTAAAAAATTGGGGGGGCACACCCGCCCATGTTCAGTGGCTGCTCCTGGCTTCTGCTGGAACAGCGCCCACTCCGGCCTGCAGCTCTTCTGCCCAGCAGTTTTGGTGGCTGGGCTTCTGCTTTCTGGGTTTTCTTTGGAGGGGGGTACACCCAGTGCTTAGGGTTCACCACTCGTTCTGTGCCCTGACCCACTATCCTGTCTCCAGGAGGGTGCGGCTTTCGGGGGGCCTGGGGCTCCTGGGGAGGAGGGGTGCGTGGATGAACACGAGCCTTCACCTGCTTGGCCCTCCCTTCTGCTGGGCCCTGGTCTGCCGCCCACCCCCTGCCCCCCAGTCTCCCCGCTCCTGCCCTCCTGCCGCTCTGGAGGGAGGAGAGGAGAGGAGGGGAGGGCTTGGAGAGGCCTGACAGGGTCCCAGTCAGAGGCCTGCTCAGGCCCTGCCCGTGGAACGAGTGAGGGGCCTTACCCCCGCCCCCCTTCCCATGCCTCACAGCCGGAACCCTTCACTGCCTCCCGGGTGTGAAAGAGAAATTAGCATTTAAAAGGGAAGCCCTTCACGCACTATTTGCATATGAGTGGCGGCTGTATAATTACCGACAATTAAGTTCCCTGGGCGAATAGTGAGGGAGGTGTCTTCCACTCTCTGGGGCTTGTGGTGGGGGGGGGTGTGCAGCAGCTGGGCGGGGGTGTTGGGGAGACGGTTTGCCCACCGCCCTTCTGCAACTCACCTCTTTGCTCTGTCTGCACCTGCTTGGCTGAACTGCACGCCTGAGCCCCCCCTCCGCCCCGCCGTCCTTTCCCCCCCTCCCACCCCCGGCCCCCCCCCCCCCCCCCCGCCAGAGAAGGCCTCAGAGACATGTTCGACGCAGTGTCAACAGGATTGCTAATGTTCCATCCCTTGAAGATTCGATATATTTGCTTATATTGGGATTTTTATACAGTCTATCTTATTTGGATTGAGCTATTGTTTGGGATATGAAGTTGTATAGAATTATTCTTTTTTCCTATTCATTTTTTTTGGGGGGGTAGCATATCCACTGAGGTTTGGGGACCGAACCCGGGGAGGATGGGTGCAGGGCCGGGACCCCACCTGCTGGATTCCTCTCCGGAGCCCCTCAGGCAGCTCGCAACCTCTGCACTTCATTTTTGTTGTCATTTGTTTTTTGGGGGGGGCACCTGGTGATGCTCAAGGGTTACTCCTGGCTCTGCACTCAGGAATTACGCCTGGCGGTGCTCAGGGGACCATAGGGGATGCCGGGGATCAAACTCTGATTTGCCACGTGCGAGGCAAATGCCAGATCCACTGTACTCTTGCTCCAGCCCCCAGATTTTTAAATATCAACACTAAAAACGGTCCGGTTTTGACCCTAACCGCCATTCACACAGGAGTGAAGACACCGTGTCCAGACTGTTTGCCTTTGCTGCTCCTGAGGGGGGATCTTGCCAGTCGGGGGGTTCAGAGAGCTGGGACCTGAACTTGTAGGCCACCTGGGGAACTCAGAGTTGGTTTCTGGAAATAGCTGCACCATGCCACGACTTTGATTGCCTGGGACGGAGGAGGAGGAGGAAGAGGAGGAGGAGGAGGAGGAGGAGGAAGGCGTCCTGGCAAGGTTTTTCCTCAGCGCCCCTGTGTGGTTCTGCTCTGGCTTCCTCCCTGGCCCAGCTGCTTGGGGGTCCTGGAGGGAATCACCTTTCCATGCTGACTCACTGTCCTAGAGCCAGAAGGTCGGTTTTGAATGTTGCAAGCACAAGAAGCCTATGTTAATTCTTTTTTTTTGCTTTTTGGGTCACACCCGGTGATGCACTGGGGTTACTCCTGGCTCTGCACTCAGGAATCACCCCTGGCGGTGCTCAGGGGACCATATGGGATGCTGGGAATCGAACCTGGGTCGGCTGCGTGCAAGGCAAATGCCCTACCCGCTGTGCTATTGCTCCAGCCCCGCCTATGTTAATTCTTTTTCAACATAATAGCAGAGCTCTGGAAAAGTAGTTAACTTCTCTCTTTCTCTCCCCCCCCCCTTTCCCCCATCAACCAACTTCTGGGAAGAAGAGTGTAAAAGTAAAAACCGAAAACTGTGTAGCCCTGAGATTGTGGTATCAGAGTGACAGAGCTCAGTTCCCGAGTGCTGGCCCTTTGGGTTCCCCTGAAATGACAGGCTCTGTGTGTGTGTGTGTGTGTCTGTGTCTGTGTGTGTGTATGTGTGTGTCTGTGTGTGTGAGTGGAGTTGACAGATGGTGATGGGTACGTGCTTGTGTACCTGTGTGTCTGTGTCTCTGACCGGATCCTGCAGTGTCTAGGGCAGCCTTTGGGTGGCGCTGCAGAGACCCACAGAGTGGCCTCCCTGGCGATGGGCAGCTCCAGTCAGGGTGGGCCCCTGGGCCCTCTCCCTTCCCTGCAGGTGTGATTTTAGCCCCGCGTGCTCTGGACTTGCACTCAGGGCTGAGGCCCAGAGATCTGTTTCCCCGGGTCCCTGCCTCTTGGCACTGGGTGTTGTGCCACACCAGCAGTGCTGGGCTGCTCCTGGCTGATTGCTCGGGACTTTGCCGGGAGGGGAAGGGCCCAGTGGGTTGGCCGTCAGAGAGCGACCTCAGCGGGCTGGCTGGATGCCTCTCACGTGTGCAGATACCCGGGTTTCCCCCCACCCGACCCCCGCCCATCTCTGCCTGGTTTTCCCGAGCGCTGCTGTGGCTCTGGCCGCGTTGTCCATCGGGGACTCAAGGTCATTGCCGGCCCACGGCCCTTTCTCGCTTTCCAGGCTGATGTCAGGTCTTTGGAATTGTTGCGGAGAGTAGAAAGCCGGGCTGGAGAGAGGTTGGGGTTCACCACTCGGTCCCCCACGCAGAGATGGGTGCAGCGCTGGGTCCCTGGACACTGCTGGGTGGGCACCCTGGCACTGGCAGAGCCCGGCAGTGCTGTGTGTGTGTCTGTACTCGGCCTCTCGAGTACACACTGGCGTCTCCAGCTGCCGCACGCACCGTCGCTGCCCAGCAGGTCGCTGTCTGCAGTGGGCTCAGTGCTGGTGATTCGGGCTGCCGAGTCCCATCTCTCCCCCACAGCCCCCAGCCTGGCAAATATTTGAGGGTGTGTGCATGCACGTAGTGGCGGGGGGAGAGAGGAGAGGAGGAGAGGGAGAGAGAGAGAGAGAGAGAGAGAGAGAGAGCAGTTCAGCTCAGGACCTATGTCCAAAGCGGCTCTAGCTGCAAGACCTAATTTGCAGATTCGCTTAGCGATGCTCCACCTCCTTGTTCCTCGATGGAGTTTCCAAGTTGCAAAGTCCAGGGGTGTGCAGTGGGCACTGGCCAGCACGACCCAGGAATCTGCCTGTGACTTCCAGGGAAGAGAACAGCAGTGTGGCCTCTGGCTTCCCCACTGGACGGTCGGCGCCGAGATTTCTCCTCCCAGTCCCAGAATACGCCCCCTCGCCCTCATCGCTGGCGCTGGGCCCCGCAGTGTCCGTGGCTCTCGGCGTGTCCCTCGAGCGCCCTGATTGTGCAACTCGAACGTTCCCGCCACGCGGCCTGGCGACCCGGGCTCCTGCTCCTGTGTTCTCCTGCCCCTGCGGGCACTTGGTGTCCCAGAGGTCGGCTGTGACTCAGCTCGGCCCCGTCTGTCCTCAGGAGGAGAGTCAGGCTGTCGGGAACGCGAGCTCCTGAGTCTGGCGCTCAGCTCTGGGTCAGGAGCGCGGCCAGGGCAGGGTCTCTCGAGGGGCGACCTCTCGGCACCCCCGGCTGGAGGCGGGGCCCTCCCCAGCTTCCAGGCAAAGAGGCCGGGGTGCGAGCAGAGGGCGGGGGAGTCCTGTCCTCAGCCTGCACGCCTGCACTCCTGCCCTCTGGCCCCCAGCCCGGCCATGCCTGCTGGACCAGGCCTGACCCCCCGCACCAGCTCTGCGAGTCAGACGGGACGGGTGTGTGTGTGGACTTGACCTCTGCTCCTTGGAACCAGGGCCGTGAGGCACTTAGCTCTCCCGTGACATGTCTGTTCCTTCAGAAGGTGGTTGTTCATGTGACAGGGCGCAGGGTGGGAGGCAGTGCCCTGTCCCCCTCTGCTGCCCCCCGCCCCCCGGGGCTGTTACTTACTGCCTGGACTGCTTAGCCTGACAGCTAAGGGTGATGTTGCACACGTAAAGTTTCCTCTACTTCCTCTCTGTCTCTGTCTGTCTGTCTGTCTGACTCGCGTTTGCATTCGGGGAGCACTGTGTGGGCTTCGGGCTGATTCCTGGTTCTGCGCTCAGGGCTCACTCCTGGTGGGGCTCAGGGAATCACATGGGGGGGCTGGGGATGGAACCCGGGTTGGCCGGGCGCAAGGCCGGCGTCCTCCCGTCTGTCCTCTCTCTCTGGCCCCATGTGCCTGTTCTCCTGCTTCTGAAGGCGGAGGCCTGGCCAGCAGCGCATGTAGCCCCCGCGTGCTGCGGGCCCTTCTCCCCCACTCCTCCGGGTGGTGTTGGAGGCAGTGGGTGTGCCCTGGGGAGAGGCCCTGGCGGGAGCTGCTTGGCCTGAGAGCCACGTGTCCACTCTGCGCGGACCCCCCCCCCCCCGCCCCCAAGCCAGGCCGGGAAATGTGGGGGTGGAGAGGGAGAGCGGGAGGATGCCGCTGAGGAAGGCTTGCCGGAGTCTTCATGTGACGACTGTGTTGGAGCTTCTCCCCTGACTCATTTCTTTTTTCTTCGTTTTTGCTTTTTGGGTCACACCTGGTGATGCTCAGAGGTTACTCCTAGTGGTGCTCAGGGGACCGTATGGGATGTCGGGGATTGAACCTGGGTCAGCCTCATTCGAGGCAAACTCCCTACCCACTGGACTGTCGCTCCGGCCCCTGTCGGTCATTTCTTAATAGATGCCCGTGTATTTGCACTTACGTCTGTAAAGGAGTATGTTTGTGTAATGGTAGAGCTTATAGGGTTTTATTTTTAAAGTTTTTATTTTGATATGTGTTTATCTGTGTGTTCTGATTCTGATGGAAAATGAAATCATAATAGTGATGAATGACTGACTTGCCAGGTGAGATTTTATGTACTGGGTTGCCTTAAAAAAGACCAGTTTAGGGGCG
Organism: Sorex araneus; assembly: GCF_027595985.1. Lineage (NCBI taxonomy): Eukaryota > Metazoa > Chordata > Mammalia > Eulipotyphla > Soricidae > Sorex > Sorex araneus. Next base: position 58,747,608 of record NC_073308.1, on the reverse strand, counting down.
GGAGGTATAATACAGCAGGTAGGATGCTTGTCTTGCATGCAGCTGATCTGGTTTCAATCCTTAGCACTTCATGGTCCCCCAAGCATCACTGGGGTGATCCCTGAGCACAACCAGATGTGATTCTGGCACCAAAGCCAGCCATACCCCCCCAGGCACCCCCCAATTTTGGTGATGGATTTCCACCTTCGGAGCAACTGTGGCTTCTTTCTCCTGCGCCCCCCGTACGACCCCCCAGTCCCCATGCCTCTCCTTGTTTATTTTGCTTTGGCCATTCTCGGCAGTGCTCAGGGAACCCTCTGTGGTGCTGGGGTTCGAACCCAGGGTGACTGCGTGCTGGTGCTCCCGCCCCTGCCTTTTCGTGGGTGATGGACTCTGACCACTTGAAAAGCGCGAGCTTCCCCTCCAGTGACGCTCCTCAGCTGATTTAGATGTCTCTTCTCCCCTGGGAGGCTTATGGAAATAGATTATCTGAATTGACCCAGAAGTGGAGCCGATAGAAATAAAGCCCACTTCCATTTTGTTTGAACGCTGCAGGTCGGCGTATGTTTGAGAGGAAGTTATGTTTGCAAACACTGCAGTTGTAGAGTTACACTGACTAATAATTCAGGTTGAACATCCAGTTCTGAATAGCATCGTACCCGGCCTGCATGGAGGGCTGTGGCCTGAGCGTGACGAAATAGCTCAGCATGCAGATTTAAAAACTCGACAAAACTCAGTCTCTCTTTTCTTTTATAGCTTCTCCGACAAACTCTTTGGTGGAAAGGGCTTGCATTTCCAGCCGTCAGTCCTGGATTTTGGAATTCAGTAAGTATCTTTAAAAAAAATTTTTTTTGGAATAATTTATTTGCATTACTTGTTTCAGAACATCTTTATGTAAGATGTTTAAGTACTTTTAAAAGTACTGTGTGTTGACAATATCAAGTGATCTCAGTCCTGGGACGTGTGTGTGTGTGTGTGTGTGTGTGTGTCTGTGTTTGTGTGTATGTTGTTCTAGCCATTTGTTTAGCCTTTGATAAAATATCTTATAGATACAGTGATTGGAATGAATAAGTCACTATCAGGTCTTTTTTCCTTGAAGTTAATGTTTTATAGTGGAAAAATTAAGTATGGATGGTTTCTGAATTCTTCTTTGTTTTTATTAATTTTTTTTAATTGAATCACCATGAGATACACAGTTACAAAGTTGTTCATGATTAGGTTTCAACATCATACAATGTGCCAACATCTGTCCCTTCACCAGTGCACATTTCCCACCATCAATGTCCCTAGTTTCCCTCCCACCACCCTCCTCTGAATTCTTGTCCTTAGATTTACTTACCCGTGTTGATGGCTGGCTTCCTGTCCAGAATGGCAAGGTGCGAGATCACCAGTTGCATGGGTCAGGGAGGTGGAGGCGTTGGGAAGGTCGATGGGAGGACAGCATGGGTGTCCAGAGCAGCGTGGGAAGGAGCAGCAGGTGAAGGGAAGGAGCTCTGGCTGAGGAGCTGTCTAGAACCCTGGGAGGAAGCAAGGACGGTAAGGAAGGAGGAAAGGAAGATAGGGAAAAAGGAAGGGAGGAAGGACAAAAGGGAGGAAGGAAGGAATCAGTTGTGTCCGAGTGGGGCCCCTGGATGCTGGTTGACTGGGGCAGTTTGATAAGGGGGTGGGAGATGGGGCCACCCAAGGCCGTGCTCCAGGGCTGCTCCCGCTGGGAATCCCCTGTGGCTTGAAGCGGCGCTGGAGGGTGGGTCTGGGCTGGCCGAGTGCACGCAGGCACCGTCGCTGAGCTGTCTCGAGGCCCTTGGCTTGGTTGCTTGAGCAGAACAGGGCTTTGCCCTGGACGGGGAAGGGGCCAAGCAGCTCGGCCTCCCAAGGGTTGGCGGGGGGAAGCTTCTGGATGTGCTGCGGCCCCGCCTTTTCCAGCCCGGAAGGTCACGTCCATGGTCTCACAGGCGGATGAGAAGGGTGGTAGGCAGTGGGTGTTGGCAGGGGACCCCCGTGGGGTGAGTCCGGAGTAGGCTCCGTCCACTGCTAGGGGTGGCTTTTTGCTATGCTCACCTGCGTCTCCTCATCGCGAACGCTGAGCTGCGGGGCAGAGCTGGAGCCCTAAGGCTTGGGGGCCTGTGGGGTTTTTATTTTATTTAAATTTTTTTCCTTTTGGGTCACACCCGGTGATGCTCAGGGGTTACTCCTGACTTTGCACTCAGGAATCACTCCTGGCGGTGCTCAGGGGACCATATGGGATGCTGGGAATCGAACCCGGGTTGACCGCATGCAAACGCCCTACCTGCTGTGCTATTGCTTTAGCCCCATCCTGTGGGGTTTTGGAAAGAAGAGCTGTACCAGCAGCAAGTGTGCAGGGAGGGTGTCCGCCTGGTGAGAGTCGGGCGCCTGGTCTTCTGCTGGTGAACCTCTTCTGTTTTTGCTCGGGTAAGGACCACTGGAGGGGCGTGATAGCACAGCGGGCAGGGTGTTTGCCTTGCACGCGGCTGACCTGGGTTTGATTTCTCCGTCCCTCTCGGAGAGCCCGGCCAAGCTGCCGAGAGTATCCCACCTGCATGGCAGAGCCTGGCAAGCTCCCCGTGGCGTGTTCGATATGCCAAAAACAGTAGCAACACGTCTCACAATGGAGACGTTACTGGTGCCTGCTCGAGTAAATCGATGAACAACGGGATGACAGTGCTACAGTGCTAAGGAGCATTACCAGTGGCTGATGGTCTAGTCAGGCCTTCCTTGTTTTTGATGGTGACCGAGTGCTTTGCTGCTGGGGAAGGGTTTTGTTGTGCAGAAGAGATGTGAGTGCAGGGCCCACTGTGAGGCGCCTGCTGGCTGGCGGGCGGGACGGCAGCGAGGACAGTTAGTGAGGAGAGGAGTTCTGTCGCTGTCCGAAATACCCCCCTCTTCCGGTTTGGAAGGCTCCATGTGTCCTGCTGTTTATTTCTCTTCTAAGTGGAATCCAGGAATCTGCTTGTTGGAATCTTTTTTTTGCTTTTGCGGTGTCACACCCAGCAATGCTTCAGGGGTTACTCCTGATTGACTCAGGAGTCACTCCTGGCAGGGCTCGGGGGGACCCTAAAGAATGCTGGGGGTCACAGGTCAGTCAGCTGCACGCGAGGCAAGCCCCTACTAGCTGTGCTACTGCTCTGGCCCAGGAATCAATTATTTTTGCTGAAGTTTGGGAAAAACGAACAAAAATACCTCAGTAACGAGAAAAAACGGGGCTGGAGTGATAGCACAGTGGGTTGGGCGTTTGGCTCGCACGCGGCCGACCCTGGTTTGATTCCCAGCATCCCATATGGTCCCCTGAGCACTGCCAGGAGTAATTTCTGAGTGCAGAACCAGGAGTAACCCCCGTGCATCTCTGGGCATGATCCAAAAGGGTGGGGGGGAAGAGAAAAAATAAACCTAGAGGACACTTCTTTGGGGGGACGCTGTTTACAGTCAGGGTACTCAGGTTACTTCTGGCTCTGCACTCGGAATTGCTCCTAGTGGTGCTTGGGGGACCATCTGGGATGCTGCGGATTGAACTCAGGTTGGCCACATGCGAGGCAAGTGCCCTCCCTGCTGTGCTATCCCCTTGGTGAGTGCCGGGACTCGAACCAGGCTCATGGCCGCAGCCCCAGGCTAAGCCAGCACCTTAACTGTCTCTTGGCCCTGCAGCCTTTGCCAGCTTTTCCGTGGCCCTCGGGAGTCAGTGTCGGGCCCCTGGTTTTCCATCCCTCTGGCCGCTTCTCAGGGTTTATTTGGGGGCGTCTGGCTGGCCGCGAGCCGGTCGCAGGAGGCACAGTTGTTCTTTTCTGCTGTCTTCATAGAGTATCTTCCAGTTGTCACTCGCGAAGGAAATTCCTCTCCTCATACCACTTATAAAAATAGAAGTAAAGAAGGAGAGAGTAAAAATAGCAGCGTGGTGACTGGGCTTCAGCGGGAGGCCCGGCGGGGCGTGCCCTCACCCCCCAGCTGGCGCGGTCTTATCTCCTGCTGTGTTTCTCCGGGATGTGTTTGTTTATTGGGAAAGGGGCAGTGCTCTGGGCTTACTCCTGGTATTGTGCTCAGGGTTCCCTCCTGAGTATGTGGTGACGGGGCTGGAACTTGGGTCGGCCACGTGCGAGGCAACCCTGCCTTTGACTCCAAGCCCCTTAGAGGCATTTCGAGCTTTGCTTTGTTTGGCTCTTTGCTTTTTGGGTCACGCCCAGCGATGCTCAGGGGTCACTCCTGGCTCTGCGCACAGGGGTCACTCCTGGCTCTGCGCTCAGGGGTCACTCCTGGCGGTGCTCGGGGGACCCTATGGGATGCTGGGGATCGAACTTGGGAGAGCCTTGAGGGAAGGATCTGTTTCCTGCTGGATTCAGAGTGGGGGAAAGTCATTTTAATTAAAAAGTAGAGGCCTCCATCCCTTCTCCCCTCCCATCCCCTTCTCTATCCCCCACCCTATATACACCCACCAACCCAGCCGGGAGTCATCTCTGAGCACTGCTGTGTGGGGCACACTCCACCTTGCTACTCCCTAAAAAAAAAAAAAAAATCACAGGGATTTCTTCTGAGTTTAGAAGAGGATGCATTTCGAGGCTGCACTAATGAGAACCATGTTTGGGTGTCTGCCATCGGGAGTATAAAGCCAGAGAAGCGACTTGGTGAGGAGGTCACTCCCTCTGAGTGCCCCAGAAATGTCAGAGCTCTGTGTGTGTGTGTGTGTGTGTGTGTGTGTGTGTGTGTGTGTGTGTGTGTGTGTGTGTGTGTGTACGTGTACACATGCCAGAGCTTCTGAAATCTGTGGTTTCTATGGATTTAGACTCTCTTCCTGCCACACCATGCTGTGGATCAGCCTCCTTCTCAGTTGCCTTGTCCCCAGTTTCCCTTTCCTACAGCTTAGTCAAGTCTTTGCAAAATGAAATCCGCCCTCCCGCTCCCCCGCCAACCCTGCCCAGAAAGCAGACCTTAGGTGGTTTCCCCCATGAATACTGTCTGTTGCCAGCGCCTACCAATTTCTGTGGGTTATGGCATAAGAGGTCTAAGCGGTGTTACCAGGGCCAGCTTGTATCTTACAACAGAAAATTGCGGGGGAGCATTGGGGATAGATTCCCAGGCCATTCTCAGGCCCCATGGACAACCTCCAATTGATATTTCGCCAACCAGGCCAAGATGGTTCACTGACGATGTGGTGTTGCCGGGGGTCACCCCTAGGACTCCCCTGGCAGTGCTCCGGAGCTGGTGCTGAAGAGTAACCTGGGGTCCCCCATACCCATAGCATGTGTCCCTGACCGCTCGCTGTTCACAATCTCCTGAACCCCAAAGTTCATTTTATCAGTGAACAATGATATTTTTATATATGTTTGAAAAATTAAACATTGATTTATGACGTTGCTCCTGACACCGTTGTTTCAGGCATTTTGATGTTCCAGCACAATCCCGCCAGCAGGGTGACTGTCCCTTCACCAATGTCTCCGTTTCCCACTCCTCCGCCACCCCCTCCCAGCCTGCCCGCTCAGGGAATACAGAATAATCCCATCGCGTGTTATGGTACACGCCTCACAGTGGTGTTGGTGAAGCCTTTGAGGATTCGCCGAGCTGTTGGGTGCTCCTGGAGCCTCCTGTGGTAGTTTTCGCCCCCTGAGCTTAGTGGGCGTCTGCAACTTTGCTCATCCAGTTTGCGGCGCTGCCGCTGGGCTGCCAGGACTGTGAAATTTGGGGCTACCACATGGCTGCGTATGCAGCCTCATGCTCCGGCGTGGGGTGACTCAGCGTGGGGTGCTCACCACCAGTCCTGGAGCTGGGCAGCGGGGCCTGGTGTGTGCAGGAGGAAGCTGGGTGTGGGTGGGACGCTGGGCCTCTCTCAGCCCGCCCCCGTCCCAAGGAGGCGCCTAAGATCTCAGCCCAGACACGGCCGTGAGATCCATCCTGGGGATTCATTTTACTTTTTTTATTCACGAATCACGAAATCCCGTTAATCACCGATTTCTCGGGCGGGCTCAGTAACATCCCATTTTGTCCTTTCCCTAAGATCTTAGAAGTCCATCTCGACTCGGCCCTCCTAACGATGTTGCACTGGGGGCTCTTCAGGGTCAGGGGAATGAGATCCAGCTTGTTACTAGCTTTAGCATATGAATACACCATGGGAAGCTTGCGAGGCTGTCCCATGTGGGCAGGAAACTCTCAGAAGATTGCCAGTTTCTCCCAGAGGGAGAAGTAGGCTACAAGAATCGCTTCTGAGAGCTTGCTTTTAAGTCTCTCTCTGGATGTTGGCCGTTGATGGGATTACACACACCTGGGTTCCTCTGCGGGTACCTTCATGTGTGAGGCTCATCTGAACGTGTGGAGAGGGGCCTGGAGCATGGCTGTAGCTAAGTTCCGGTGGTCTTCAGCCGCTGGGAACTCTGCTTGGGGTGGGGAGGGAAGCTGGAGCCCATCCCCTCAAGGGGCCCCAGGGAAGATAGCCAGGCTTGAGGGCAAGAGACTCTATTGTGTATCAAGAGACTTTTTTTTATTATATATCTATTTTTATTTGTTTGGGGGCCACACCTGGCTGGGCTCAGGGCTTACTCCTGGCTCTGCGCTCAGGAATCACTCCTGGCAGGGCTCAGGGGACCAAACGGAGAGCCAGGAATCAAACCTGGCTTGGCCTTGTGCAAGGCAGGCGCCCTACCTGCTGCACTGTCGCTCCGGCCTCAAGGATGCTTTTTTTTGGGTGGGGGGGGGGCGGGGCGGGTAACAACTCTCAGAGCTTGGCTAACATGGACCAGCACTGCTGGGGAGGGAGCAGGGGCGCCCCGTGCCGGGGGTCACACTTGGGGCCTTGCTCGGGCCGGGACCACCTTCTGCTGCCTCAGCCGCTTCTCCCCAGCCCCCGCAGGAAGATGCGCTTTCTTCGAAGCAGCATCCTTCGTTGTGGTTTCTTAACGTCGTCATTCACAGCCACAGTTTTCTGGGGCGTCAAGCGCAGGTGTCTGTTTAAACGTCTCGCTCTACACAGACCCACCTAACACTTGACTCTTTCTCCTCGTTTCCTCCCTAGGTTCCTGGGACAGCCCGCGGCCAAGGTTCTCCACGCCTACAACCCGAGCCGGGAGAGCGAGGTGGTGGTGAACTCCGTGTTCACGGCTGCCCGGCATTTCCACGTGCCTCCCGTGCACTGCCGGGTGGGTGCCGTCCCCGGGGAAGCGACGCGGCCGCCGGCCAGGGCTGCTCGAGCTTTGGCCTGAAGATTTCACTTCCTGCTCCCTGTCGCCCCTTCTTCCTGCTCTCCACACACTTTCCCTTCTGTGTGTTCATGTTCATATTTATTTTTTTTCCCCCAGTGCCTCACATTCGTGGTTTGGGTGGCCTAGGTCACTAGGAAAGGTCCCAGCATGGCTAAAGAAACTTCATGGGCTTTTTGTGTTTTGTTTTGTTTTTGGTCTACATGCAAAGTATTCATGCAAAAGCACTAGGCGCTAACACAGACTCATAGTGTCTATCTCTTCACCACTGATAAGAGGCACTTACTGATAAAGTTGGGACTCTCCCCAGTCCAAAAGGAACTTCTGATAAAAGTAACTTGTGCATAATAATGAGCTCAGAACCCCTGGCTGCTTTTTTTTTTTTCTTCCTTTTTGGGTCATACCCAGAGATGCACAGGGGTTACTCCTTGCTCTTGCACTCAGGAATTATTCCTGGCAGTGCTTGTGGGACCATATGGGATGCTGGGAATCGAACCCGTGTCTGCCACGTGCAAGGCAAACACCCTACCCGCTGTGCTATTGCTCCAGCCCCAACCCTGGGCTGCTTTGTACTATTCTGTTTACTTGTGGGTTTTATTATTTTGGTTACCATGTCTGTAGCATGCACTTAAAAATACTGAGATTCCTGTGATGTGCTGGGGAAAAAAAATACTGAGACTGAAGGAGTGTGGTGTGAGTAACCTGAATCTCTTTTCTTTTCTTTTCTTTTCTTTTCTTTTCTTTTCTTTTCTTTTCTTTTCTTTTCTTTTCTTTTCTCTCTTTCTCTCTTTCTTTCTTTCTTTCTTTCTTTCTTTTCTCTCTTTCTCTCTTTCTCCCTTTCTTTCTTTCTTTCTTTCTTTCTTTCTTTCTTTCTTTCTTTCTTTCTTTCTTTCTTTCTTTCTTTCTTTCTTTCTTTCTTTCTTTCTTTCTTTCTTTCTTTTTCTTTATTTTCTTTCTTTTGTTCCTGCCCAGGTAATCACAGCCCTTACTTTTGTATCAGCATGTATTTGTATCATCATGTTTCTACATTGGTTCTTGACAAGTGATAGCTGGAACGTAGTCTCTAAACTACTGCAAAGGGTCGGAGCATAAGTCTTTTGTCTTGCACACGACCCGTCTCAGCCCACTGCCCTGCACGTCTTAGAGTCACCTCTTAGAGTCAGTGTCCTGAGCAGTGCCAGGAGAGAGCCCCGAGCACGGCTGAGTGTGGCCCAGCAACCAGAAAGGGTGGGTGGGAGCACCTCCGTTCCATTGCTGTTGGTTTTGTTTCTTTAGAGTGCAGCCCAGGACCACACCCTGGAGTGCTCAGGCCTCTCTGGCTCTGCACTCGGGACCACCCCTGATGGGGCTCATCATATGGGATGCCGGGATCTAATGTGGGTCAGCACTTGTAAGACCGCTGCACTCCTGCTCTGGCCCCGCTCACGGCCCCGGAGGAGCCTGAGCTTGAACTGTTAGGGGCCAGCATTTGCTCCCGTGGGCAAGGAGGAGGCGGCGGGAAGAGCCAGGTGGGAGGCCTGCATCCCGGAGAGTGAGGGCCAGGACCGCGCGTGTCAGTCCTGGTGGCTCCCGAGACGCCCCCGTAGAGTGTTGGGAGATCTCGGGCCTTGTGGTACGTTCCAAGGTGCAGGATGTCCAGGTGCCTGTTAACTGTAGCATCATTCACGGGGACGTCTCGGCAAGACGTCGGGCTGGCTCCATGCTGATGGGCTACTTTCCTTCCAGGTCATTCCAGCGCTGGGGAAAACTTCCTTCCGGATTATTTTCTTGCCTACCGAAGAGGGAAGTCTCGAAAGCTCCTTATTTATTAATACCTCCTCCTATGGAGTCCTGTCCTACCACGTGAGTACTGCTGCCTGTGGGGGTGAACTGGCTAGCCCGGGGGGTGGGGGGGTGGAGCACCGCCCACATGGGGATTCAACCCGTGGCACGGCCACACAGACGCACGCTCACTTAGGCAGCTCCACACTTGCCATATGCACAGTACACGCACCTGGGTTTGGACACACACAAATGGCCACACAAGTGGACACCCACCCACACTCACCCGCTAAAGGTCTTTGAACATACGGGACAGACAGACAGACAGACACACACACAACACACACACATACACACACATGGGTTTGGCAAGTTTAGCAAAATTTTTATTTTTTTTAAATTAAAAAAAAATGTTTTACTATTTTTTTTGCTTTTTGGGTCACACCTGGTGATGCACAGAGGTTACTTCTGGCTCTGCACTCAGGAATCACTCCTGGCGGTGCTCAGGGGACCATATGGGATGCTGGGAATTGAACCCCGGTCAACCGCGTGCAAGGCAAACGCCCTACCCGCTGTGCCCCTTAGCAAAATTTTTAAAAGTCTAACAAAGCCTGGAAGCGTTGCCCCCTGGTTCATGCCATTGAATCTGGGTGTTGGCACCACCCTTGATTGTCTGCAGTGCAAAGCACCAGCTCTCCCCAGGGGTCTTGGCGATGACGGGCACCCCCATGGTCTCTTGTAGCACATGGAGTGGGCGTCAGAACGCCTGACCTGCCCCTCTGCCCGGGCCGCCTTTTCTCCGCGTGGGTGTGGGGCTAGGGCCTGCACATCGTGAGTTTGGACTGCGGGACGGGGAGCAGAAGAATCTTTCTGTTGTGCTTCGCCATCAGGAATTGCTCTTCCATGCCCCTGGGATGCCACTGCTTTAACTGGAAGGTGGCATGAGAGTTTAAGGACCTGTAGCCATCGGGTTGAGGGTGGAGCAACACCTGGCAGTACTCAGGGCTTACTCCTGACTCTGTGCTCTGACTGGATGCAAGATAAGCCCCATCTCCCTAGGGTGCTGTCTCCCTTCTTTTTTTTTTTTTTCCTTTTGGGTCACACCCAGCAGCAGTGATGCTCAGGAGTTTGCCCTGGCTATGCACTCAGAAATTACTCCTGGCAGTGCTCGGGGGTTGAAATCGGGTCAGCCATATGCAAGGCAAACCCCCTCCCCGCCCTACCTGCCGTGCTGTGGCCCCGACCCCCATCCTTAAGTTCTTACTGGGTGTCTTTAAGCACGCGGCTCAGCATCAGACGTGTGTCCTATTGGAGAGATGGCCACAGTGAAGACTCTCAGGCTTGAGTGCAGCTGTGCTTTAACTGCTTTGGGGGTTTCACTGCTTTTTTTCTGGTAGAAAAGGCTCAAGAATTGGATCCCTAGTGCCCTGAAGGGCAGGAACACAGGTACCCTTTAGAAAGGCTGATGGGTGATGTGCGGAGCCCTCCCGCTGACGCTGCCGTTCCTCCTGCAGGTCTCTGGAGTGGGCACTCGCAGAAGCTCTCCAGAAGGGTCTGCGAAGCAGCTGCCCAACGCCTACTTTCTGCTCCCTCAGGTCCAGAGCATTCGGCTCTCTCCGACGCAGGTGATGTCAGGGGCGGGTGTGTGCTGGTGGCTCCGTGCTGGAGCTTCTTCTGTTCCCTTTTGGCAGAGCCTGCGTAAACCCCTTTTATGTAGACAGGCTTGGGATTGTACTAATTTCTGCTTTTTGAGAAAACCCTGATATTTATCACTGTAGCACTGTATCACTGTCATCGCGTTGCTCGATTTGTTTGAGCGGGCCCCAGTAACGTCTCCATTGTGAGACTTGTTGTTATTGTTTTTGGCATATCCAGTACGCCACGGAGAACTTGCCAGGCTCTGCCGTGCAGGCGAGATATTCTTGGTAGCTTGCTGGACTCTCTGAGAGGGGCGGAGGAATCGCCCCCAAACCTGGGCGATATTTATGTATAAGATTATACATCAAATTACATTGTAACAGTAGCCCTTAATTATTTGTATTATTTGGCTGTTTGGGTCACACCCGGCGATACCCAGGGTTTACTTCTGGCTCTGCACTCAGAATTGCTCCTGGCAGTGCTCCAGGGACTATATGGGATCCCAGGGATCAAACTTGGGTCGGCTGCAAGCAAGATAAACACCTTACCCTCTGTACTATCTGACCCCCTTAATTTTTTTTTTTTTTTTTTTTTTTTGCTTTTTGGGTCACACCCAGCGATGCTCAGGGGTTACTCCTGGCTTTGCACTCAGGAATTGCTCCTGGCAGTGCTTGGGGGACCATATGGGATACCGGGGATCGAACCCGGGTCAGCCGCGTGCAAGGCCCTACCCGCTGTGCTATCGCTCCGGCCCCTGACCCCCTTAATTTAAAAAGTTTAAAATTTAAAAAATAATAATTTTCAAATAACTCCACCCTGTGTTGCTTAGAGGCTGCTCCCGGCTCTGTGCTTGGACCATGTGGTGTCGGGTATCGAGCCTGGGTCTCTTGCATGCAGAGCGTGCACAGCAGCCTTCGCATGTCTGCCCAGCCCTCTGTAGTTCTTTTCCAATGACTGTCTAGTTCATGCGGTTGACATTTCACGCTTTCTCCCTCTTCTTTTTTGTCCTTTGGAATGTTGCCTGCTTTTCAGGGTTCGCTCTGAGATCCTTTTCATCACCGGCAGTTTCCCCGCATTGTAGCTCAGGGGCTTGCCAAGGCCTCAGGTGTTTTGTAAGGGGAGAAGCGGTCACGCACTGTGGATGGCTTACTGAGCTTGTGAAACCAGGTGCTTTTCAGGAAGCGGAATCTTGAGTCACACACTTCCGCAGCCGTGGCTGGAGAGGCAGATGGTAGGGCGGGCTGGGCGTGTGCCTTGCATGCCCCTGGCCGGGGCTTGATGCCCAGAGCCCAGTTGGCGTCCCCCAAGCTCCCCAGGAATGACCCCTGAGAATGGCTGGCTGTGTCCCCGAAGTGAGCATCATTTCCAGTGAAAATTTTGTTCTGGTTTGTTTTGTTTTTGTTTTGTTTTGATTTGGTCTGGTCTGGGCCGCAGCCGCCAGAGCGCATGACTTACTTACTTCTGGCTCTGAGCTCAGGGGGTTTGGGGGACCGACTGGAGTGCCGGGGATCAAATCCAGGCTAACTGCGAGTGAGACAAGTGTCTTACCCACTGTGCTCTCTTCCCGGCCCCCAAAGACCTGTTTTTGATGACTAAGAAGGTAGTTATTAAGTAGCGGGTTAAATTGGCCTTGTTTGTTTGTTTGTCTGGGGGCTTACTCCTGGCTCTTGCTCAGGGCTCACTCTTGGAAGGATTTATGTGGCACCAAGGGTTGGGTCCATGTTAGCCACTGCCTCACCCACTATACTGTCACTCGGGCCCAGTAGGCTAGCATTTTCCCTCTTTACTTATTCGTGGTTTTGGAGTCACACCTGCTGATGCACAGGGCTACTCCTGACTTTGCACTCAGAGATCACTCCTGGAAGTGCACGGGAAATCATATGGGGTACTGGGAATTGAACCCGCCCCATGCAAGTACTCTCTGACCCCTGTTCTTTCTTGCTTGCTTGCTTGGTTTCGTCACACCTGGTGATGCTCAGGGGTTACTCCTGGTTTTGCACTCAGGAATCACTCCTGACAGTGCTCAGGGGACCATATGGTGTTACCAGATTTTTAATCTTTTGTCTCATGCATTCTTCCTCCTCACTGCTCCATCCCACTCTCTTGATCCTCTTCTCACTCTGGCTCCCCCTTTACCGTCTCTCCTGCTGCTTATCTCTCTCCACCTTGCCCTCTAGGCTACACACAGTCAGGTAGCAAAATCAACATAAGAAAGCCCTTCCTAAAAAAAAAAAAAAAAGAAAAAAAAATGAAAGCCCTTTCTGAGGGCTGCCAAGCAAAATACCCCTTAAGGTTTTTCTCCTTTCCTTACTCCAAGCCTTCATTAACATCTTAATACTAGTTATTTTTGTATGGACACAGTAAGAGATACATTGAGGCTTGCAGGGCAGCTCTCCTGGCAACATCTTGCCATAGACTCAGACGGCAGCACTCAGGGCAGATTAATCATTCCTCACCCTAGCAGGGTCCGAATCTAGTTATCACTGTTTGGATCATGACAGCATTTGTCCATGACCAAGCTCTTAACTTATAGTTAAGCATTAGGCACTTTGGCCAGGCCCATCTCGATGCCAGGGTAGCACACAACTCACCGCTTGCCCTGGGTCCGTCCCATCCCTCAGTCCCGTCCCTCGTTGGGACCCTGCTTTTGGGGGTGCTAGGAAGTAAGGGCAGCTGAGGCTTAGGTTGAAAGAACAGATGCCCAGGAGGAAGATAACATGCAGAGTCAAATAACTCCCAGGTTACAAAAGCAAAGCATTTGCTACAGTCTTCCAGTGCCTGTACAAAAGGGCATGGCTCTGAATAAACGATGTAAAGGACTCAAGGAGAAGAGAAAAACAGTATTTACAAGTCAACAGAGCCCAAAGAAAGAAGCTACAAATAAAGACAGAGGAATGGGAGCACTGCGATGGGAACAAACCAATAAACCTAAGCTACCTAAGGCTATGTTATCCTACAATATGGGATGCTGGGAATTGAACCTGGGTTGGCCACATGCAAGGCAAACAAACACCCTAACCTCTGTACTATATTTTTTTAAATAAATGTTAAGTAATTCTTTTTCTTTGTTTTGGGGCTTTTTTTCTTCTTTTTTTGGTCACACCTGGCGATGCACAGGGGTTACTCCTGGCTCTGCACTCAGGAATTACTCCTGGCGGTGCTCAGGGGACCATATGGGATGCTGGGAATCGAACCCGGGTCGGCCACGTGAAGGCAAACGCCCTCCCCGCTGTGCTAGCACTCCAGCCCCCTTGGGGCCTTTTTTTTCTTGGCCTCTAGGGTCACACATGGTGATTCCTAGGGCGATGCTCCTGGCTGTGCACTCAGGAATTACTCCTGGTGGTGCTTGGGGAACCACATGGGATGCTGGGGGTCAGACCTGGGTTGATGACATGCATGGAAAACGCCCTACCCACTGCTCTGGCCCTTTGGGGTGACTTTTAAATACTTTGTTTTCTTATGTTGGGATATAATAAGTCTTTATATTCTCACAATTTTCAGCAGATACATTATTTGCAGGGGTTTTTTTTGCCAATTCTCTAGGCTGATTTTTTATTTTCTTGCCGGAATCCTTTGAAGTGGTAAAAGCGATCAGTTTTTATGAAATGTTCAGTTTGGCTGTATTTTCCTTGATTACCTAATAGGCCTTGAGTGTCTCATCTGAAATGATCAACATTCTCCTTCCGGGGCTAGAGAGACAATGCAGGGCTTCAGGCACTTGCCTTACACGTGGCTGACGATGGTTTGATCCCTGGCGACACATCAGGCCCCTGGGAGCTCCACTAAGAGTGATGTTTGAGCACAGAGCCAGGCGTAAGCCCTGAGAGCATTGGGTATGGCCCACATAGCCCAAAAGAAAAGCAAAAAAAGGAAAAAGGAAGGAGAAAGAGGAGGAGGAGGAGGAGAAGGAGGAAGTAGAGAATGAGGAGGAGCCGAAAGAAAAGATTAAGTTTAATTTCAATGTTGAGTACGGGGGAGGGAACTTCATTCAGTCTGTTGCACCAAGACTATGGGTGGGAAAAATACTTTCTTTGGAGAGAGTTCTGGGAGCGAGCTTGGGGTGCTCACCAGGGAACCGTGCAGTTCACGGTCAGACTGTGTTAGCAGATGCAAGGCAGCCGCCGTACCACCCACACTCACCGGCCCCCGTGAAGACAATTCGCCTACTGTCCGATCTCTCCGTTCTTACAGGTCCCTGTGTGGTTTTCTCTTCCCCTGCGGCTGGTCCCTCTCTCCGACTGACCCTGGGGGCATGGCTCTTTCTGGGCTGTGAGTCAGCGTAGTCAGGCAGCTTCATTTCCTGAGTGTTCCAATAAACGAGAGGCGGGAATACAACCCACTGTTGTCTGCTGTTGTGATGCAGGAGCCATTGTCAGTGTGTAGACATTTGGTGGGACTGATCTTTTTGTAGGAAATCAGCGTTTAGAACTCTAGACACATGAACAGAAATCTCAAAAAATAAAAATAGGACAATTTCCTCCCCTTCCCCCCTCCCTCCCCTGCTGTGGTGTGTGTGTGTGTGTGTGTGTGTGTGTGTGTGTGTGTGTGTGTGTGTGTGTGTGTGTGTGTGTGTGTGTGTGTGTGTGTGTGTGTGTGTGTGTGTGTGTGTGTGTGTGTGTGTGTGTGTGTGTGTGTGCTCTGAGATCTCCCGGCTTGCATTTGTGATTGCCTGGGGGGGGGGTCACACCCTTCCCGATTGTGGGTATTTCTAGTTCTGTGCTTGTTGGGGCTGCATCCTTTAGCGGGGGTCCCACATGTCTGAGTTCAGGCCCCCAGCTGGCATCTCTGCCTGTCAGAGCAGTCAGGCTGGTGTAGCCTCATCTTCGCACCTCTCCCACCTTCGACCTGCACGGGAGTCCCAGCGCAGGCAGGATGAAAGTGTTTTGGGGGCAGGTCCAGGGCCAGAGCCATGGATATGGGGTGGGGTTGAGGGGGCGGTCAGGGTGGCTGGTGGTGCTTGATTATGATAATGATATTCATATATATATATATATATTTTGCTTTTTGGGTCACACCTGGCAATGCACAGGGGTTACTCCTGGCTCTGCACTCAGGAATCACCCCTGGCAGTGCTCAGGGGACCATATGGGGTGCTGGGACTCGAACCCAGGTAGGCCACATGCAAGGCAAATGCCCTACCTGCTGTGCTATCGCTCCAGTCCCCCCGATATTCATATTTCTTGACTTAGTGGTTCATGACCTGAGAAAGAGAAGGTCAAGTAAAATAGTACTTTGCAGCATTTTAATCACGGCGGAAAGCCGTGGAAGCAATTTTCAAGGCTCAGCCGTGGAAAGATGGTTTGATAGATTTGAGTATTTCAGCATCTGGAACATTAAGTAAGTTCTTCCAGGTTCCTCTCTGATACTTACAGAATAACGTCTGGCAGGTCTCACGCCTGATAGTTGGGTGTGAGGTAGACCAGGCTTCTTACTTACACTGACTCCACAGTCGACACCTTCCTCCCAGGAAATTTTTAGTTGATCCTGGGCATGTAAATTGAGAAATAGTAAATAGAGCGAAATAGAGGTTGGAATAGAATATGTAAACGTTATTGTGTCAGGCTCATTAAAAGTAAGAGTTTTTTTATTTTAATTTTTAATGTTTTTAGTTTCTGCACCTGTAATCTGTTGAGATTTGAGGAGTGTTTCAGTCACTTGTTGCGGCGAAGGAGAGCACTTGAAATGAGTAGTGTCCCCGTCAGCATACGGGGTCACTGGAGTGGGAAACTTGACTCAGACTGAGCAACTTAGGTTCTTGTGACTGGGATCCTTGTGAGGTTGATTGTTCAGAATGGGATAATGAGGCGGCCTTAGGAAGCCCAGTGAGAGTTTCGTCTGTCTGTTGGCAGTGCCAGGGAGGAAGCCCAGGGCCTCACACATGCCGAGAGGATGCTGTGCCTCAGGGCCACACTGCCTGCCTCCAGAGACGCTGTCTGCTGGGACGCACGATCAGGACAGACAGTCCTGCTGTGTTGGGGGGGAGGTGTGTGTGTGTGTGTGTGTGTGTGTGAGAGAGAGAGAGAGAATGAGAGAGAACCTGTTGTGCAGTGTGTGTGAGAGTGAATGTGTGTGAGAGATAGAAAGTGTATGTGTATATATATCCCTGTCAGGGAGCCCGGCGAGCTACCGAGAGTATCCCGCCCACACGGCAGAGCCTGGCAAGCTCCCATGCCGTACTCGATATGCCAAAAACAGTAACAAAAAGTCTCACAGTGGAGACGTTACTGGTGCCTCCTCTAGCAAATCGATGAATGGGACAACAGTGCTATATTGCTATTTGGTATATAATGAGGAAATTACTGCTGTGGTGCTTTGTGTGTGTGTGTGCGTGAGGGAGAGAGAGAGAGAGAGAGAGAGAGAGAGAGAAACCAGTGCAGTGTGTGTCTGCGAGTGAGTGTCTGTGTGTGTGTAATGGGGAACTTAGCACTGCGTGGGTGTGGGTGTGGTGTGGGGTGTTTCTGGGCCGTGTCCAGGCGAGGTTATTTCTGGGTGTTCCGTGCGCGCTGCCCAGGTCAGCCCCGGAGTTCCTGCCCTTTGAAGCCTGGCACGGCCTTTCCCTCTGGAGGGCTGCTCAGGCCCCGTGCTGCCCTCCTGGACTGCAGGGCTGGGGTGCGGGGAGCCCCACGCTCTTGCCTGCTCGCTGCCTCCTGGGAAGGAGGCTGGGAAATGGCGCAGGAGCCAGCACAGGGGGGCGGCGGCGCCGCAGACACCTCAGAATCCCGGTGTCCTCGTCCCTGGCCCTCCGCAGAGCTGGGAGGTGCCGGCTGGGAATCCTCCCTGGGCAGTCCTGGTGCCTTTAATAACCGCCTGTGCCCGGGGAAAGTTGTTTGATCTGTTTTTTAAACAAATAAAACGGATAGGCTGTCAGGCCCGGAGAGCCATTAGCGTATGTGCCGTGACTTAATTTCCCCGTGTCTGAGGAGAGCCAGGCAGCGGCTTGAACCTGTGAGATGTTCTTTTCCCCCCTGGACCCTCAGGAGTGATGTGGGGGGCGGGGAGGGGCGGGAAGGGGCCGTGGAAGCGCGAGGCCCTGGGTTCCATCCTCAGCTCCCCACTGAAAGTGCCTCGGGTGGGGTGGGCACGCAGCCTGGTGGTCGTCCAGCTGCAGGGACCCGGGTCAGTTCCGCCGCCCGAGTCGCGCCGCGGGGGTACGGCATGGGAGCTTGCCAGGCTCTGCCGTGTGGGCGGGATACTCTCGGTAGCTCGCGGGGCCCGGACATTGACCGGCCCAGCCCAGTGGCCAGGTACCTCCCGGCCCCCGGGAGAAAAGACTAGAAGGAGGACAAGGTCGCTGCGTGGGGTCCCGCCCCTCCCTGTCCAGCGCGTCTCCTCCCGGCTCCCTCTCGGCTGCTGCGTCGCCTCCTCTGCCTCCCTGTCTCCTGCGGGTCCCCTCGCTCTGGGACCAAGTGGGGCCCTCCAGCACTGGGTCCTGCTCTCATGCTGCTGGCGTGGGGAGCCCCGGCCTTCGTGGGGCTCGCAGCCATTCCCGGGGTGCCGGGGACACGGCTTTCGTGTCTCGTGTGTCCCCTGAGGAGCCGGCACCGTCTTCCCGTCACTCACTCGCAGTGCAGTCAGGTGGCGTGTGCGCGGGTCGCCGACCCACCTTCCTCGGGAAGGAGCGGGGGCCCGGCTGTGTGCGCCTCAGGAAGTGGGCCGTGAGGTGGTTTCGCGCGTCGGTGTTCCAGGCCGTTCCAGCAGCGTCAGAGCGTTTGCGTGACCCCCGCCAGTGTCACTCCTCTCTTTCTGGACATAATTTTTTTTTAAAGTAGTGCGCGTGAGAAAAATCTGGAGTTGGCGAGCTGAGGTGCCGCCGTCTCTGGTGTGGGCTGAGGAGAACAGGGCCGGGCGCTCCCTGGGAAGTCTGAGGAGAGAGAAGAACTCCCGCTCTCGTCACCCCTTCCAGCCCAGAATCCTCGTCTGTCCCCCTCACAGGCCTCCTCTCCCCTTGGACCCCGGGCCGGAAGAAGGTTGAGGAGTACCGCCCTGAAGAGAGGGGGCTCTCCTCAGGCCTCATGAGGGAAGGAAACAGTCTTCTCATTCTGGGCTTGACCCTGTGGTTTCCCTCCTTTTTCCTGAGTTTAGGGCATGTGACAAGAAGATCAGCGACTCCACAGTTTCTTCGCCCCACACCTACTTCTGTTGGTTTCTCAGAGCTCCACGGGGAGAAGAATAAATCACCCAGAATCTTCTCCAAAGCCACACTAACCCCAGTGTTGAGAGTTTATATCCTGACCTATTTCTAATCCTCAATTTTTATTTTTTAAATGAGATTCTACAGGCCAGAGAGAGAGCACTTGTCTCACACACGGTTGACCTGGATGTTATCCCCGTACACCCCGAATGGTCCCCTGAGCCCGGCCAGGAGTCACCCCCAAGTGCAGAGCCAGGAGCAGTCCTGGGCACAGCCAGGTGTGCCCCCCCCCTCCAAAAAAAAAAAAAACATAAGGGCCAGAGAGAGAGAGTTTGTCAGGTAAGGGATGCGGGTGGTGCTTGTGGAGTGTCCTGGCTGTGCCGGGGAAGCAGGTACTGTCCTGTCCATCTCTCTGGCTCCTTCCCCCACCCCCGCACTGCCCACTTGCCCCGTGACTCCTGCCACCCTCCCCTGGTTTGTTCCAGCCTCACCCTGGGGCTCCAGCACCCCCACACTTGGGGAGTCGAGGGTGTCACTCTCTGAGGAGACCCCTACAGCCACGTCCTCTTTCGCTTAGCCCCTTCCTCGCGGTCGCCCAGCCTCCAGGTCAGGTGAGACGTCACCAACCCTCAGCAGAGAGCCTGGCTGGGCCTCTGTGCCCCACTTGTACTGGCTCAGGGTCCCGAAGCCACCAAGTGTTACCAGAATAGCTGCTCTGGGGCCGTGCCACGCAACGTGACCTAGTGAGGGGACAGCCCTCCTCGGCCTGCTGGCCACCGCAGCCAGCCTCAAGGGGAGGCGGGGCCAGGCTGCCACTGCACAGGCTGACGCCACCTGTCCCAGAGAGCCCTAGTCCCCGAGTGGCCCTGCGGCCTCGAGGGACTGACATCTCTCTCAGGCTCATTGCAGGGGTGCATGCAGGGGTGGGGCAGGAATGGGGCAGGAATGACGTGTCTCTTGCATCGGAATTAATTGTAAAACAAAAGGAGTTTCAGGAAAGGTCGTGTTTGTGGGGGGATATAAATGATCCATATTTTTTTTCCTTGGGTCACACCCAGTGATGCTCAGGGGTTACTCCTGGCTCTGCACTCAGGAATTACCCCTGGCGGTGCTCAAGGGACCATATGGGATGCTGGGAATAGAACCCGGGTCGTCCTCATGCAAGGCAAACGCCCTAACCACTGTGCTATTGCTCCAGCCCCTTGTTTTTTTCTTTCTTTCTTTTTTGGGTCACACCTGGCAGTGCACAGGGGTTACTCCTGGCTCATGCACTCAGGAATTACTCCTGGCAGTGCTGGGGGGACCATATGGGATGCTGGGACCATATCGAACCGGGTAGGCTGCGTGCAAAGCAAATGTCCTATCCGCTGTACTATCGCTGCAGCCCCCTTACCCGTAGTTTTAAACAAAGGCCAGTGGCTGTGTCTTCTGAAACTCCTGTCACCCTGAGAATCTCACTTGTGTGAGTCTCTCAGATTTAGGTTTGCAGTCTTCAGAGGGCAGGAACACGAGAGAATTGGAACCTGAGGTTTGTATGAATAACCGTTTCATGAGAGGTTCTCGCAGTTGCTCAGTCCTGGGAGCACCCTCATGTTGAGTCTCCCGTTGGTTCTGTTTGACTTCTGGTACAGCTCTGGGCTCTTGTGGCTTAAGAGATGGATCGGATCGCTCTTGGTGTTTGTTTTAATGGAAGCAGGATGGATTTTACTTCCTGAAACTCACTGAGAAAGAAATGCGGGGGGGAGAAAGAGGGGAACCCATGTTCAGGAGAGAAGACGGCTTCTCCAAAATAGGAAGAAGCCGAAAGAGAGAGAATGTGAGCTGTCCCGGTAGTCGGGGGCGAGTGGGGGGGGGGGCAGAGGAAGGTCATCTTCCCGTTCCTTCAAGGGGGTGTTTTCTCAGCACAGGGAAATTCACCTGGCCCTAGCCGCAGGGAAAGCCAGCACTGTTGATGGGCTTTTCATAGTCTGACCTTTAGATTCCTCTGCTACTTCTCCTTTGCTGAGGGCTTGGTCCTCTAGGTGGGGCCTAGTCTGGGTGCAGTTTCTCTTTTTCATGAGCTCTGGATTTGCCTCACAAAGAAAAGCCGTCTTCGTGCCTCTGGGCTAGAGAAGGGCTGGTCTGCCCTCAAGCTTCCTTCTTACCTGAAAGTCTCCCTACCTGCCCACCCCTCCCCCTCGAGATCTCCTGGGTTCTGTGGGGAAATGTCTCACTTCTTCAATGCAGACCCTGGGATTGTTCTTGCGAACATCTGAAGTGATTGAGGGTTGTAGGCCTGTTGTTTTCTTTCCAGTGGAATTGCACAAAGTTCCTCTCTCGCCCTCCAACTGCTCCCTGTGGAGAAGGAGCGGGTGGTTTCCCCCTCTGTGTTGACGCCTCTACACTCAGACCCCCACTACCCCCAGACCATGCCAGGCAGAAGGCACGTGAGCCCTGCTGCCTCCTGACCCGGGGGGCGTCTCCGGTCTGGTTCTCTAATGCCCGTTTCCATGTTGGAGAATTCCCAGACTTCAGGACACAGGGGGCATGTTCTGTTCAGATTGTCTTGGGAAAAAAAACTCACATTGGTGGGACTGTTAGGGTCGCGGGCGTTGAGACACAAGCCTTACACCAGTCAGGGTCCCATCCCTGGCTACGCACGGAACCCCGCCAGGGGTCACTCCTGAGCACTGAGTCCAGGATAGTCCCTAAGCACTAGCTATCCCACCCCCGGGGAAAAAATAGTGGATATGTTAGAACTTTTTTTTCTTTTGTTTCCTCTTACGACAACTTTCAGTTTGTTATTTGTTTGGGGGGTCACACCTAGTGATGCTCAGAGTTACTCCTGGCTCTGCACTCAGGAGTCACTGCTGGTGGTGCTCAGGGGACCCCATGGGGTGCTGGGGATTGAATCGAGCTTGGCTGCGTGCAAGACAAATGCCCTACCCCCTGTACTATCAGCTTGGCCCTACCCCCAACTTCCAAACGGGAATAATAGCCTCCTCTCTGCATGTGAGCACTATGGAGGAGGAGTGTGTGTGTGTGTGTGTGTGTGTGTGTGTGTGTACACATGTGTACTTTTTGTATGTGGAATGACTGAACTGCAGCAGGGCAGCCAGCATGGGAAGTTTGCCAGAGGGCTAGCCGGGTGGGGGTTTTCTTCCGTAATCCACCCGGGGCACACCCCCAGGCTGGGCAGCTGCTCACGTTCTTTGTCAAGTCCAGATGGGATGGAAAGAGCTTTGCCTCCTGAGAGCAGCTGCGCTACGCACGCGCGCCCTCTGGTGGGAATTGGAGGTATTCAATCAAGGAATTCAGATCCTAGTTTACTCGTGTTTTGAGGATCCTTGGGGGGCCAGAGAGATGGTGCAGTGGCACGGCACTAGCCTTACGTGTGGCTGACCCAGGTCCAATCCCCGGGACTCCATAGGGTCCCCAAGCACCTCCAGGATCGATCCCAGAGTGACCCCAGGCACTTTGCTCTTGGCGGAAACAGTCAGGGAGGAATGGAGCTTCTCTCTGCTCTGCTTTTGATCCTGGGTCTTGTTCGCAGAAACTGGATGAAAAAGCATCTAGTTCTTAAGATTTTCATTGCCACTTGCAGATGGAGGCGAGGGGGAGTGCCTGCAAAAGCACCTTTGGCTCATGTTTGCTCCCATTCACAAGCCCGGCTAAACGCCTGTGATACTTTCACTGTGCTTCAAAGTGTAGTTTGTCCTGGTCTCCCTGGTGGCTTTAAAAGCCTGAGTGACAGTCGAAGTCATTCCAGATGTGTTTTCATGTACACTCCCGAGGTCATTGGTATAAATCTCACAAGTCAAACATAATTGAGCCTCTGTTTAATACCGAGTCTCCTTGGAATGAATGGATGTGTACAGATGGGGAGGGGACCCCGGGATTTGGGGAATATCCTTTTCTTCCTTTCTTTCTCTGCTTTGGGGCCACACCTGGCTCCAGGGTCACTCCCGGGGCCATGTGTGGGGGGCCCGGAAATTGAACGCTTGGTTGGCCACTTGCAAGGCAGGTGTCCTGCCCACTATACCATCGTACCACCCCCGGGGAGTATGTTTGCGTTGTTGTCACGGCGATTGCCACAGTCCCCCGTGCCATCTGGGGCGCCTCTTTGTGTCTCCGGTGCAGGGACAGAAAAATGAACATTAGACAGACATCATGGCCCAGGCCTGCCACGTGCTGTGCACCCTAACAGTTCTGGGGATCCAGGCCTGCCCTGCCACTCCCGAAGGGCTGTCGCATTCGTTTGTTTGTCGGCCACACCTGGTAGTGCTCAGGGGTCACTCCTGGCAGGCTTTCATGTGTTTGTTTATTTACTGACTGGGATCCCTCAGGCAGTGCTCTGGAAACTGTGTTGTGTCCTGGGGACTAATCTGTAGCTTTCGCATGCCAAGTGTGTGCTCCAGCTCTTGGGACCCTCACCCCAGCCCTGCGGAGGTCTTCGGACTTGACAAACTTCCGGATTCTTTTCAGACACTTTTCCTCTCCCGTCTACGTCTCTTCCAGGTGTTCGGAACGAGACCAAGTTCAATTTCGAGCTTCTTTGTGGTTTGATTCTAGTGCCCAGCTAAGTCCTGAGGGAGCCTAGTTTTGTTTTGCTTTTTGAGCCACATCCAGTGATGCTCAGGGTTGACTCCTGGCTCTGCACTCAGAGATCCCTCCTGGCATTGCTTGTGAAGGGACCATATGGGATGCCAGAGGTTGATCCTGGGTCAGCTGCATGCAAGGCAGAGGCCCTACCTAGTATATTATAGCTTGGTCCCAGGTGACCTTGGTTTTGTCTTTTGGCGGTGGGGGGGGAGGGGTCACTGCTCAGGGGTTACTCTTGGCTCTGTACTCAGGAATTACTCCTGGCGGTGCTCAGGGGACCATATGGGATACTGGGAATCAACCCGGGTCAGCTGCATGCAAGACAAATGCCCTACCCGCTGTGCTATCACTCCGGCCAACTTTGCTTTAAATAAAAGTAGATTCCTCTGTTTAAACAAAATGTTGAGGTATGCCCAGCTGCAGAAAGGGAGGGAGGGCGGGCGGGCGGGGGCTTTTTTTTATCTGCTTTTTGCCATTATAGGAATTTTTGTGTCTCCTGAAGAGAGGTGTGGATTGACCTTAGAATGAAAGTTCAGTGACGGAGGGACCATTCTCTGTAGAGTATTATTATTATATTTCCAGAACAATCCCCAGAGTTCAGCAGATGATTGAATGATTGTTCGCTCTTCATTTTGGCGTCTCCTCAAGTTCTTCTCTCACACGCCCTCCCCGCCCTCCTTTTTTTCTTTTTCAGGCAGAAACCACTAATACCAGCCTGTTACAGGTACAACTGGAATGCAGTTTACAGAATAGCATGTGCCAGCAGTTGAAGGTAAGCTGGGGGCTGTTCTGATTTCTCCCTGCCTGGTTGCCTGTCTCAGCTTAGAAACCGAGGCTCACATTTCTTCTTGTCAGTAGATATCCCTGCTGCCCTTCCTCCTGGGTCCTCCTCCTCCTCCTCCTCCTCCTCCTCCTCAGTTTGGGAATCTGGGGCTGAGAGATAGTGTGGTGAGTCCGGTGTTCGCCTTGCATCTGTCAGACTTAGGTTCAGTCCCCAGCATCCCGTCTGGCCCCTCAGCGCTGCCAGGAGCGATTCCTGAGTGCAGAGCTGGGAGTCACCAGCCCCTGAGCCCGGCTGGGTGTGGCCCAGAAACAGAAACAAAAAAAACAAAACTAGAAATCAGGTTCAGAACCCCCAGGCTGAGATGTGCGGGTTCACATCTCGAGCCCGCTCCTCCGGTCTGCAGAGCTGCCCCCTGGAGTCCGAGGATGCTCTGCGGCTACAGATGAGCATGATCGTGACCATGGAAAACACCTCCAAGGAGCTGGAGGAGAACACGCAGGACTTGCTGGACCACCTGGCCATTGTCTATGTCGCGACAGACAAGTCTGAGGTCTCAGGTAAGGCGGAGGCCCTCTGAGTCCTGGGTGGGGTGTTTATTCAGATGTGTTTCTCCCCTCCCCACTTTTTTTTTTTTTTGAGGCATGGTGGTTCCCAACACCGTGAGTGGTAATTTCACACATAGATTGTTCCAGCATCACACCCAGCACCAGAATGCCCGTTTCCCTCCGCCAGTGAGCCCCTTCCTCCTGCCCTTTCCTGCCCCGCGCCCCAAGCTCAGTTCTCTAGCCCAGCTCTTCACTTTGGTGGCCCTTGGCCACGTGGGGCTCCCTGTTTTCTGTCCCGCACGTGAGAGGCGATTCTGTATCTGTCTGTGTGTTTGTGCTTTTTGGGTCACACCTGGCGACACACAGGGGTCACTCCTGGCTCTGCACTCAGGAATTACTCCTGTCGGTACTCAGGGGACCATATGGGATGCTGGGAATCAAACCTGGGTTGGCCACGTGCAAGGCAAACATGCCCTACCTGCTGTGCTATCGCTCCAGCCCCTCTGTCTGTGTGTTTCAGGGGACCTGCACAGGCACTAGGGAGGGCTGAGGGGAACTGGGTGCGGATGAGGCCGAGGCCAGGAGCCTGGCTCGCATTGTTGTGAGACGGTCCTGATGCCTTGGGTTCCTGGCACCTCATTGGCCCCCAGCACGGGTCCCCAACTTTCCCCACTAGTGCAGCACTTAAGTGTGTGTGTGTGTGTGTGTGTGTGTGTGTGCGCGGGTGCTCCAGACTAAAGTGCTTTTCCTTGGGAATCAGTCTTGGCTTTCTAGAGCTCCTGTGCAGATTTCGTGGGGCTGGCAGGTTTCTACATAGTCATAAAGGAGCGAGGGCTGGCGGGTCCAGTTCCACAGAGCCCAGAAGCTCAGCTGACTACAGCATGCTGGAGTTGCATTTCAGGAGCCAGCTGGGTGCTGGTTGTTCCCGGATACCAACCCAGTTTACAGTAGGATGGAGTTTCGGCATGTCTGATGTTTGTCCTGGGACACAGGGGTGCCGCTTCCCAGACGTCACCTAGTTGGTCCATTTTGTTTGGGGGGGAGTTGGGAGGTGTGGGGGGTATTCTATAAATTTCAATTTCTGGGCTACAGCTGCTGGTGCTCAGGGCTCACTTCTATTTATTTTTTAATTGATTTTTTTTAATTGAATCACCATGAGATGCAGTTACAAAGCTTTTATGTTTGAGATTCAGCCATGCAATGATCGAACACCCATCCCTCCACCAGTGCAAATTTTCCACCACCAGTGTTTCCATTATCCCCTCACTGCCCATCCCCAACCCCCACCCCCCGCCGAGTCCTCCCCCTGCCTCTATGGCAGAGTTTCCCCAATACTCTCCCTGCTTTTGGGCATTGTACTTTGCTCCAATTTTCCCACCACCATTCAAGCCTGCCTACCAGGGGCAGACGATAGATCATTTTTTTACCATTGCTCATTTTGCATATCAAGAGAGGTCAGGTGGCCACAAAAGCAGCCACACGCTTCTGGAATTCTAGGATTGTAAATGGTTGGGTGCCGGAGACATCTCTGTAGGGAGCTAATCCATTTTGGGATTCAATAGGGAGTTTCTGAACTGGGCTGTTGATGTGCTAAGCTGGCACATCTGTTTGGGTTTTTTTTTTTTTTTTTTTTGCTTTTTGGGTCACACCCGGCGATGCACAGGGGTTACTCCTGGCTCTGCACTCAGGAATTACTCCTGGCGGTGCTCGGGGGACCATATGGGATGCTGGGAATCAAACCCGGGTCGGCTGCGTGCAAGGCAAACATCCTACCCGCTGTGCTATTGCTCCAGCCCTTGTTTGGGGTTTTTTGTTTTTTTGTTTTTTTTTTGGAGGGGGCTCTGGGAGACTTAGGTCTTGATACTCAGTGACCTTTACTTCCGGGAAGCGGAAGAGGGATTGTCACTTGGAGGGGGCTTGGCCGCAGCAGGAGACGGGCCTTGCTCTTCATCTCACTGCTCTGATTCTTTCCTGCAGGTGATTCCACAGTGAATATGTACGTGCTCCACTCAGGAAACAGCCTTCTGTGGATACAGGTACTTGGCACCGCGTCCCCAGCGTCAAAATCAAGCATCCAAGTGCGCCTTCAGTTTCGGAGCCCGAGGACCCTCGGGGGGTGGAGAGCGAAACCCTGGCCTTGGCACCCTGGCTTCCTGCCTTCGCCCTGGCCTCGGAGAAGCCCCGAGTCAGGGAGGGCTGTCGACGCTCTTCCCGGTGCTGTTCCAGACTCATCCGCTGCTCCCGGAGCACCTTTCACCGAGTCCCATGGGAGAGAGACAGCGTCTCTCCCGCTGAGAGTAACGCTGGGGGTTCTGTGTGTGCTTCCAGGACGTCCATCATTTGTCGCAGAGAGAGGTGCCGCCCCTGCAGTTTGAGCCAGTTCTCCTACCGACTTCTACAACCAACTTCACAAAAATCGCCTCTTTCACTTGCAAAGGTACAGGGAGGGCATGGGAGGGGCGGAGGGATGGTCCTGAGAGTGGGTGGGGACAGTTCACAGCAGCAGGCGGCACCCGGCTGAGGAGCTGGTTATCTGAGGTGGCTGGATGGGAATGATGACGGTGGGTGCCACAGGTGTAAGATTGTGACTTCCAGTATTTAAATGTTTTTGCTTTGGGGGCCACACTCCTGTGGAGCTCGGGGGTCACTCTTGACAGTGCTAGGACTGTGTGGTGCCAGGATCTCACTGGGTGCAAAGTCTGTAAGCTGTCTCTCCAGCTCTGGGTTTTTTGTTTTTTTTTTTTCTTTTTGGGTCACACCCGGCGATGCACAGGGGTTACTCCTGGCTCTGCATTCAGGAATTACTCCTGGCGGTGCTCAGGGGACCATATGGGATGCTGGGAATTGAACCCGGGTCGGCCGCGTGCAAGGCAAACGCCCTACCCGCTGTGCTATTGCTCCAGCCCCCAGCCTGGGGTTTTGACTTGCAAAGCTTCACTCACTCAGCGGTTTAACAGCCAGGATGTAAATATGTTTTTGCTTTTTCTTTTTTTCCTTTTTTGGTCATACCCGGCGATGCACAGGGGTTACTCCTGACTCATGCACTCAGGAATTACTCCTGGCGGTGCTCAGGGAACCATATGGGATACTGGGAATCGAACCCGGGATGGTCACATGCAAGGCAAATGCCCTACCTGCTGTGCTATAGCTCAAGCCCCCCCCCCTTTTTTTTTTTTGTAAATATGTTTTTGTTTTGGGGCCACATCTGGGGATGCTCAGGGGTTACTCCCAGCTCTGCTCTTAGGAATCACTTCCAGCGGTGCTCAGGGGACCATATGGGATGCTGAGGATCCAACCTGAGTCAGCTGCGTACTACTCTCCCAGCCCTCAGGGTGTAAATAAGTTGATACGAGTTGCGGCTGCTTCCCGCTGCAGAGAGACCGCACTGCCAGATGGGTTTCTTTGCCTGGCATGCTGTGTACTGTCTAGTGAGCTTAATTGAGGGCTGGCATTAGCCTGCTTGCTGTTAGAAGGGCTTCTGCAGGTTGGTGTGTCAGTCCAGCGATACGAAGCTTGCCTTGCACTCACCCAACCTGCCTTTGATCCCTGGCATTCCATACGGCTCCCTGAGCACTGCCAGGACTGATCCCTAAGCCAGGAGCAAGCCCTGAGCACCACCACTAGGTGTCACGTCCCATGGGGTCCCCGAACCTTCCAGAAATGAACCCAAACTGGAAAAAGGCACATATCAAAGAAGGGTTCTGCAGAGGCATGCTGATGGATTCTAACATCGCAAGCATGCCCCGTGCCTCCCTGATAGTTCAGAAAATGTTCATTAGAACAAAGAGAGAGAGAGAGAACTAGGATTGATGAGGACAAAGAAGACTTGGGGTCTCCTGGGAGATGAGTCAGTGGCCTCAGAGACTGGCAGTGTGAGCTCACAGGTTCCCATCCGAGAGCTGCTAAGGGGTACCGGGCTACGAAGAGCTCAAAGGACGGTCAGGGCAAGCGTGAGGTCGTGAGCTTAGTGCCTGGTACCAGCACATGAGCGAGTCAGACTCGCGTGGTCCCTGAGCACTGTGAGTGTGGCTTCCCAAAAGTTTTGTAAGTTTTTTTTTTTTTTTGGCGTGTGTGTGTGTGTGTGTGTGTGTGTGTGTGTGTGTGTGTGTGTGTGTGTGTCTGTGGTGGTTGTTTGTTTGGGGCCTTCCCTGGTGGTGCCCAGGGCTTACTCCTGGCTCTGTGCTGCAGGACTCACTCTTAGCAGGCTCAGGAGAGGACGTGGAATGCTTGAGGTTGAACCCAGGTTGTGTGAGTGCCAGGCACGGGCCGACCTGCCATACTTCCTCTCCAGCCCCCAGGGGACATCCCGACTCGGGTGGTTTTTGGAGGGAACATGGACAAACTGAAAATGTTCAATGCACATAATGTGCTCTTGGCTCTGGAACTGTACTCACCTCTAGGATCTTAGGCAAAGCTCTACCTGTCCGGATAATTCAGGTGGGAGCTACGGAAACGTGTGTGTTTATGAGACCGGAATGACGGCATAGACATGGGTCTGTACCGGGAGACCGGTTCGCGGCCGTAGGTTGTGTGTTCAGCTGTCTGAACACAGCTGGGCATGAATGCTACCAGTGTGTGTGCAGCTGGGCACTTGGGCACGATCTTATTTTCTTTTAAGATAGTTGGGAAATCAGTTTTTCACTTTATTAGCACTGCGGTGCTGTTTTCCCGTTGTTCATCGATTTTTCTCAAGCAGGCACCAGTAACGTCTCCATTGTGAAACTTGTTACTGTTTTTGGCGTATCGAATACGCCACAGGTAGCTTGCCAGGCTCTGCTATGCAGGCAAGATACTCTCGGTAGCTTGCCGGGCTCTCTGAGAGGGACGGAGGAATCGAACCTGGGTTGGCCAAGTGCAAGGCAAACGCCCTACCCGCTGTGCTATGGCTCCAGTCCTTCGCTTTATTTAAATTTTTTTTTTTTTTTTAAGGATTAGAGTGATAATAGTACAACAGATAGGGCATTTATATGTCTTGTCTGTGGGCTGACCTGGGTTCAATCCCTTGCATCCCATATACTCCCCCAAGCCAGCCAGGGGGTGATTCCTGAGTTCAGAACCAAGATTTGATCCCTGAGCATTGCCAGGTGTGACCCCCCCCCCCCAAGAAACAATAATAATAATCTTTTTTTTTTTAAAGTGTTTGTGTTTTGTGGTAAACCAAAACACAAGGTAACCTTGTGTTAACTTGTGGTAACACAAGGTAGAGTACACAATTAGACGTTACTGCCAGAGTTCAGGATTCAGCCCCAGGGATTCAACAGTCTGAGCTCGCTCAAGGATGCTCGAAAAAGCTGTTTTGATAGATGAGCAGTTCCGCTCCGGTCAGAGGTTCCTCCCGGCGGTGTATGTGGGGCTTCTGCCTTGTTCGAGCTTCCACTTGTGCCTCTTACCCATCCCACTGAGCTTCCTTTCTCACTACAGTCACCTAGTCTCAGTTAGCGAGTCCTGATTCCCGTAGAGTATTCAGTATGCCACAAACAGTAACAACAAGTCTCACAATGGAAACGTTACTGGTGCCCGCTTGAGCAAATCGATGAACAACAGGAGGACAGTGCAGATCTTTGTAGAGGACCCCTCACCCAAACAAACAAGAATTGAGGTGATGTTTGCAGAGGGAGCCAGTGATTCTTGGTGGCAGCTGGACGCAGGACAGGCGTGTCGGAGAATTTATTCGACTAACTCTACCCCACGCACGTTGGTAACCAAGCCGGGAGAAGGAAGTGATTAGGAAGTCATAAAGGAAGCACCTATTTCGTTTTTGTTCATGTGCAAAGAAAGAAAAGACACTTCAGGTTTACCTCTGATTCTTTTCGTTGTTGTTCCATTAAACAGCTCCATCGTGTGGAATGAAAGAAGATGTGACGCGGAGAAAGAACACTCCAACACTAAGTTCTTGCCTGTCCTTTCCTGTGGTTCACGGGTGAGTGAATGCCTTGTGTATTGTCTAGCTTGCCTCTGACCGTGTGTGTGTGTGTGTGTGTGTTATAATGGCCCGGAACTACTCAGATCCTTGGAACCTCACACTCTCCATGGTTTATGGGTGTGTGTCTGTGGGGTAATTAATTAATGTCCTAGAAGTGATTACAGATTCCTTGGAGCCTCTTGCTCTGGAATGGCTGCCGTCCCCTCCCCTCCCCTCCCCTCCCCTCCCCTCCCCTCCCCTCCCCTCCTCTTCCCTCCTCTTCCCCTCCTCTCCTCTCTCCTTCCCTTTCCTTCTTTCCCACACCTAGCAATGTTCAGGGGCCTCTCCTGGTTCTGCACTCAGTAGTTACTCCTGATGATACTCAGGGGACCACGGGGGGTTCCGGGATTGTACCCGGGTCTGCTATGTGCAAGGCAAGCTCCACACCTGCTGAACTATTGCTCTATCCCCTCCCCGCACACCCTCACCCCTCGCTTCATCCAGCACTCCCTGTTCCTTCCAGCCCCCTCTGTTACAACATGAAGTGCTAACAGCCAGGGGGAGGAATGGGAAAGAGGAAGCCAAGCGTTTCCGGTGGGAAAATGCATCCTGGAGTTGCAGCCCAGGATTGGAGAAAGACCTGCACACCCCACTAGGATTCCTGGGGAAACTTGTGGTCTGGTGTGGCCGGGGGTGGGGAGGGGGGGCTCTGGGAGCCAGCCTGGCCTGGGGGCTCCGCTTACCGGCGTGAACAGCACAGAAGGGGCTGTGGGGGCACTGTTGGCCGAGGGGTCTCCTGCCGTTCCCTGCCCCCTCTGACAGTGTCCTGTGTCCACAGGTACTTCCGGGTGGACTCGTCTGCCATCCAGTTTCACTTAGAGGCTCACGAGAACACATCTGGAGTTTGGTCCATCTGGTGCCTCAACCACTTGGACCGACCTGTCGTATTAAGTGATGTTTTTGTTTCCAGAGAGGCCAAGCACATTTTAAAAGTACGTTTGGTAATTCCATCCAAGTTTTAGCCTGTTTTAAGGGTTGTTTAAAAGTCAGCTGCAGTAAAATTAATATCCATAAAATTCAGTTTTACTGATGCTGGTTTTTATTGATTTGGGAGGGGCCACGCCCAGCGATGCTCAGGGGCTACTCCTGGCAGGGCTTGGTGGGCCGTCTGGGATGCCGGGGGTCCGACCTGGGTCAGTCGCGTGCCAGGCGCGCGCCCCCCCAGGTATACTGGCTCTTGCTCCAGCCCTTATAATGGCTTTTTGGGGTGGTTTTTGTTGTTGTTATTTTGGGTTTGGGGCCATACCTGGAGGTGCTTAGGACTTACTCCTGGCTCTGTGCTCAGGGATCACTCTTGGCGGGCTTGGGGAAACTATATGGGATGCTGTCGGCCGATTGGAGGCAAGTGCTCTACTCCGGTCCCGTATGATGGCTTTTATAGCAGGTTTTTCTTCTTTCGTTATTTTCAGCGCTGCTTTTAGAATCCTTTCTTCTTTCTTCTTCTTTTTTTTTTTCCTTTTTGGGTCACACCTGGCGATGCACAGGGGTTACTCCTGGCTCATGCACTCAGGAATTACGCCTGATGGTGCTCGGGGGACCATATGGGATGCTGGGAATCGAACCCGGGTCAGCCACATGCAAGGCAAATGCCCTACCCGCTGTGCTATCATTCCAGTCCCTAGAATCCTTTCTTAAGCTGTGCTATTCAAGGAACACAGAGGGAGGAACCAAGGTAGACTGTTTAAGGTTTGTTCTTAACATTATTAAAAAGTACTGTGCCAGGGAAGACAAGGGCCAGAAAGACTGGTCAGTGGTTGGAACCTTGCCACAGTGTGTGTGTGTGGGGGACACAAGGGGAGGACAGTCAAAGGGGGAAAATTAATTTAAAAATATTGTAAAATTGATACTTAAAGATTAGTTTTTGGTTGTTTGGTTTTTTGTTTTTTGGGCCATTGCCGGCGATGCTCAGGGGTTGCTCCTGGCTCTGCATTCGGGAATTATTCCTAGTGGTGCTTGGGGGACTATATGGGATGCTGGGGATTGAACTCAGGTTGGCTACATGCTAGGCAAATGCCCTACCTGCTGTGCTATCGCACCAGCCCTAATAAAGTTTGCTGTTACTGTCACTGTCATCCCGTTGTTCATCGATTTGCTCAAGCGGGCACCAGTAATGTCTTCATTGTGAGAGTTGCTGTTACTGTTTTTGGCATATCGAATATGCCACGGGTAGCTTGCCAGGCTCTGCTGTGCGATACTCTCAGTAGCTTGCCAGGCTCTTTGAGAAGGACGGAAGAATCGAACCCGAGTTGGCTGCGTGCAAGGCAAACGCCCTACCTGCTGTGCTATCACTCCAGCCCTGATAAAAGATTGTTGTCAGTAAAATTAAATCTGGTTTATACTAAAATAATCGGTATTTGGAAAAATACTACTTTTGAAAGTTTCCAGTTTTTTTTTTTTTTTTGAAAGTTTCCAGTTCTTTTGTGAAATTTAAAAGTGCCTTATTTAGGGGCCAGAGTGATAGTCCACTGAATAAGCTGCTTTCCTTGCACTTGTCTGACCCGGATTCGATTCCCAGCATCCCAGGCCACTAAGACTTGCCAGGAGTGATCCTTGAGCACAGGGCCAGGAGTAAGCCCTGAGCACAGTGGGGTGTGTCTCAAGGGCAAAAGAAGTTAAAAATTGTCAGTGTTATTTAAAATACAAAATATTTCACTTTAAATGTAAAGCTATTTCACTCTTTGACATAGACTGTAGCACGGTCCTCCTGTTGTTCATCGATTTGCTTGAGCGGGCACCAGTAACGTCTCCATTGTGAGACTTGTTACTGTTTTTTGACAGACATAATACTAAGTTTAAAAAATACGTATGTGCATTTTTCAGTGTGCATTTTGTGGGAGAGAAGGGGTTGGGCATACCCAGCAGTGCTCAGGGCTATTTCCGAGTACTCTTAGGCGTGAGCCTGGATGGCGTCGGGGCCGTGTGCCGTGCTGGGGACTGGAGATCCGACGGGGTCATCTGCAGGCTGACTAAGTGCCTCGACATCACGTAGCCTCATAGAACTGCATTTATCAAAGTGCGGGAAAACTTCAGCGTGAGGCTTTATGGTGACTTAATCACAAGTTTCAGGAAATGTAATTTGTCTTGTTTCTTTTTCTTCTTTAGATTCTGAATTTCACTGGCCCTTTACTTCTACCTCCAGGCTGTTGGAATATATTTTCTGTGAAGCTTGTTGTTAAAGACATTGCCATAAATCTGTTCACCAATGTATTTTTGACGACAAACATAGGTGCCATTTTTGCAATACCTCTACAGATTTACTCTGCGCCGACCAAGGTATTGTTTGCAATGCTATGGATGTGTTAGGATTGCTAGCGTGAGAGTATTTATTTTTAATGAAATTACCTTGTGCTGCTTTTTTGTTTAAATTTGGGACTAAGCTCAGCTCATGTTCTTTAAGGCCATGGGAGAAATGGGAGACTTTGATCAGCCTAGTCCTAGATAATAAATCTTAGATTAAAAAACAAAAAATTAAAAAAAAACAAAAAAAATACTGGAAAGTGTATGTTTCATGAAGTAATTTTTTTCTTGAATAAAATAAGGTATTATTTGTAAGTTGATTTTATTTCATTCATTTCAAAGTCAGAGCAAAGGATAGGTTTCTTGCTATAAAAAATTCAGTTGAGTGCTTTTTTGTGTACTTTTAATGACTTCAAGTAAACTAGATCATTGAATGCTTTATGTAGATCTATGGTAAGTGACTTATAATTCTTAAATTTTCTTAGTGGGCCCAGTCTAAAACCGCAAAGTGTCCACGTTTCTAAAATTGGGGTGCATTGTATTTAATTTAGATCTTAGACATGTCTCATTTTCCCTTAATGTTGATTTCTTTTTCATTTAATTATGTTCTTGCTTCTTTTGATCCAAGCTATTATGTATAATGCTGGATTGCAATTTTTTTTTTCACAATGAGACATTCATGCAATCATCTTTATGATTTTTCCTCACTTATTAGTGTTGGTTTTTCACAGAAATGCTGTCTGTTTACTTATCAGTGTACAGATAGAATTTCTAAAATGAAACCTAACCGAATATAAGTTAATTCCATTCATCCATAATTGGAGTTGGGGGAGATTATTTAGAAATTACTTTTCCTTCCAGTCAAGATAAATAAGTCTTTGGCGGAGTTGAGGTGTGTGAATTAGTGAGTCTGTTTTCCAAACCTGGAGGAATGGGACATTCATTTCAGTGTCCGAGTCACTTAGGTGTGATACAACTTGGCATCTTGTTTCCTAGAGGACTGACGTTGGTTTTTGTTTTTCTTAACTCTTTCAGTTTTTTAATATTTTGTTGTTATTGAAAAGCACCCTTGGGCAGTGAGGGACAGACCCTCTGTCCTAAGGGTATATCTGGGGACCTTGCGGTGCTGGGGTTCAAGCCTGGGGCCTCACACGTGCAGCTTTGGTTGTCACCTGAGCCGCATCTGAGACCTCAGGGCATTTTGTTTTGTTTTGTTTTGGGTGACACCCAGCGATGCTCAGGGCTTCCTCCCGATTCTGCATTCGGGAACCATTCCTGGCCGTGCTCTGAGGAGCAGATGGGGATCCTGGGCTGGAACCCGGGTCGGCGTCCTGCAAGGCAGCCGCCCCGGCCTCGGTTTTTGTTTCAAACAACCTCCTAAGAACATGCCGAGATTCTGCTCTCCTCCAGGAGGCAGCTTTAGTGTGTCTTGTGCGTGAGGGTTGCCCAGATGGTCATTGATGATGGGAGAGAATCCGCAGAGCGCGCCTTGCTGTGGAAGCTCGCTCCGACGCTCTTTCCTGGGCAGGGGAAGCCAGAACATGCCTTCCTTTTTGTTTGGCTTCCACGTAAAAGGGACATTTAAGGGAGCTCCCAGTGGCCAGCGTCTGCCTTGTGTTCGAGAGCGTTAGGGTTTTTATGTTGAGTGTTGTGTGTTAAGTTATATTCATATATTACTTTTCAATCTAGGAAGGGAGTCTGGGTTTTGAAGTGATAGCACATTGTGGCATGCATTATTTCATGGGAAAATCAAAAGCAGGTAAGTGGCTTGCCCTTAGGCTTTCTGTAGAATTCTAGTGCGGGGCTGGGGGCGGGGGTAAGAAACCAGCAAACATGTCAGATTCTGTCCTGGGGTAGCCTGAGCACGAACAGAGTGATGTGGAATTATTCAAAGTCCATCCTCCTCCCCCAGTTTCTGAAGTGCTGGACTCAGTATTGTCCCTATAAGAAGCCTGTCCACTTGTTCGAAATGTTTTTCAAACACATTGTTGGATCTACGTAGCATCCTGTCACCGGGAGACATGAGACGCTGCTCACCCTTTTCATAAGGGGGCTGAGCCCAAGTTAGTGAAAGTCATTGGAGTTTGCTTGCGTTTGGAGACTTCCGCTGTCTGGCTAGTTGGTGTTGGCGGCTGAGGGGCCTAGGGTCGGTAGGGAAGCTGGTTCCTCCTTTTCTCCCTGCCTTCTGGTGGAGAAAGATATTTAATGGAAGGGGCGTATTAGCAGGCAGAAATTCTTGGGGGGGGGGCGTGTTTCTGGGTTTGGGTCCTGACGGGCCTCAGCACAGACCTGATAATGGAAGGGAGATGTCGGAGGCCGAGGGGACTGATAGGGAGGCCCGCTGGTCAGCACGCCCCTGGGCCAGCCCGGGTTCTGGTTCCGACTCCCCGTGGAAAGCGCCGGGGTCCCGAGTGTGCGCTTCCCCCCAGAGCTGTTGGCCCGGGTGCCCGTAGGCTGCATTCACGAGCCATGTGTCTTTTCCGTTCCTCCCTTTACATGTTTTGCTTGCCTTTGGTTTTTCTACGTGTTTGATTTGGTATCTCATTTGCCACGGGGGGGGGGTTGTGGGGGGGGGCTTGTGATGCAGTCAGATGGACAGGGGTGTTCGTCCCCCTCCCCCCAGCCCCTCCCCCGGGCTTCTCCATGGGAGAATGGTACCAGGTGGCCGCCCCGGGCATTGCTGGCTAATTGAAGTCCGTGGCCTGTGGATTGATGTGTGTTTTCTGATCTGGCTTCTAGAAAACCCTGGCTGGGAAGGGAGCCTTTCTCTGGATCGTTCAACCTGGGGCGTTGATTCTGAACTTGCAGACAAGCTCTACGAGAGATGGAAGAGATTGAGAAGTGGTGGCGTGTGCAAGTAAGTGTCGCCTTTCTCGGGGTCTCTCGCCATCAGTGGGACAGAGGTGCGGGGGGGCTCTCTTGAGATTTCAGGTCTGGAATTTAAATAGTTAACCTATTTCGGACCCTGGAAAAGTCAAGTCGGACTCAGTGACAACTCCTATGCTCATTCTCTAGACTCACCCGCTGTTTGCGTGTCCCCCTTCTGCTCTACTTCGGTTTGAGTCTGTGCGCGCACAAGTGTGGCGTTACTTTTGCAGAGCTCTTGAAAACAGGCTGTGGAGAGCCTGATACTTCACCTTCCCTCACTTTGATCTTCAAAGGAGAACGTTTCCGGAGCAGAACTTCACTGCCGTTGCAGGCCTGTTTGGGGTGGGGGTTGGGAGGCAGGTGAGGGAAGGCACCCCAGCAGTGCTCAGGGCTTACTCTTGGCTCTGCCTTGGGGATCACTTCTGACAGACTTGGGGGGACCAGCTGCAGTGCTGGGGATTAACCCAGGTCAGCAAGTGCAAGGCGAAGATGCCTCACCAGCTGCACCGTACCTGCGGCCCCAGCCATTGTAATCAGACACCCACTTACATCCTCTGATGCAAGACCTCTCTTCAGAGGTCCTCAGTTGACCCCCCAAAACCCCTGAGAGCCATTATTTCCTTTTCCTTTCTCAACCCTGGGGCTAATCAAGCCATACACAGGACATTTGCTTGCCATGTGTACTTACTTTTCTTGAGATCAGTATCTTCATCTTTCTTCCTTTTTGGGTCACACCCAGCGATACTCAGGGGTTACTCCTGGCTCTGCACTCAGGAATCACTCATGGCGGTGCTCGGGGGACCATATGGGATGTTGGGAATCGAACCTGGGTCGGCCGCATGC
The DNA here is from genome assembly GCF_027595985.1 of Sorex araneus. Classification (NCBI taxonomy): domain Eukaryota; kingdom Metazoa; phylum Chordata; class Mammalia; order Eulipotyphla; family Soricidae; genus Sorex; species Sorex araneus. The sequence continues at coordinate 58,710,086 of NC_073308.1, read as the reverse complement.
AAGGCAAACACCCTACCTGCTGTGCTATTGCTCCAGCCCCCTTCATCTTTCTTCCTTACTCAATACATTTTATAATGACCTTACAGGATGTATATATTTATATATATATATATTTTTTTTTTAATTGCCTAAGTTTACATCCCTGTTAAACACTTTCATGCTGATTACCTGGTTGGGATTGAGTCCCATTTTGTCAAATCAGGAGGGACATTTGACCCCTGACCCCCTGTTTCTCTTTGCCAAGTTTGATTATTTGGGTTAGGTAATTTGTTTTTTGGGGGGGCCATACCCCACAGTGCTGAGGATTTACTCCTGGCTCTGCTTGGGAGTGGTGCTTGGGAACCATGTGGGGTGCTGGGAATTGAACCCGGGTTGGTCACATGCAAGGCAAATGCCCTACCCACTGTACTATCGCCCTGGCCCCTGGCCCCTGGCCCCGGTTAGGTGAAATTTTGCAAATGCTAAGTGATCAATTCTGTGACGGAGCACTCCGAGCTATGATCTTTGTCCGCATCAGTGACTGAATTACAGGCAGCTGGTAGCTGCAAACAAATGAACTTTTATTAACAAATAATATTCACTGCGTTCCTTTAGAGCACCCGTTGGACCCAGCAGTGAATGTGCTGTAACCTGTTGCCATTATTAAGATTATCTGATATCACATGGCTCCAGACTTGACTGAGGGAGCCCCCTTTGGGCTAACCCGTGAAGACGAGGACACCCCTTTCATTCTTTTGAGTTTCCCCCGCTTTCTAGTAATACGCATATCCCAGGGCTTACTTATCCTTTATCCCCAGACCTGGAAGTCACCGTGTAAGTCAAGAATTCAAGTTCTATTGACTGAGGAAGTGATCCCCATTTTCTTTCTGATCTCCGAGTGATTTTGGCAATCCTGTTCTTGATCACACAGGAGGAATGTGTTGGGAATGACGCGCTTTGCCCACTTGAGGAAACCCAAGGAGTCCGAGCCCTTAGGATTCTTTCTGCCTCGTTTGCCCGCCGAGCCCGGCCTGGTGTTGAACTTCAGTGCCACCGCCCTGAGGAACAGCGCGGTGAGGCCCCCTGCCCTCTCCTCTCTCTGTCAGCGACCCCCAACTCTGGGAGTCTAAGCCACCAGAATCCGCCCCTCCTGAGATGCCATATTAGATGCATTTGAGGGGACACCCACATGCCGCCCAATTCATGTATTTCTCTACTTAACTAATTTTTATTGTTTTTATTGAGGTCGCCAGATTTAAAATACTGTTCATTATACTTTTGGTTTGGGGGCCACACCTGGAGATGCTCAGGGCTTCCTCCTGGCTCTGTACTCAAGGATCACGCCTGGCAGGCTTGGGGGAGCCATATGGGATGCCGGGGATCGAACCAGAGTTCAAGGGCTGGAGCAGTAGTCCAGTGGGTAGGGGATTTGCCTCGCATGCAGCTGACCCAGGTTCAATCTTTGGCCTCTCATCTGGTTCCCTGAGCACACCAGGAGTGATTCCTGAGTGCAGAGCCAGGAGGAATGCCTGAGCACTGCCAGGTGTGACCTCAAAACAAATAAACAACAACAACTATATATAAAAGCATATAGGACGCTTGCTCTCGGGAGTACCAGTCCCGGTTTTGATCCCACTCTGCCTCCTCTAGGTGAAGTACTTGCACATTCCTGGAATTCTAAAATTGTAAATTTTTAAATTTTCTTCTAATTTTTAAATTCCCAGTTTTGATCCCACTCTGCCTCCTCTAGGTGAAGTACTTGGTGCTGAGGAACCCCTCCTCGTGGCCACTGTCCCTGCAGCTCCTGCCACTGTCCTCGTACCCGGCCCCCCAAGCTGTAGGACGCTTGTTGCACAAGTGGTAAGTTCCCGCCAGAGGGGAAAGGAAGGGACCGGAGGGGATGGCAGGGAACAGGGAGGGATGGCAGGGGACAGGGAGGGACACAGAGGTTTTGGATGACCGCTGGGAAATGCCACTAAAGCTCAGAATTCTTCCTGCCCTTTTTCCCCCTGGGGCCTGTGTGTCTGGACACGTGGGGCATGCCCAGGAGCCTTGGACACTGACCCATGGACACCACGGTCCTGCAGTTTGGTCAGGGAACCAGGGTTTTTTTTTGTCTTTGTTTCTTAATTTTATTTTAAAATTTGGGGCGTTGGGTTTGGGCCCTCGGTGTGCTCAGGAGTGACCCCTGGTGGTGCTTGGGGAGACTGCATGTGGTGCTGGGGTTCAAACCCTGCATGGCTTTGTGCAAGGCTAGTGCCTCTTTGATTGTTTGTTTTGGGGTCACACCCCAGACCCTCAGGGTTTATTCCTGGATCTTCACTCAAGAATTACTCTTGGCGGTGCTTGGGGACACTCAGGGTGCTGGGATTGAACCTGGATCAGCTGCGTGCAAGGCAGTGCCCTCCCAACTAACTTTCTTTGCAGCTATGAGCCACACTCTTTACTCGCTTCTTTTTAATTAATTTTTCTTCTAATTTTTAAATTTCATTTTCATAAGGCTGTACACATTAATTGATTATGTTCAATATTTCAACACCGATCCCACCACCATCACACCTTCCACCACCATTATTTTGAATTTTCCCATCACCATTCAAGCCTGCCTGCCACAGGCAGGTGCTAGATAGTTTATTTTGTATTGCTTATTATGAATGTCATGAGAGGTCGCGCGGCCTCGAAAGTGGCTGCACATTCCTGGAATTCTAAAATTGTAAATGATTGGGGTCCAGAGACATCTTTGTAGGGAGCTGATCCATTCAGAGATTTCTTTGTGAGTCTCTGGATCGAGGCTGTTGATGCTCTGAATTGGCACCAGGTGACAGCCGGGCCCCCGAGCGAGTGGGGAGACAGACGGGGAAGGATGGCCCATATCTTCCGCTGCCATGGGCCTGGCGTCTTCAGTCCCTACTCCTGCGTACCTGGGTTTTTCTTCTCCAAGCTTGTGGCCGCCGGGGGTTCGTCTGGAGTGATCGAAGTGAGAGGAAGAGCCACACTTTTTTTGGGTCATACCCGGCGATGCACAGGGGTTACTCCTGGCTCTGCGTTCAGGAATTACTACTGGCGGTTTTTGGGGGACCATATGGGATGCTGGGCATCGAACCCGGGTTGGCCACATGCAAAGCAAACGTCCTACCCGCTGTGTTGTTGCTCCAACCCCCGTGAATGATTTTAATGGAGCCGCCTCCAGGGTGCCGGGACATGGACCACGGGACAGGGAGGATCATCTCAGTGTGCGAGCAGGAGGACCAGGTGTACAGAGAGACCGGGGACATGTGTGTCCATTTCTGACTGACGTTGATTACCGGCCTGATAAATCACCTTTGACCTTTCCTTTCTTTAAAGGTTTGGTGTTGACATGCAGATGATGAATTTCACAACGGGTGAATTCCAGCTCACCAAAGCTTGTCCTTACCAGGTAGGGTGCTGTGGTGGTTTTTTTTTTTTTTTTTTCAATTGATTTTTGTTGACTGAAGTTGTCTGGTTTTGTGATTTATAGTACTTAACAGCGGTGGCTTCCCATGCACATAATTCCAGTGCCACACCTATCAGCCTGTCACTGTGTGACGCACCTCTCTCTCCCCCTAGTGCCACCCCCTCCTCCATGCCTTTGTAAATTTAATTTTATTATTATTGTGTTGGTTTGTTTTGTTTTGGGGCCACAACTGGCGATGCTCAGGGGTTACTCCAGACTGTACACACAGGAATTACCCCTGACCGGGGGCCTGGGGGGACCACATGGGATGCCCAGGATGGAGCCCAGGTCACATGCAAGGCAAGTACCCTACCCACTGTACTTTCTCTCTAGACCCCAGACACCCACCATATTGGTTTGTTTTATTTTATTTATTTATTTATTTTTTCTTTTCTGGTCACACCCAGTGATGCTCAGGAGTTACTCCTGGCTCTACATTCAGGAATTACTCCTGGTGGTGCTGAGGAACCATATGGGATGCTGGGAATCGAACCGGGTTGGCTGCGTGCAAGGCAAACGCCCTACCCACTATTGCTCCAGCCCCTATTTTATTTTATTTTATTTTATTTTTGTAAGGTTGCTCACAGTAATTGATTACATTCAATATTCCAACACCGATCCCACCACCATTGCATCTTACCACCATCATTTTGAATTTTCCCAAACTCCACCCAAGCCTGCCCCAATAGCAGGCTCTACATAATTTATTTTCTGTTGCTTGTTATTTCTCTAAAAATGATCAAAAAAAAAGATTTCCTTAGAAGAAAGTGTGTGAAGATTGTCGTATCTCAACCTGGACATATACCGGTGGTTTTTTTTTGTTTTTTTTTTAATCAAAAAAAATCCTCACGCCGGCGGGCCTTGCTGCTTTACGTAATGCAGTGTTTTCATGTAATACACGCGGCCGCGCCAGGTTCTTCTGTAAACACTGGGGATATGCCGCAGATTTTCCCAGTGAACTAATGTGGCAGGGACCCGGGTTCGTGTTGGCCTGTAAATCACTCTGATGAATGATTTGTATTCTTGGGAGTGAAAGAGACGGAGCTGTGCGGGAACTGGAGACCCCCGCACTCACAGGCCTCGTCAGGGCCCTTGGCCCCATCAAGTCCTTCCTTGGGGCAAGATCAGGCAGGAGCAAATGCAGGTTCGCTAAGGCATCGCCAGCGTGTGGCTCATGCTGCAGCTGCTGCTCCAGTTTCCGTCACAGTCGTCTCCGCGCCTCTGGGACGGGGCTGAGCTGTAGTTCCTGCACCCCCTGCACAAGAACGCTTGTACAAGAAAAAGTAGTGGCAAGACTCCTGGGGTCTTGCGTAGACTTTGAAGGAGGAGAAAGCGTGTTGGGTGGCGAGGAGGTGGCTGGGCCGGAAACTCCACATCCTGTTTCCTGCTTTCCACTCGCGGTTCTCTGACTCTCTAGGTGGAGCCGAGTTTTTCTTTCTAGATTCTTTTTTTTTTTTTGCTTTTTCGGTCACACCCAGCAATGCACAGGGGTTACTCCTGGCTCTGCACTCAGGAATTACTCCTGGCGGTGCTCAGGGGACCATATGGGATGCTGGGATTCGAACCCGGCTTGGCCGAGTGCAAGGTAAACGCCCTACCCGCTGTGCTATCGCTCCAGCCCCCCAGTCTTTCCAGATTCTTGATGCATAAACTCAGTTCAAGAGAGAGGCATGTGTTCAAGAGATTTCACACTGGAAAGTCAGGCCAGAGAGATAGTCGAGAGGGTAGGACACACCCTCGGGTACATCCCCAGCACCCCAGATTGTCCCCCCAGGCCCTGCCAGGGGTGATTCCTGAGCACCACCAGGTGTTGTTTTGAAACAGACCCACAGAATCATGTATGGTCACGTGAGCCGTCCTTCTGATGCACCCGTAGATCTCTCGGGCGTTCTCATTCTGCACCCTTACCTTTCCAAGGAGACACTGCTGGTTATAAATCACTTGACTAGCAGAGGGAGACCCCAGACCACACGCAGCAACTTAACCAAGCATGTTTCTTTATTGCTATTATTTTAAAATTTACTTTTGAGCCATATCTGGTGGTGCTCAGAGCTTACTCCTGCCTCTGTGCTCAAGGGCCACGATCCTGGTAGGGTTCTGGGGACTATTCAGCATAGGATCGTCCACGTGCAAGACAAGCTCCTTAACCCCTGCCCTATCTCTCTAGGCCCCAAAGCCCATTTCTGCTATACTAATGGTGCAACTCATTTGGGAAGTGCTTTTATTTATTGTAAATTTTTCTTACTGTGGTTTATTAACCTGCTGGCAGCAGGGGTGATGCTTATGGTATTAACATACACAGCTTCTTCACCTCATCACCCCTGACTCCTCCAACAGTGCCCCTGGAATGCTTTCGGGCCACCTCTTACCCCCCAGCCCCCAACGCCCACTCGTCTGCCCCACTTAATTGTTATTCTCAGATTTGAAGTTCAGGGCAAGTGATTTATTGTCATTTGGTGCTGTCTGTTCCCTTATTAAAAGTTTTTTACTCATGACTGATGATTTTTTTTCCCCAAAGAATAGTGGACCCTTTATGAAGAAAGTTGCTACCTTTAAGAATTTTTGTTGATAGGGGCTGGAGCGATAGCACAGCGGGTAGGGCATTTGCCTTGCACAAGGCTGACCCGGGTTCGATTCCCAGCATCCCATATGGTCCCCTGAGCACCGCCAGGAGTAATTCCTGAGTGCAGAGCCAGGAATAACACCTGTGCATCGCCGGGTGTGACCCAAAAAGAAAAAAAAATTGTTGATCAAAAGAATAACATCAGTGCCTTTGAGACGCTTGGGATTTCAACTTAAACTTCCTTAATCTTTCAAAATTTGGGGGCGTCTCCCAAGCGAAACTCAGGATGGCCCACTGGCGATTCTTGGCAAAGCTGCTTGAACCCTCTGGTGCCAGGGATCACCCGGGCTGCACCCAGCACTGCCCCGGGGGACCACATGGTGCTGAGCATTGCCCCTGGGGCGGCTGCATACTCACTGCAGGTGCTATCCCCTAACCCCAACTCAGATTCTTCCTTATTCAGTACTCTCACGAAAAGAGAGAAATGCATCATCGTTTTGTTGGTTTGCTTTTCTGAAGTGCTTTCCTTTGGTTGAGAGCATATGGGATGGAACGTTTACGAACTGTAATGCACTTAGGAGTGGTGAACGTTCTGTGCATCCCGGCTCTGCCATCTTTATCTCCGTGACCCCTGGGCAAATGGAACCTAAGTCTCATATTTTCTCCTTGGAAGGTTTGAAGAGTCAATGAGGTTTTGTAGATGGCTCAGCACTCTACGTGCTTTAATTATATTCCAGATGGTACTGTTATAGTTTCGAAATCAATCCCAAACAGCTTTTAATTCAGTATCCATGATATGTTTATAGAGCAGTGTTTCTTCGAGACGTTTATAATTTCCAGTGAAATGCATTCAATACGGTCACACCCTTCCAGTTAACATCGGAAATGTTAGCAGCGGTCCTAAAGAATCAAATTGCAAAATTAAAAACATAGGAAAGACCGATATCCTGATGGTGAAAATGCTAAGAAATGATGAAATTGTGTTCCTAGTTAGTGGAAAGGAGCAAGGAGAAGTAGTGGATTTGAGGAAACTGAGAAAGCAGTAACCTTGGGTCAGAGAGAGAGCGCAGGGCTTCAGGCATTTTGGATGTTCTGGCCCCGGTTCTTTTTTGTTTTGTTTTGCTGTTTGGTTTCGGAGCCACTCTCGGCAGTGCTCGGGGCTTATTCCTCGCTCAGGACCCAAGGATCACTCCTGGCAGGGCTTGGGAGAGGATGTCAGGGATGGAGCTCGGGTCGGCCGCATGCACGAGGAATACCGTCCCGTCTTGCTGTGCTGTCTCTCTTGTCCTGTGCGTTGTTCCTGCCACCGCAGGTGGTCCCCCAGCACAGCCCGAGCACTGCCCGGTGTGGTCCAATCCCAGGCACAGCCCGAGCACTGCCCGGTGTGGTCCAATCCCAGGCACAGCCCGAGCACTGCCCGGTGTGGTCCAATCCCAGGCACAGCCCGAGCACTGCCCGGTGTGGTCCAGTCCCCAAATACGATGACAGACAAAGAACTAAATCTGAGCTGTTGAATTTCAAACATGAGGTTTATTCATTGAAAAAACTTCACAGAGGCAACACAGGAAGATGTGAAGGCATTGGCGATCTTCCTCTGACAGGACACACCGAGCCTCAGCAGGGGGGCTTATGAGCCCCTCAGTTCCACATTAGGGGGAGCTCGGGGTGCACCCGGTCCCCAGCAGCCGTGCTGGAGGGAGCAGGGCAGTTCTCCGAGGGATGTTCTGCCTCCAGAGCAGCCTTGTGTAGAAGGCTCCCGCCCCAGCGCCCGTCCACTCCAGAAACCGGTTCCCTCTCCAGCGTCCACGGCAGGGCGCTGCGGTCCTCCCCGTCCTCTGCGGCTCTGGCTCGGGAGACTTGGGTCCACGGCCGTGTCGGTGTGTGTGCCCGTGGCTGGCGCTGAGCCTCCCCCTTGTCTGCGTCCACAGGGTCACCGCTCTGAAGGGCCCGGCGCGGCCAGCCTCCTCCTGCAGCTGCAGCCCCTGGAGACGAGAAGGGTGGGGGTGGTCTTCACCCCCGCCGACTACGGGAGGGTCGTCTCGCTGCTGCTCCTCCGGTACGTTCCCCAAGCCCTTGGTTTCTTCCCGGCCTCTTGCTCCTCTGAAGTGCTCACACAGGGCGAAACCTGGCCCAGAACTGACGCTCTCTGCTGCAGCTGGGCTGGGAGAGGGGTGGGGAGGAGGGGGCGTGCGAATGGCCCCCCCCCCGGGGTGCATGTCTTATCCCCCGTGCCTGGTCTGTGTACCTTCAGCAGGGATTTGCCCAACTCTCCAGGAAAGCTGTGCCTTTCCCTTAGCTCATCTACTGTTGTCACCGGGACAGACTCCACACATGCGTGTGTCCACACAAACACACGTGCACATGTGCACATGGAAGATGCACACCAGGCACATATATACATGCAAACACACATGCACACACACGTAAGAACCGCACACCTGCACACACACAAATACAGGTCCCACGCACCCGAGTATACACGTGTGTACACACCTGCCTACAGACATCACACATGTGTACATGCTTGTACATATAGGGGAGGCAGATACCACACATACATGTATACACATAAACATGTACACACAGAAGATGGATGCCACACATATATACATGCAAACATGTGTATGCACACAGAAGGCAGACACAACTCACACATGTATACACACACACACTGCTCACACATGTGCACTCACACACGTCTGCATGCACACAAAGAAGGCATACACCACACACACTCCTCTCTGTCCTTAGAGTAATGGAAATGTGGCCGTGTTTGTGTGAACTTCCTGTGCTCTCCCATCTCACTTCTGGACTCCCCCGTACCCCCCATGCACAGGGAACAAGTGCAGGGCTGAGCCCCGTAACCTATTGATTGACTTATTTTCCTCCCTCCTGCCTGACAGTTACTGCTAGCTGGACCAGTGCCTTGTTTCTAGTCTTAAACTTCCTCACCTCTATTATTTTTTTCCTTATTGTTTTAATTTTGGTTTGGGGGCCAGACCCGGTGGTGCTCAGGAATCACTCAGGGGACCATATGGGGGATCAGGATAGAACCCAGGGTGCAAGGTGAGCATCGTACTCACTGTATTATATCTCCGGCCCCTTAACAGTTTCTCTTAATCTGTGGTATTTTTCTATGCCCCCCTTTCCCTTTGAGAGGCCGTGCACTCTGGGCCAGGGTTGGTGTGCAAGGCTGAGCTCTTGCTCTTCCTGTGCCTCTGGGCTTGCTGCTTCCTGGCCTGTGAGAGACCCTCAGTTCCTACCTGAGAGGACAGATTGCACCTTGAGAGGGAGAGGGAGAGAAGAAGGAGGGAGGGAGAGAGAGAAGGAGGGAAAGGGAGAACACAGGGATTTCGATGCTTGTCTGGGGGCTGGAGCGATGGTACAGCAGCAGGAAGGGCATTTGCCTTGCACGTGGCCAACCCAGGTTCTATCCGCGGCATCCCCTGTGGTGTCCCCCACGCCCTGCCCGGAGTGATCCCTGAGTCACAGCCAGATACAGCCCAGAACAAAACAGAAAAAAGTACTTGCATGCTGCATAGTCTGGTTCAGCATCAGCAGGAGTGACCCCTGAGCACAGAGCCCGGAGTTGCCCCCTGATAAGGCACTTGTCTTCTCTGTGGCTGACCCAGCTTCAATCCCCAGCACCCGCAGATGGTCCCCAGAGGGTCCCCTGAGGTCGCCAGGTGCAATCCCTGAGCACGGAGTCAGGGGTAGGAATAAGTCCAGAGCACAGCTGGGTAGCGGCCCCAAAACAAACCAGAAGATGCCTTTGACAGCTGGGAAGATTGGGCTGCGATGCTGTCTGCCTGGGCTCTGTGCTGGAAGTCTGTTTCATGGGTCTCTTTTCCCTCCAGAAATAACTTGACCATTTTCGACCTGATTGTCGTGGAAGGATTTGGGGCCAGAGAGTTGCTGAGAGTGGGCGGCAGACTTCCGGGCGCAGGAGGGTCTCTGCGCTTTAAGGTGCCTGAGTCCACGCTGATGGATTGCCACCGACGTGAGTCCCCGGGCATGGCGGGGCCGGGGGAGGCTGGGACCCAGGTCCAAGAGTAAACGGACAGCAAAGCAGGGTCTAAAGAAGTCCTGGTGTTACAGACGTCTGCCAGGCTGTCATCGGGCACGTTCCCCTTAGAAACTGAGCTATTGAACCCAGCCTTAAATAATTGTCATCACAATTATTGACTTCTGAATTGCCAGGATTGTGTCAGATACTTTTGTGTTTGGTTGGTTTTTTTGTTTTGTTTTTTTTTTTTCTTTTTGGGTCACACCCTGCAATGCACAGGGGTTACTCCTGTCTCTGCACTCAGGAATTACTCCTGGCGGTGCTCAGGGGACCATATGGGATGCTGGGAATCGAACCCGGGTCGGCCGTGTGCAAGGCAAACACCCTACCCACTGTGCTATTGCTCCAGCCCCGTGTCAGATACATAAGGCAAATAATAAACACAAAATGGATTAATCACAGAACTTTTCCTAGTAAGGGATGTTGTCTACTGTGTCATCCACTGAAGTCCCCACTGGCCGCAGGTGGCTGAAAGGAGGAAAATCTCCACATCCCATTAGAAATAAGTCTTAAGTCCTGCATTTGAATGAAAGACTTTTTTTTTTTTTAAAACTTCTTCAGGAACTTGAATAAAACTAAAAGAAGAGGTGAAGTTTTATTATTTTTTTGGTGTTTGGACCACACCGCTGGCAGTGCACAGGGCCTGTTCCCATCAGGTGTCACTCCTGGTGGTAAATGTCACATATGTTTGCCATCCCCTGCAGCGCTTGGGGCTTGCTCCTGGCTCTGTGCTCAGAGGTGACTCCTGTTGGGACTCTGGGGACCATATGGGGTGCAGGGGATCGAGCTAGGGTCAGCATTGTGCCAGCCAAGCACTGTACCCGCCGGACTTAGCTCTCCAGCCTCTTGTTTTTCCTTTCTGGTTGGAAGGCCTGCGCTCTACCCCACTCACGCCCAATTCTCATCGTTTTTTATTTTTTTCCCCCTTTTTGGGTGATGCGCAGGGGTTCCTCCTGGCTCTGTGCTTAGGAATTACTCCTGGAGGTGCTTGGGGGACCTTATGGGATGCCAGGGATTGAATCCAGCACGACCGCATGCAAGGCAAATACCCTACCTGCTGTACTGTCTCTTCGGCCCCTTTCATCCTGTTTTTAACGCTGGGAAAACACTCTGAACAGGCTAAGGGCAGCAATCTGTTTCGTGTTGGTTTGTGTGGGGATCACACCTGGCAGCGCTCAGGACTTACTCCTGGCAGTGCTCAGGGAACAGTGCTCGGGGATTGAATCTGGTGAACCACTTCCAGGGCAAGCGCCCTACCCCCTGTTATTATCATTCTAGCCCCAGAAATACATATATATTTTAAATGGAGAAAATTGGCTGGGGAAGCTCTTTTGGAGCATGATCATAATATCTCAGTGAGAACTTTTTCCATAAGGGCCACACCTAGTGTGCCAGGAATCGAATCCAGGGCCTGGCTTGTGCAAAGCTTGTGCTCACCACGTAAGCTACCTCCCCGACCCATAATTTGATGTATGTATATATATATTTTTAAGAAAAACTGCTGATTGACCTCAGTTAAATGACTGAATTTACATAGATTATGGTCACAGGTCATATAAAGGAATAAATTCAGACTGTTGGATCAGGGGCTGGGGGAGAAGGTGCAAAGGCCTGAAGCCTCTCCTTTTCACTTGAAGGCTTGGGTTCGATCTCTAGCACCAATTTCCAGCATTGCCAGAAGCAATAGCCCTTGGGCACTGCCGGGTATGGTGCCCCCTAGAGGTCAAGAAAACTGTAGACCCAGGAAAAACACAAGTCCGTACATGGAATGTACAGGGGATTGCGAACTTATAGGGACTTTCAAAATATGCTGACTCTTCTTAAACTCTTAAAAAATATAAAATGGACTGTCAGCTGTTTGCAAGGATTTACTTACTTCCTGACAATGTTTGCGGGTGTTTGAACTGTGTAAGGTCACACCCGCCCTTAGTGAGTGATTCCCAGTTCAGTGTGAGTGGGGAGCCTTGATTTGGTCTTCTGAGCGTAATATTTACAAAGTAAAACTTTAAGCTTGGGTAAGTGAAGGAACAAAGAAAATACAAAGATTTTTTTTGATGATCTGAGACACTAAATTATATGTGGATGTAATTTAACTTATGCAGAACAATGATTTAAGTATTTTAATTTTATTCAGTAGTATAATAGAATCTATCAGTGTTCTAGAATTTTATCAGAATTATACTGTGTGCTTATTATCAGCCACCCCCCACCTGTTTTCACAGTGTAGATCTTCGCTTATTAATTCAAATATACGTATGTTCCACATCTCATGGTAAAAATAAATCTTGCCGTTCACATGTCTACTAAAGATCACCTTGTGTCCTCTCCAGAGCTAAAAGACAGTAAGCAAATTCTGTCTATTACCAAGAACTTTAAAGTCGAGAATATCGGGCCACTCCGGGTCACTGTGACATCCTTGAGAATTAACGGGTACAACTGCCAAGGTTACGGATTCCAAGTGCTCGATTGTCATCCGTTTTCCCTGGACCCGAACACTTCCCGGGATATCAGCATCGTGTAAGCATCCGCTTTCCTCCTCGTGGATGTTTTGTGATGCATCGTGGGAGGGAGGAGAGACCCTTCTTTCCAATGGGGGAGGCCTGAAGGTTTGGTTTTGTTTTGCGTCCACACCTGGTGAGGCTCAGGGCTTACTCCTGGCTCAGGAATCACTCCTGGCAGTGCTCAGGGAGCCCTGCGGGATGCCTGGGATTGAACCCGGGTCGGCAGCACACAAGGCAAGCACCAGCCCTGCGGTGTTATCTCTCCAGCCCTGGAAGAGTCATCTTCCCGGAGTCTGTGGCTGGGAGAAGCACCACATCGTGCTGCCGGGGCGGGGGCAGGGGCTGGCGGTCAGGGCCTTGGGCTCATCACGGGGCGTCTGGGGTCCCCAGGTTCACTCCAGATTTCACCTCCTCCTGGGTCATCCGCCAGCTGACGCTGGTCACAGCGGCCAACCTTGAGTTCCACTTCACTCTCAACGTGACTCTGCCTCACCACCTGCTGCCTTTGTGTGCCGACGTGGTCCCGGGCCCCAGCTGGGAGGAGGCCTTCTGGAGGCTCACGGTCTTCTTCGTCAGGTGAGGCCGCCCGGCGCCGTCTTCTCCGGGTGCTGCAGCGGGAGAGACGTAGGAGGGTGCCCGTCCCCTGCTGAGGCTCAGGGGCGTCAGAGTCGCTTTGCTGCGGACCCTGGAACGGGGAGGGGGCTTCTGAGCCGCAGAGAACTGACTGACGGCCGTGGGGTGTCGAAGGCTCCTGAAAGATGGGGCAAGGCTAAGGACCCTGGCTGAAGGGACTGTTTGGTCTTGGGCCACACCCCGTTATGCTCAGGGCTTACTCCTGGCTCTGTGCTCAGGGATCATTCCCAGTGGCGGTGCTGCAGGGGCCATAGAGGGTGACAGGGATAGAACCCGGATTGGCCATGTGAAAGGCAAGTTCTCCAGCCCCAAGCAGAGAGACTTTGTTCTGAAAACATCTTCAGAAGTAGAATGGGGATGTCACAGCTAGAAATAGGCACTTTGTTTTTTAATATATGAAAATGTAATTTAGTACTTTATTTTTTATAATTTTAAATTTTTGCAAAGTTCTTTATTAGTAGGTATCAGGCACACATTGTCCCCAAACCAGTCCCTTCACCGTTCACCAGCGTCCACTTCCCTCCATCAGTGTCCCCTGTGTGTCCACCCCCCCCCCAACCTGCCTCTGGGACAGGCACTTTCCCCCTCCACCACTGTCCTAGTGTCCTCGTCCCTCATTTATGGCCCCAGCTGCAACCCACTGGCAGTCTCCCTCCCGAAGGACAGGTCTGCTCCTTCTTTCCGTTGCCCTTTGGGCTTTGTTACTCCCTTAGGAAATTGCTTTTCATTTCACACGTGAGCGAGGTCGTTCTGTTAGCTATCCTGTTTCTAAAAAGCAGGTTTAAGACCAATACCTTAGGGGCCAGAGCCATGGTACAGTGGCCGTGCTCGCCTTGCACACGGCTGACCTGGCTTCCGTCCCTGGCACCCCATCTTGGCCCCCCCTTCCCCCCAAATAAAATAAATCCCGAAGAAGTAGCAGAAAGGATGCCACCACGTACCACACGGAGTGGAGTTTTGCCACCGTGTCGCAGGCGCTTCCCGCCCGCCCAGCCCCGCTGCCCCGTAATGACGTGGCCTGTGCCAGGCAGGGCTGAGCCGTGCAGCCCTGAGCCCCGTTGCTTTCTTCCTCAGTCTGTCCCTCATGGGTGTGATTTTAATCGCCTTCCAACAAGCCCAGTACATTCTCATGGAGTTCATGAAAACAAGGCAGAGGCAGAACGCCAGCGCTTCATTGCAGCCCGACAGCAGCCAGACGGACGTGCTCAGCGCCCATCCACACAGGTACGAACAGCTGTGTGTGTGTGTGTGTGTGTGTGTGTGTGTGTGTGTCTGTCTGTCTGTCTGTCTGTCTGTCTGAAAGAAGTAGTGCAATACGTGTGTTCATCCTTCCTGTGATCTCATCAGCTTCCATTTACTCAAGAAGTGTGCGTGTGTGCGTGTGTGTGTGTGTGTGTGTGTCTGTGTCTGTCTGTGTCTGTCTGTCTGTCTATGTGTCTGTCTATCTTGTCCGTCTGAAAGAAGTGGTGCAATACGTGTGTTCATTCTTCCAGTGATCTATCTCATCAGCTTCCATTTACTCAAGTTAGAAATGTGTGTGTGTGTCTGTCTGTCTGTCTGTCTGTCTGTCTGAAAGAAGTGGTGAAATACGTGTGTTCATTCTTCCAGTGGATCTCATGAGCTTCCATTTACTTAAGTAAGAATTGGGATGTGTGTGTGTGTGTGTGTGTGTGTGTGTGTGTGTGTGTGTGCGTGCGTGCAGGGTGCTTACTCATTTCTGATTGTACTTTAAGGTTGTATACATTTTTTTTTAATTTATTTTATTGAATCACCATGTGGAAAGTTACAAAATTCTCAGGCTTATGTCTCAGTTATACAATGCTCAAACACCCATCCCTTTACCAGTGCCCATATTCCACCACCAAAAAACCCCAGTATACCTCCCACCCCCCACCCCCCACCCCCGCCTGCATAACTGAAAAATTTCACTTCATTTTCTCTTTACCTTGATTACATTCTATATTTCAACACAAAACTCACTATTGTTGTTGGAGTTTCAACACACAACTCACTATTGTTGGAGTTTACCCCCCAAAAATACGGCCCTACTGACAAGGAAGCATTTGATAATTAGTTTTCCATTGATGAGAATGAAGAGATATGAAGTCCCACGGCCGTGCGGTTTAGGATTTCTGTATTTTAGTAATTAAGTTCAGGGAGATTTATGTTGGAAATTGCATCATTTCCCTTCCGGGGGCAGCATGGGGCTGAGGCTTAGTTCACAGTCTGGAGACATGACTGTAAGCATTTGCTGGGACCAGAAGTAGTGTAGCTGGCTCTGGATCTTGGTCGTTCAGCAGCAAAGCGGCCGTGCAAAAGCCTGGCCACCCGGGCCAAATCTCGGCGGAGCGCGAGCCGGTATGGGCCCCGGCCCGAGACTGCCCCAAGGCTGTATACGTTTTGATGCCCACTGTGTTTGCACGCCTTTCTGTCCGTTTCTCTCCGTCCTCGTGGCAGCCGTACCACCCGTGTCCCCGGGCAGACCTGCTGCGGGGTGCGAGTTGGTCTGACTGGACTTTGGGAAGGGGCGGGCGCTGCTCTGAGACACCCTGTGCCCGCCGCTGCCTCTTAGGGCTTAGAAATGAGTTTCCCTCGCTTTCGCCTTCATCGCCAATGTTTTTCCTCTTCAGAAGCAATTGCAAGAACTTCCTCGATACCTACAGCCCCTGTGATAAAGGCCGAGGCAAGAGCTGCCTCCCGGTGAGCCCCCCGCCGCAGGGCCGCGTCCAGAATGCTGCCAAGCGAAGCCCGGGCACCTACGGCCACTCTCAGAAGAAGCACAAGTGCTCGGTGTACTACAGCAAGCACAAACCCGGCACCTCTGTCCCCAGCTCGGCCAGCGCTGAGGAGAAGCAGAGCCCGGTGCCCGGCGGCCCCCTGTCCCCTCCGAGAGTGGACGGCGGCACCGAGCTGCTGGCGGACAACTGGGTGAACCTCAAATATGCAAATGGCCTCGATGTCAGCCTGCAAAAAAACCTAACCCTCCCCAAAAACTTACTGAAGAGGGAAGAGAACACACCGAAAGCGGCAGCTGGTGTGAGTCCTTCTTCGGAACTCCTCCGGAAGGAGGGAACCCAGACTTGTATGTTTCCTAAGGAAACGGAAATCCACATTTCAGAAAGCCTCGCTGAGCCCAGGGAACCGGCCGAGCTCTCTCCTCTGAAGACCTCTAAGAAGCTACCTGAGAACCATTGGCAGAGAAACTCACCCCCGTTCCAGCCCAACTTGCCAGAAATTTCCAGGAAAGACACTGGTAACCTTTTTTGTTTGTTTGTTTTTTGGGGGACCATACCAGATAGTTCTCAGGGCTTAACTCCTGGCTCTGTGCTCAGGGAATCACACCCAGCGGGGCCTGGGAGGGAACCCGGGTCGGACGTGCAAGGCAGATACCCTCCCCACTGTGCTCTCTCTCTGGCCCCCACTGCAGCCATCCCTGCCCGGAGACCTTTCTCCTGCGTGTCTGTTTGCAGTGGGGTATTCTCTCACCCGGGACTCCCCCGGGACCTGGGGGCCTTCTGTTCCCACCTGAGGCCAAGGCCCAGGGAGAGTTGTTGAGACCTGGCTTGGGAGGCGAATTAGGCGGAGACCCCACGCGTTGTGAAGGTCGCTGTTGAGAAGCCCACGTGAGGGGGAGAGCCCTGTTGGTGGCTGCAGAACGAAGCCTGGCTGAGGAGTGCGCGCCTCTTTGTGATCATTTGTTCATCTGGCCTGTTTCTGCCCCTTGGCAGAAATGAAGGAGCCTGCAAATGTTTCCAGTGGAACAAAGTGTTTGCCACCTTCCTCATAGACAAATGTCACCTCCTTGTAACCCCCTGGCCCGGCTTCTCTGTGCGTCCTTTGGTCGAGGAAGGTGCATTCTCTCCCGACTGCACCCGGGGCTGCGGAGGGATCAGGACGAGTCACCGCGGGTGCAGTTAGGGGTGCCTCCCTGCTTGGTAAAGAGGATAGGTTCTGAGGGGTGCTGAGGTCTTTCTTGGCTCTTGAAAAAGGGAGCTGTAGGCCAAGCGGGGAGGGCGTTTGCCTTGCACACAGCCAACCCGAATTCGAGTCTCAGCATCCGATATGGTCCCCTGAGCATGGCCAGGAGTAATTCCTGAGTGCAGAGCCAGGAGTAACCCCTGTGCATCGCCACGTGTGACCCAAAAACAAAAACAAAAAAAGGGAGCTGTAGACCAGAGCAAAGCTCTGTGGTCCACAGGGGCTGGAGCGATAGCACAGCGGGTAGGGCGTTTGCTTTGCACGCGGCCGAACTCGGTTTGATTCCTCCGTCCCTCTCGGAGAGCCCGGCAAGCTACTGAGAGTATCTTGCCCACATGGCAGAGCCTGGCAAGCTACCCCTGGTGTATTTGATATGCTAGAAACAGTAACAAGAAGTCTCGTAATGGAGACGTTACTGGCGCTTGCTCGAGCAAATCGATGAGCAGCTGGATGACAGTGATACAGTAGGCCAGAGAAGTTTGGAAACCTCTTTTTTTTTTTCTTTTTGGGTCACACTCAGCGATGCTCAGGGGTTACTCCTGGCTTTGCACTCAGGAATAGCTCCTGGCAGTGCTTGGGGGACCATATGGGATGCCGGGGATTGAACCCGGGTCGGCCGCGTGCAAGGCAAACGCCCTACCCGCTGCGCTATCGCTCCGGCCCCATGTTTGGGAACCTCTTAACGTAAAGGTTGCTTTTAGCATAAAAATCTGCGCTTATTGTTGTTTGTTTTTGATCATTTGAAAAAGCACATTTTATACCCTTTGAGTCATAATTCGAATTAAAAAAAACCAAACAAACACAAATTGCCATGTTTGCTTCTGAGCCTTTCCCCCCTCCTGCCTCCACTCCTCACCTCCTTCCCCTCAGGAAATCGGGTCTGTCGTCAGCATCCGTCTGTCCACTTGTCCCTTTAGGTTTTAGTATTAGGGGAAGGGGAGAAGCGCACCTGGAGGGGACCGAGCCAGGTCAGCCCTGGTCTCCCTTCCTGCGTTTGTCCCCGTTTTATAGCCTCATTTTGCATACACAGGTGAAACCATTCCGCGTGTTCTTTATTTCCGACTGAAAGCTAGCTTGTTTTGTTTAGTTTCATTTTTCCCTTTTTGGGTCACACCCGGCGATGCACAGGGGTTACTCCTGGCTCTGCACTCAGGAATTACTCCTGGCAGTGCTCAGGGGACCATATGGGATGCTGGGAATCAAACCCAGGTCAGCCTTGTGCAAGGCAAATGCCCTACCCGCTGTGCTATCGCTCCAGCCCTGAAAGCTAGCTTTTGTTTGTTTTGGGGGCCAGGTGGCACAGAGCTCAGAGCTCCCTTCTGGCGGGACTGGGGGGGATCCCCTGAGGTGTTAAGGCTCGAACCCTGGTCAGGCCATGTGCAAGCAGGTGCTTTACCCACTTACTCTCCAGTCCCTGAAAGTAAAGATTTGGGATGCTAAGGTAATCTCAGATCCTTTGAAACCGAGACACCGTAGCCTTTATGAGCTTCACTCAGAGAGAAAGAGAGAGAGAGAGAGAGAGAGAGAGAGAGAGAGAGAGAGAGAGAGAGAGAGAGAGAGAGAGGAGAGAGAGGGGAGAGAGAGAACGTGCACACACGTCTCCCACTCAGTGGCCAAAGTACACGGCACTGCTCGCTGGACTCCTCCCGTGTGTCTAAAGCAGAACCTGATTTCACAACCCGCGTGTCTCCCAGTGGCAAGAGCCATTCGCACTCAGACCCGCTCAACCTCCCAGGGTCACCCAGGGGAGGCTGGGAAAGCAGGGCCTTCCCTGTGTAAATAAGGAAACTGAGGCTTGGGCGCCTGAGGACATTGTGATCAGAAAACAGCGGCCATCTTCCCTATATTTTAAGGATGCGTCAGTCCTTTAAAATATGGCCCGAAGAAGGTTTACTCTATGTCCACTACACTTCATCCATTCTTTCATGGGCATTTGCGTTGCTTCCACTTTTTTAGCTATTCTAAGCATTGCCCTGTAATTAGTAGCGTGCTCCTCCCTGCTTTGTTTTCTTGACATTTTTTAAGACTACAAAACGCTTTTGTGCCTTTGCACCGGTAAACAAAATTCCCGGAGCAGCAGAGATGTAAAAAGTAATCCTTAAGTCTAAATCTCATTAACTCGAATGAGATGATTTGGTATGGGGGAGAGATTTAATTTAACTCTGGGAACGTGAATGAAAATAAATAGCCAAAAATTGAATCATGTTCTTGTTTATCCCAGGAAATAACCAGCAAGTGCCTGTCAAGACTGAAGTCGATAATTGTGAAAATTTGAAAAAGGGAGACGCAAAGACTTGTTCTGAAAAGAAAATTTCCAAGGCGTCTAAGGATGACACGAGCGCCGAGAGACAGGACTTGCCTTCCCCAGAGGTCGGTATCTCGTTGCTTCTTGCCTGTGAGAAACACAGCCGCCCCTGAACGTTCAGTGGAGACCCTTCCTTTCAGAGAGGATTGAGTGTTTAGGGCCCTGTTTGTCGTGCTGAGTCTGATGATGCTGAGAAAATTTTATTTTTACTTATTTATTTTGGGGTTAGAGGGCCATACCCGGTGGTGCGTACCAGTTCCTCCTGGCTCTGCACTCGGGAATTACTCCTGGCGGTGCTCAGGGGACCATGCGGGGTGCCAGGGATCGAACCTGGGTCGACCGTGTGTGAGGCAAACGCCCTCCGTGCTGTGCTGTCGCTCCGGCCCTCCGACTCTGGCAGCTCTGGGCGACTCCCTCCCTACTCCCTGTGACCCTGAGTCCTGGCATTGTTGGAAATGTTTTTCATCGCCTGTTCTGAACGAGGTCCAATGGAACCACCTTCCCCCGCCCTCCCCCTTGTGAAACCGGGGCTGGGTTCTGCTTCCTTGGTGCGTTCAGTGGCCCTCACTGGTGGGAGAGAGAGAATAGCCGTGCCGGGGTGCACCCCTGGTTCTCTCTTGGGGAGCCTGCCCCCCTGAGCTCGGGCACGCAGCCCTTCCCGACGGAGGCTGGCTTTCGATTCCAACTCTGCAAACCAACACCCTGAAAACGGGACGCTGGGTCCTGCCCAGAGTCCCAGGCTGTGAGCTGGCTCTGCTCCACTGTGGGCTCCAGGACTTCCCGCCCCGGACGGTCCCCCGTGTCGCTGAGTGCAGAGCCCGGAGGGAGCCCTGAGCACCGCGGGGTGTGTCCTCCAGACAAACCAGCCAAAGCAAACCGAGAAACCGGAGCAGCGGGGGGAGCCCGAGAGGGAGGGACGCAGGGCACTGTAAAGCACGGAGGGTCAGTGGGAACGCAGCACAGGCCGGTGTGACCAGGGCCACCTCAGAGTCACGACTCCGCTATTGCCCTCACGGAAACCACCCCGTGCTCGGGGCCAGGGCGACAGTGCAGAGGTGAGGGCTTGCGGGGAACGAGGCTCCTGAACCAGTCCCTGGTTAGATCCTGGCACCGGTATCAGTCTCCTCAGCACTCAGGAGTGAGCCTGAGCCCAGGGTACCCCTCTCCTCCTCTCCCCCCTGCAAAAAAACAAACAAACCAACCCTGCACTGACCCAGTGCCCCACCACCCTGTGCCGGAGCTGCTGGGAAGACCCTCTCCTAGTCCCGACCGAGCTGGGGGCGGGGGGCAGTGCTGAGCCTCGAGACGGAAGGGGGGCTGCTTTTCCTGGAGCCCCGCTGCCCCCCGTGGGCACTGGCTTCCTGCCCCCTCCACACGCCCTCCTTCCTTGCCACGGGTGCGAGGTCCTGGCTGCTTCTCCTTTGTCCTGCAGTGCCAGAGACTGAACCCCAGGCCTCAAGTAAGCGAGCAGGCGCAGGAGCCCCCGGCGTCGCCTGCCAGGATTATTTTTCCTTTTTTGGGCCACACCCAGTGATGCTCCTGGTGGTGCGTAGGGGACCGTATGGGGTGCTGGGGAAGGAACCTGGGTTGGCCGCATGCAAGGCACATCCTTAGGTATTATGGCTCTGCCTCCAGGTTTTTAATTATCTATTCTTTTTGTTTTTTTCCTTAAAGAAATATTTTATTGAACCACCGTGAAAACAAGAAAAAAAATACAAAGCTTTCAGGTTTAAGTCACAGTCAAATACTGATTAAACCCCCATCCCTTCATCAGTGCACATGTTCCACCACCAAGAACCCCAATACACCCCCCTCCCACCCTACCCCCATCTAAGTAGCTAATGATATTCCCTTTATTCTCTATAAATTTTGAGTACATTCCATATTTCCATACAGAACTCACTTTTATTGATTGGAAATTTTCCCCAACAATCAGGCCTGCTGAATAGGCATCATCTAATAATTTCCCTTCATTGCTGAGAGTGAAGACTTTGAGTGAAACTCAAAGTCTTTTTGTGTTTCTAATATTTTAGCTTTTTGGGTTTCTAATATTTTAGCTCAGTTCACAGTCAAAATGGATGGCTGCAAGAATCCGCTCTGGTGCCAAAATGGGTTAGGAGACTTCAGGATCACAGTCAATAGGCGTGGAGGGTCTGTTTCTCGTGCCGCGGCTCTCGGTTCATCTCTGGGCGGAAGGCGCGCCGGGAACACCCCCCCTCCCAGAACCACCTACAGGCTATGTCACTAAAGAAAGTCCTACCTCCTAGTGGAGGGGTCTTAGAGGGTGGCTCTCACTGCGTGGCTGCTGCCGCTGCCTCCATCTTCGCTCAGAAAAATGGGGTGGAGAGGGAAAAAAATCCCTCCCCGGGCTGCACGAGGTTGTAGCTCAGTTCACAGTCAAAATGCATGGCTCAAGCATCCGCTCTGGTGCCAAAATGGGTTAGGAGACCTCAGGATCATAGTCAATAGGCGCGGAGGGTCTGCTTCTCGTGCCGCGGCTCTCGGTTCATCTCTGGGCCTATCTATTCTTTTCTTCTCTGTTCGTCTTCGCCATTAGATCCTTGAGAACTGAGGAGACAGAGGCCTTGCCTGTGTACCTTAAATGGTTGGAGCCTCACCCGGCTATGCTCAGGGGCTGCTCCTAACTCTGTGCTCAGGGAGTCGCTCCCAGCAGTACTCAGGGGGGTCTGTGAGGTGCAGGGACTCAAACCCAGACCTCCCTCGGGCCTGAGCTGTCTCTGGTTCAGGCCTCCTTTTTCATTTGGGGGCTTTATTTTTTTTTTATCACACCCCGTAGTGCCTGGGCTGTTTCCGGCTCTGAGTACTGGAGTGACCCTTCACAGGCTGTCCACGGCAGGCAAGGCACAGACCTTTTACTTCTGGGCCACCCCCAGCTGTGCCCAGTCCCTATTCCTGC
This sequence comes from Sorex araneus, assembly GCF_027595985.1. Taxonomy (NCBI): domain Eukaryota; kingdom Metazoa; phylum Chordata; class Mammalia; order Eulipotyphla; family Soricidae; genus Sorex; species Sorex araneus. The sequence goes on along the minus strand of NC_073308.1, from coordinate 58,687,669 downwards.
CTCTGCGCTTAGGGATCACTCCTGGTGGTGTTGGGGGACCATATGGGATGACCGGGATCAAACTGGGTTGGCCGCATTCAGGGCACGCGCCTCACCTGCTGTGCTCTCTCTGACCCCAGACTCTTCCTCTCCCTCCCCAACACTCTCCAAGACCTGCTCACACACCTCCCCCCCTCCCCCCTCCCCTGATGGGTGCATAAACTCCTTCCCAGTCTGGCCTGGGAGCTACGGGGCGGGGCGCAGGTGTCCATGCCTCAGCACCCGTCTCGGTGGTGGGGAGGCGAGTGTGAACATTTGGGAGCCCCCCGCTGCCCTCAGAGCCTGCCCCGACTCATGCTGGGGTGCGGCGGCCTGGGGGCCGTGGTCTCTGTGCTGTCCATAACCTGCTCCCGGTCAGCCGTGGAGAATGTACTTTCCGTTCCACCGCGCGTTTAGAGGAACTCAGTCTCAATAAACACGGCCCCTGTGCCGAGCTGCGCATTTGTTTTTCTTGTACATTCTTAGGGGATAAATTCGCAGTGGAGGAAATTGTCTAAGTCTGTCTGTAGCACGTGGGGCACATTCCTCCACGTTTACTGCCGGAGGAGCTTGGAGCCCCTGTCTGCAGACTACATGTGAACCCTTGCCTTAACTGCTTTCTTCTTTAGAAAAGCAGGGTTTGGCTCTTTTCTTTTTAAAAATAGAATTTATGGCTATGACAGAAACATAAAGAAGTGTGTATGGGGGCTGGAGCGATAGCACAGCGGGTAGGGCATTTGCCTTGCATGCGGCCGACCCGGGTTTGATTCCCAGCATCCCATATGGTCCCCTGAGCACCACCGGGAGTAATTCCTGAGTGCATGAGCCAGGGAGTGACCCCTGAGCATCACCAGGTGTGATCCAAAAAGCGCCCCCCCCAAAAAAAAATCAGTAACTTAGATATTAAATTCTAAGGTCAAAGCAAACTCTTGGGGCACTGGAGCGATAGCACAGCAGGTAGGGCGTTTGCCTTGCACATGGCCAACCTGGGTTCGATTCCCAGCATCCCATAGGGTCCCCCTGAGCACTTCCAGGACTAATTCCTGAGTGCATGAGCCAGGAGTAACCCCTGTGCATCGCCAGGTGTGACCCAAAAAGGAAAAAAAAAGTGTGTGTGTGCATGCATGCACATGCGCATGTACGTGTGCACGTGCACGCACGTGTGTGTGTGTGCGAGAGAGAGAGAGAGAGAGAGAGAGAGAGAGAGAGAGAGAGAGAGAGAGAGAGAGAGAGCGTGCGCATGGGCAGGAGGAGTGGAGGCCTGTAGCCAAAATGAGCCACTTTGAGGTTTTCCTGTATGGCTTCGTTTCTGTGCAGGTGTCTTCACACGTGGACTGGTTACCGTGGTGTGCGTATGGCTGCTGCAGGCCTGCCTTTGGTGCTGGGCTTGCAGCGGGGGGACCCTGAGCATTCGGCACTTACCTCTGCCAGCCCCTGAGCCCCCCACCCCTGCAGTTGGACAGCAGCATGCTTTGTGATTTCCAAACATTTCACGGAAAGCACAGGGCAGAGCTCGCTTATTCTCCTGCCTTCAGAATGGCCGGGGGCACGGGCCACCGATTTCTAGAAGTAGACAGATGCGTGTGGGCTGCGAGGGGCTCCTGGCACCGGCTGCCCGCCAGTGCCCGTGCCTTGCCTGGAGTCATGCACGGGGCATGTGGGCACCCGGGCCCTGTCCGTGTGCAGAATCTCCCTCTCCCTCCTTCCCTCCTTTTGGGCTTTCTGGCTCACAGCACGGATACTCAGAGGCGATCGTGTTCGTTCCTTGGCCTACTTTGAGCACACAGTTCTTATCCAGTGATTTTTCCAACTCTCATGATCAGAGTGGTCCCTTCTCTGTCCCGGCTGCCCTCCCCTCACCTCAGACCTCAGACCTCCCCCCGCCCCAGCCACTGGTGGCAGCTTCCAGTCGTGGTAGTTCTCCTGGGCCCGTTTCTCCTGTCCTTGCGCGTTAGTCTCACACTACGTTTGTTTACAGCTCACAGAGGAGTGCAGTCACTGTTCCTCTGGTGCGTTCCACTGAACACGATACTCTCCGTGTCCATCCATTTCTAAGTGAATTTCATGACTTCATTTTTCCCGGTGTCTGCCTAGTATCCCGTTATGTAGATGTACCAGAGTTTCCTTATGCAGTTGTCTGTTCTCGGGCACTCGGGTTGTTTCAGATTCTGGCTCTGGTGAATAGTGCTGCAATGAAGGTAGTTTTTCTGCTCTGCAGATGGTTTTTCTGCTGTGTTTTAGCGCTCTCTCTGTCTCTGTCTCTCTCTCTCTCTCTGTCTCTGTCTCTGTCTCTCTGTCTCTGTCTCTGTCTCTCTCTCTCTCTCTCTCTCTCTCTCTCTCGCTCTCTCTCTCTCGCTCTCTCTCTCCCTCCCCCCTCTTCTGAAAGTATCCTGTAAGGAAGTGCGTGTACCTGTGCGTGTGCAGTGCGTGTCAGCGTGTGTGTCCGGTGTGTGTCTCCCCTAGGCAGCATGGTGGAAAGAAGCATGAGTAAGTCTCAGGAGACTACGGGCTGGAGCTTCTGGAAGGTTTAAAGTGCAGGGGCGGGGGGGCCCCCCAGACCCACCGCAGGGCCTGTTACCAGCGTGTGTCCAGTATCAGAAAAGGGGCGAGGGGCTGGCAGAGGCATTCCGGCGCGAGCCTTTCCTGCAGGCACCTCATTCTCGGACCCTCACATTGAACCGCCAGCTCATTCGGCCAAGTGTCACTGGGAGGGAGGAACCCCTTAAGTCCATTACAAAATAGTAAGCAAGCAGGGGCTAGAGCGATAGCACAGTGGGGAGGGCGTTTGCCTTGCACGTGGCCGACCCGGGTTCGATTCCCAGCATCCCATATGGTCCCCTGAGCACCGCCAGGAGTAATTCCTGAGTGCAGAGCCAGGAGTAACCCCTGTACAACGCTGGGTATGACCCAAAAAAGAAAAAAAATAGTAAGCAAGGAAAAGACACAGACATTTCTCCCCAAATAAAAGAAAAATATGTATATATTTCATATAACTGGTTTCCATATCCACACCTATTGTGAATAAGTATATGTCGTCTGTACATACTTAAACTAGCACCAAGTTACGTTGATCAGGACCACAGTGAGGGCAGGAGGGGAGGGTGGGCCACACCTGGTGGTACCCAGGGCTGATCCTGGCTCTGTGCTCCAAGGCTCACTGCTGGCCGTGCCCAGGGACCCGTTTCTGGTGCTGGGATCGAGCGGGGGTTGTTGGCCTTGCGCAAGGCAAGCTCCCTACCCCCATCCTAGCTTTTCAGCCCCATCAGGGTCCATATTTTGAAAAGACCAAACATACTCTTGATTTACTCAAAAATCTTGAACTAGTTTGGCGTTAGACCTACGGCATCCCCCTTGTCCTAATGTTCAGCCCTGAGCAGTGAAGGCGCAGAGACACCGTGACTCGCTCTCTCCGTGGCACCGTTTCTTGGCCTCTCCTTGGAGTCGCAGGTGTCACGTACAGGGGACAAGGGTCGGGGGATCGTTTGCCATTGATGCTGACAGCAGGCGGAGCACACAGATCACTGACCTCATAACCAGTGCTTGGCTCTTCGGAATTTTCTAAGCATCTCTTTGTCTTTCGCTTTGGTGGCAGCTGAGGGAGGAGAGGGAGCTGGAAGCGGAGACAGGCTGGACAGGGAGCCTGGCACGCCGCAGGGTTCCACGGAGGGCGTAGAGGTGTGATTCGTCTCCAGAAGTTTACAAAACGGAATTGTTACTGTGTTTTGCTTGGTTTATTTTATTTTTATTTATTTTCTTGACTCATCAGTTTAAACATTTAGTCAGCATGATCTTTCCTTTTTTTTTTTTTTCTTTCCCCTTTAGCAGGAAGATTCTTCCAGGAAGAAGAAGGTTCAGGAGAAAAAAGAAGGGAACTTACTAAGTTTAAACTGTAATAAAAATCGAGTGTGTAGGAAAAACAAGAAAAGAGGCGCCCCACAGCTCCTAAGGTATGTTCGTTTTACACCTCTTATTTTGATGTTTCAGAATTCTCTCTGAGTCTCTTACGTTGGCTGCGGAGAACATGGAGGCGGGAAATGCATGTTTTGAGATAAAAGTGTATTCTCAAAAGTACATATGTTCTGTTGATGTTCTGTTTAAAAAGTCCTTAAAGCCGGGGCCAGAGTGGTGGGACATGGGTGAGGCGCTTGCCTTGCACGCGGCCATCCCAGGTTTGATCCCCGGCACCCCACATGGGCCCCCAAGCACCGCCAGGAGTAACTCCTGAGTGCAGCAGAGCCAGGAGTAACTCCTGAGCATTACTGGGTGCCACCCCCAGCCCCAAAATATCCTAAAAGCTACCGTATTGAAACTGATTCACTTCCTGAGATGCCAGAAACCAGGGGGGTTCAGGGGAAACAGCCCAACATGCAGGAGGGATCATGCAGGATTCCTGTAGAGACATAAGAGCATGGCCAGGGCCCGACCGCGGCACCCCGACCTTCAGGGCTCGCTGGGCTCCTACTGAGTACGGGAAACAGTCTCTGCCCGTGGGGCCTGCAGACAACTCAGGGTCTGAAACTGGGCTGCGGAAAGACACCCGGGCCCTTGCACGGCATGCTCTGTATGTGCACCCTGGTTCTGTCCAGAGTTCACGGTCGGGGCAGGACCCTCCGGGGGATGAACTCGGCTTCATTCTGGTCATTCCACCCTGCAGCGCCAGGCTAGGGCACGTGGTTGTTGTCTCGAGACAGAACAGCTTACGGATGGCTGTGCCAGAATCCTGTTCTGCACCAACAGCAGGAGAACACGCCGAGCCCCGGGCTCTGGTGCCCAGCTTGCCCCTTGACCTAGAGTGGCCGTGTAGCGTGGGACCCCTCCCACGGGGCACCCTGAGGAGAGGTGACGCGTGCTCAGAGGAAGCGGCAGCTTCTCCGTCGCCCTCCCTGCCTGGCTGTCGGGGTCTCCCTCCAGGCCCGCGGGGACGAGTCCCCGGCTGTCAGGGCCCGCGCTCACCCTGCCGCGCTCGGAGACCTGACGCGTGTGTTCTGTGGCTCTTCCAGGCCCGTGGAGCCCAGCGAGTCGAAGCTGGTGGGCGGTGAACTCGGAAGGTGCGAGCCGAGCAGCGCCAGCCGCGAGCAGACCTGGGCCGCGCAGGACAGCTCGGGAGAGGCGGGGAAAGCAGGTGCCCAGCCGGGTGGCAGCCAGCCCGGGGCGCAGGGGGAGGCAGGTACGAGCAGCCCTGGCAGGCCACGAGGCTCACTCGGGGCCGGGGGCGGGTTGTGGTGAGGGGGACGGGAGAGGGAAGAGTATACCTGGAAGGCGAAGGTCCACTGAGCCTGGGGGCCTCTAGCGTCCCCCTAACCTGTCAGCTGCATGGTCAGTGTCCTTTGCTGTAGACTGGGCTTCCGGAGAAGGAGAAGGGGGTACCGCCAGGTGGGGAGGGCGCCCCCACGCCTCAGTCACACCTAAGCAACCCCATACCTGAGCTGCACCTGAGCACCCCTGTACCTGGGCACCCCCACACCTGAGCCATACCTGAGCACCCCCGCACCTGAGTCACACCTAAGCAACCCCATACCCAGCCGCACCTGAGAGCCCCCATACCTGAGCTGCACCTGAGCACCCCCCATGCCTGAGCCAGGCTGTGGCTGGGTAATGTCCCTGGGGACAGACAGCGGTTCCCCCGTGCTCGGTCCAGAATAGGGGGCTGACCTGGGAGGCTTAGGAGTCACCGGTTCCCGTGGAGCCGGGGTGGGGCTTCCTCATCCTCCCAGCCCCCATCTGTGCTGGTGGTGCGGTGTTGCTCACTCTGTCCCGCTCTCTCGGGGAGCCTCAGCGGAGGCCTCTGTCTCCCCTCCCGGGACAGCCCCGAGGCTGGGGCGTGTGTTCCCTCCTGAGCTGTTTGTCAGTTGTGAGCGTATCCGCAGGACAAACTGCCCGGGCCCAGGGGTGTAGGCCGAGACCCCGTTCTTGTGGTTTCTCAGTCTCCCTCGCCGCCTTTCAGTGGACTTACGGCATCTGGGTAGCCGTGGGGTGACCCTGGAGGGGATCCCCGCCTTCCTCACCATCTCTCCTCTCGGGAGCACCTCCGGGGCGGAGTGAGGAGCCCCGGGCTCCACCCCCCAGCCCCCCGTGGCCTCGGAGAGTGGCCTCTGAGCACTGCCGGGTGGGCACCCCCCATTTCTGTTGCTGTTGTGCAGACGGCCTCGTGTCGGAAGGGGGCCGTGCGCCGGGACTCAGCTGTGCTCCCTCCACAGACGGAGTCGCCCCGCCGCAGCCGTGCCCCGAGAAGGCCTGCTCAGACTCCGGTTCCGACTGCGGCAGCGCCTCGGGCAGCGTGCGGGCCAGCCGGGGCAGCTGGGGCAGCTGGAGCAGCACCAGCAGCTCTGACGGGGACAAGAAGACCCCCGCGGTGGGCGCGCCGCACTTCCTGCCCGCCGGTGAGTGTCGAGACCCCCCGCCCCGCCCCGCGAGCTTCAGGGGCGAACGTTTCTTTGGCTTTTCCCCCTTCCTTCCCTGTCCCTCCTCTCCGCCCTTCGTCATCCTTTTCCTCTCTCGGTGAAACAGTTCCCAGGTGTGTAGCTTCTCGTGTACTCTTATTATTGGGATAAAATATATGCAACACAAATGGTACCTGTTATTATTATTACTATTATTCTGGGCTGGAGCAATAGCACAGCGGGTAGGGCATTTGCCTTGCACACGGCTGACCTGGGTTCGATTCCTCCACCTCTCTCGGAGAGCCCAGCAAGCTACCGAGAGTATCCTGCCTGCACGGCAGGGCCTGGCAAGCTACCCGTGGTGTATTGGATATGCCAAAAAACAGTAACAAGTCTCACAATGGAGACGTTACTGGTGCCCGCTTGAGCAAATTGATGAGCAATGGGATGACAGTGACAGTGACTGTTATTCTAAGTGTGTTCCCCTGCCATTGTGAGGACCAGGTGACAGTGCCCACCGAGAGTGAGATGCTGGAGTTGTGTTATGGTTGTTTCCATGCACCTGTTTGTTGTGGTATTCAACACACCCTTGGTCATGGTGCACTGGGAATCATATTTGGTTGTGGCACCCAGGAGCCCGGACAGCAGTGAGCCCCTGTGCAGGCTGACCTTCCTCACGCAGCCCAGCATTTGGGTCACACACGTGCCTCTGTCCACCTCTGGCCACAGGGTTTGACCGTGACGCTGAGTGGGAGAATTTTCCCCAAAGGCGTGTATGGTAACAAAGAATCAGAGTAAAGCTTTGGTCGGAGAAAGGCCGGTGGGAGGTCAGAATGACGACCGGTGTGGCTGCATGATGCCGTCCAGGTTGTTCGAAGGGTCCTTAGTGTCAGGAAACTGTCCCCTGTATGATAACCGGTGTAAGAGACAAGTTCCAGGGCCAGAGCCATAGTGTAGTGGGTAGGGGGCTTGCCTTGCATGCGGCCGGCCTGAGTTCGATGCCCCACACCCCGTGTGGTCCCCTGAGCCCACCAGGAGTGAACCTCGAGTGCAGAGCCAGGAGTAAGCCCTGAGCACAAGCCAGGTGTGGCCCCCAAACTAAACAAAATCAGGACCAGGTAAAAGTGAAATGATGGAATCTGTGACTAGCAGTGAAGCGTGAAAAACAGAGGGGCCAGAGCGATCGGACAGCAGGTGGGGTGTTTGCAGATCGCCAACCCAGGTTCAATCCCCTGTACCCTAAAAGGTCCCCTGAGCACCCCAGTGGTAATTCCTAAGTGCAGAGCCAGGTGTAAGCCCTGAGCACTTCCAGGTGTGGCCTCACCCCCACCCTCCCCCAAATAGTAAAAAATAGGGTAGGAGTGGGGTGTTGGGTGTGAGGAGCAAGAGCAGCTGCCCAGCAGCCAGTAGAGGCCTCCCGAGTGACCCCAGTGCTCCTGCCCTCACCTCTGCTGCGCAGGATCCCAGCACTGCAGCAACGGGAGGTCTCCACACCCCTCTGGGTGTGCGTGCACCTCGCAGCCAGACCCTGGGTCAGTATAGGGAGCAGAATAGGGAGCACCCCGGAAAGCAGCCCCCAGCGGCGCAGGACCCCGCTTGCGCCCGCTGAGAAGGGCCCCTGCGGGATGTGAGGGCCGAGGAGCCTGGGGCCCGGGCGGGGTGAGCGGGAAGCCAGCTCCTGGCCCCGAAACTCTGCTCCCAGAAATGAAGAGCTGCAGGGCGGAGTCCTGGACGTCTGTCTGGGGGCTGCACTCGCTGGTGCTGGGGCAGGGGACCGGTGGCTCCTTCCAGCCGGGTGTGGGGCCACCAAGCCAGGAATAGACACTGGAGCACAACCGGATGTGACCCAGAAACCTTAGCAGAAGGTGGGGAGAGACGCAGAGCAGCTGAGCAGACACTTGCTCGAAGAAGACATGCAGGTGGTCTAGGAAAAAGCGTTTGTCATTACTGGCTGTCGGGAGGATGAAAATCCGAGCGACGGGGAGGTGTCACCTCGCATCATGGACAGTGGCCGGTGTTGGCAGGATGAGGTGGGCAGGGCCCCTCAGACATTGGTGGGGCAGCGTCTGCTTCAGCCTCTCTGGAATACAGCCTGGAGACAGCTCAGAAACGGCATTAAAATAGGATTACCAGATGCCCGGTAATCCCACCCGTTGGCATCTGTCTCAGAAACACACAAACTCAAACCCAAGTGGATATCTGACACACCCGTGTTTGTGGCAGTGTCATTTACAACAGCCAAGACCTGGGGACAGAACTGCGCTCCACTCACCAGGAACAGAGGCAGACATTGGGGCACGTGTCCAGGGAACATGAGTACTTACTGCTCAGCTCGGGGGGAGGAAAAAAGTCAAGAATCTCGCATTCCATTACGACTTGGTTGGAGCACCAAGGTGTCGTGCTAAGCAGAATAAATGAGGAGAAGATTAAGTATCAGACAAACTCACATGAGGCGGAGTGTGGGAACGGAAGGGACGAGGCGGAAGCAGGGAAGGCTCTCCCTACCCTCAGCAGAGCTGAGCTTACCAGGTGGGGTCGGGCTTGGGCAGGCGGCAGCAGGAGGGAAGGGTCAGACAGAAGGACGAGACGGGTGAAGAATACTGGCACAATGGTGGTGGGTGTGTTGCAGAGACCGTCCCCACAGCATAACTCTAAATACTGTCGTCTCTTCTGTTACCTCCATGAAAAAACCTTAAAAACATAGTGTATGTGATCCCCCTTTCTCTCCCCATGAGCACTGTGGCCCCTGGCAAGCATGTGTGTGAGTCCCAGAGCATTACAACCGGTGTGTGGGAGCATCACAGCCACATGTGGCTGCATGTGACCGCTATCTCTAGTGGTGGGAACCAGACTTGTGATCCCCGCCCCCCCAGTCATGGCAGGGGCCACCAAAGGGAAAGGAAGAGGGAGGAAGCAAACACTGGGCGGGGATCTGGCAGAGCAGGTGCCTGGCCCTGGGTTTGCCCCCCAACCCCCCCGGGACCCGCGTCCCACCAGGAGGGCTCGAGTGACAGGGAGCAGCTGGCTCGATGACTCACCTACTGACGTGTCGTTTTGAAACTGTGCAGGAGACGGTGGTTCGCCCAGCGACTTCGCCCCGGAAGCTCCCATCTCCTTGACCCTCTCTCACGACGCCGGTGACGCCACGTAAGTCTCTCAGCCCCCAGCTCTGCCGCCTGGGCACTGACGTGCCACAGTGTCCGTCTCCCTGGGCCTGTGGCAAGTCCGGAACTTGCTCAGAGCACAGGAGCGAGTGGAATGGGATGGTGCCAGCCTCGAGGGCCTGCCCTCCCGTGTCGGCGTGGCCGGACAGCGGCCTCCTGGCCTTCCCGGCCCCTTTGCAGACACCCTTGTTCCTCGGAGCAGGAAAAAGTCACCGTCACTGGCTCCGACATGAAGCAGAGCACAGCTGATGTAGGCAGATTGGGGGGTGGACGAGCCGGGGGGACAGTTTGAGGTGGGCACAGGGCCAGTTTCTCGGGCTCCAGCTGCATCATGAGTACCCAGGAGGGGGTTTGTCAAGGACCCTTGAGGATGTGGATGGCTCAGCCTGGAGCTTTTGTATTCAGGGGATCAGGAAAATGAGGGGTTGGGACTGGAGCAGTAGCACAGCGGGGAGGGCGTTTGCCTTGCATGCAGCCGACCCGAGTTCAATTCTAGGCATCCCATATGGTCCCCTGAGCATCACTGGGTGTGACCCAAAAAGAAAAAAAAATGAGGGGCTGAGGGGAACTGCCAGCTAGCTGGTGGTGGGCACATCCCAAACTGTCAGAACCAGAGTGGACATTTCTGTTTCTATTAAAGTGGGGCTTTGCTGGATCTTGGGGCCTTGTAATTGCTCTGAACCTTCATGCCGGGGGCTAGAATTCAGGTGCCGAGGCCGTCGCATTCCCTTGCACAGTTTTACTCTTACCTTGTGATCACTCATTTTTTCCTCCCTCCCTCCCTCCGTCCCTCCCTCCCTCTCTCCCTCCCTCCCCAGAGACGTGGACAGTTTCCCGCAGTACACAGAGCCCCCGTGTCCCAGCCTTCCCGCTGGGCCTGCAGGTGTGGAAGAAGACAAAGGTGAGCACATCCCCCCATTCCCTGGGTGCAGCTGGGGCAAGGGGAGGGCGTTCAAAGGGACAGGGGCTTTGGCGACTGCTGGGCCTATGCCTCAGAGCACTGTCTTTGTTGCGGAGGCCCTGTCTCAATGTGCTGTCCCAGGTCTGGGTCACCCCCCCATAAAAGAGAAAAAAATACGTAAGTTCCCTGGATATACTTTGCACTTACTCTCATTTTAGCAGTCAGCCATACGTGATTCATGAGTTAAATCTGATGATGAATCGAGCCATGTTATGTTCTGTAGCACTGTCATCCCGTCGTTCATCAGTTTGCTCGAGCGGGCACCAGTAACGTTTCCATTGTGAGAATTGTAGTTACTTTTTTGGCATATTGAATATGCCACGGGTAGCTCGCCAGGGTCTGCCATGCGGGCGAGATACTCTCAGTAGCTTGCTGGGCTCTCTGAGAGGGGCAGAGGAATCGAACCTGGGTCAACCGCGTGCAAGGCGGTACAAGCCCTACCCGCTGTACTGTTGCTCCACCGTGAGATGTAAGGCACTGGATTAAGCCTGTGAGAGTAGGAATTGAAGCGGTCCCACCACGTTGGTGAAGCATTGCCAGGTGTGACGCTCCCCCCCCCCCCCCCCCCGGCACTGCTTGGGAGGCCTCTGTAAATGAATGAATCACTCTCTGTTCCCCACTGCACTGATTTCCTCCTGCCTTGCCCAGCCCTGCTTCTTTGGTCTATTTAAATTTGAACCGTGTGCTGGCAGTGTCTGGGCTACCTGGGGCTTTGCTGAAAAGGGGGCCTAGGTGGGTGGCACGCCACAAGGGCTGGATATCTGCAGTCCACGTCCCAAGGCAGGCGTGCCTGTTGAGGGGAAGTGAGAACCAAAGTCGGGGAGAAAATATGCCAAAGAGACCAGGATGGGGACATAGTGGCACCCGTGTCTGGTGTTATCAGCTCTGATTTCTGGAAGGAGGGAAGAGATGTCAAACCCAGTGGGCAGGAAGGGCAAAGAAGGTGGACTGAGGGGGCCTGTGCTCTTCCTTAGGTCTCTACCCACCCGGAGACCTCTGGCCTGCCCAGCCCGTGTGTGTGACGAGTGGCTTCAGCTGCACCCTGGAGAGTGGCGTGCCTGGTGTGCTTCAGGGCCCCGCCCCCCTTCCCACCAGGTATTGTGGCCCTGCCCATGCCCCACCCACGCGGGGCCCCGCCCACTATCCACCAGGCCCCACCCACCTCACCCAGGGCCCTGCCCACCCCCTGGGCTCCACCCTCTCGGTCCACCTCACCCAAGGCTCCACCCACTTCCCAGCGGGTTCCGCCCCTTCTTTCCAATCCCCAACACCTCTAGGAAATTTCAGTCCAGTCTTGCAGAAAAAGGAGAGATAGAGCTTTCTTCCTCAGGAGGGAAAACCGTTTCTGCAGGGGGTTCACATCCACATTTGAACGCTTTGTTTTTGTTTTTGTTTTTTTTTTTAAATTTTTATTTTATCACCATGTGGAAAGTTACAAAGTTCTCAGGTTTATGTCTCAGTTATACAATATTCAAACACCATCCCTTCACCAGTGCCCATATTCCACCACCAAAATCCCCAGTATACCCCACCCCCCACCCCCACCCCCACCTCCAACTGTATAACTGATGAATTTCACTTCATTTTCTCTTTACCTTGATTATGTTCCATATTTCAACACAAAACTCACTATTGTTGTGGGAGTTTCCCCCCAAAAAAGACAGCCCTACTAAGGAAGCATTTGATAATTAGTTTTCCATTAAAAGATTGTATGTTTTCAGTTTTTAGAAAAGGTCGCGTGGCCGCTAACGCAGCCGCTCGGTTCAGATGTGTCCCAGTCCCGCATCCCGGAGCCATGTTAGTTGCTGCTCAGTGTCGCCAGGGCTCCATCTGGAGAAGGTGTGCTTTGGTGTTTTAAAGGCCTTATTAAAGGCCACATTGAACACAGTCTCTTGTTTCTACTCTCCAGTGTGGATAGATTTTTATTTTCTCATGAAGCCTGAGTACATTGGACAGATCAAAACAGATCAAACCGTCGGAGCATTGAAATAGTGCCACGTCACTGCAGTTTCTTCAGTTTGCTTTTAGATGTCAGTTAATATGTTGTCTGACTGGGGAAATGAGAGAATGTCACTGCCTTGGTTAAGCAGAGTTCATGGGAGGGCTTTTAGGGCAGCATTGGCGGTGAGTATGATCGAAGTATCCCCCACAAGTCTCAGTCTGCCGGGTAGTGATTTCCTGAGGTGGATTTTGCCTCTATGGGGGCCAGGTGGTTATTTTTCTGGGGGCTGGGGTTGAGTTTTCAGGGTGCGTGCTGCTGCTTCTGGAAGCCACCCCGCCCCCCCCCCCCCCACCACCACCAGGCTCCGTGACACCCAATCTGCCTCTGGTTAGACTTACAGCATGCTGAGAGAGGGAGCCAGGAGGTTCCAGCCAGTTGGCCACCCGCAGAGGTGTCACTGGCCTTGCCGGCCCGGGAAGAGTCCAGAGCAAGTCTCTTGTCTCCAGTGCAGAGCAGTTAGTGGTGGCCAGGGTGCTGGGTCCTTGAGTCATTTCCTCCTTGATCTGTTGACATCCTGTTCCTGCAATGAGACTTTTTTTTTTTTTTTTTTTTTTTTGTAGCGGTTTCATTGACTGGAATGCAGCTTGCGAAGGCCAGTTTCCCAATATGTACTGTCCATTGGACTTGAACGATTACAATGCTTTTCCAGAAGGTAAACGCGGTTCGAGGGATCCCAGTATCATTCTCTTGTTCTCAGAAAGTTAAAACAGAAGGGTGTGGGCCTGAGCCCCTAGGCAGAAGGGTGTGGTGACCAGAAGACCCGTGGGTGCCTTCCCAGGACCCCCTGTCATGCAGCCCACCAACTGTTACCGTGTGGCTGTAGGACACTCTAAACCTAGCACCTGTGCGTTTCTCCAAGTACTGTATTTCACTACTAATTGTCACCAGTGCATCATGAACAGATGCTGTGTGTTTAGTCTAAAGATTGGTTGTAACCTGAAATAAATCTTCCTATGATGGTAGCATTCACCTTTTTTTTTTTTCAAATAATAATAATGATAATAATATCTGCAATGATTATGCAGTGAAATACGGTAACATTAACTGTTCCGTTTTTCCCTTTCGGTATAGCTGGGATGTTGGACTCGTGTGGCCCTAGTACTTTGGATTATCCATTGGGAGGCTGATCTTTTGAGGCAGGCAAACCCCATGCAAGGAAGGTTTGCCTCCTCAGCGTGCCTTGCCTCCTTACGCCCTGGGGCTGCTGCTGAGGGAAGGGAAAGAGTTTGGAGGGGAAGGTGTAGAAAGTTGTTGATGCCTGGACTCAGGTGTCTGTAATATAAGATAGAAGATTGTTTTTTATTTAACTGATAAACGGGGAAAATGTTTTAATCAGATGTCAGAGTCTGGGCATGATTTCTCATTGCTAAGCCACCTTCTGGGGAAGGGCCAAGCCTCTTCCATTTGACTTAGTGGATTGTGACGTGTGCATTGCTGCGTGCTAGCCCCAGTGGGGAGGCGGGGTGAGGCACTGTCTCCTGTGCTTATTACCTAAAAAACAATGTTTTCCTGTTTCTTCTATCAGCCTGTAATGGCAAGTGTGCATTTGGTGAGAGTGACCTGGCAGAAGCATCTTAGGAGCATTTCCGGCTGTCACAGAATCTTGGTTCATTCTGTGTATTTGCTGGGAATCTTTTTTAAAAAATATATATATATTTAACAATATTGAATCTCCATGAGGTACAGTTACAAAGCTTTCATGATTGAGTTTCAGTCATACAACGAGCAGTCACCCTTCTCTCCACCAGTGCACATTTTCCACCACCAATGCCCCCAGTGTCCCTCTGCCACCCCCACCCCGTTTCTGGCAGGCCTTTTCCTTCTTAGTGTCTCTCTACTTTGGGCATTACGGTTTGCAGTATCCATTCTGAGAGGCCATCATGTCTGGTTCTTGGTCTGCTTTCTCTGCTGGGAATCTTTCCTGTCAAACGATCCACTCCAGAAAACCATGCCCGGAGAAGCTTCCTCCCTGAGGGCACTGGGGGGGTGGGGTGGCACTGCCAGGGGCCTTGGGGAGGAGGCACTTCATGCCTGTCTTTCCTGAGACTTCAGTTCTTGCCCTCAAACCGGTGACTTCTGTGATGTCTCTCCTACCCTTGGTAGAGAACATGAGTTACCCCAACGGCTTTCCCTGCCCGGCTGAGGTGCAGAGCGACTTCATCGACCCCAGCTCACAGTCGACCTGGAACGCAGCGCCCAGCTTGCCGGCCGCCTGGGGACATCCCAGCCTCATCAGCTCTCCGGTCAGTGCCACCACCCCCTGGGTGGGATCCCCCACCTGAGCGTGGCCCCTCCTAAGTCGCAGCCCCTCCCCTTCTCGTGTGCACACACACGCGTGCGCGCGCACACATACACAGCCCCCCCCCCAACAGCCACGCTTCTGAGTGTGGCCCCTCCTAAGTTGCACCCCCTCCCCTACATACACACACACACACACACACACCACCCCCACCCCCACCCCCAGCAGCCACGCTTCTTCTTTCTTTCTGGTGCTTCTTTCACCGGGGCTCACCCAGCTGAGCTGGTTTCTCATGAACCTTGGCATTGCTTCTTCTCCCCGGGAACGTGACTCAGACACGGGCTGTCCTGGGACTGGGAGCCAGGAGACTCTCAGTGGCAGCGGTGTCGGTGACCCCGCTGAGCACTCCCCTCTGATAAGAAACGAAAAGCCGGGGCCGGAGTAGGTAGGGCACAGTGGGTAGGGCATTTGCCTTGCATGCAGCCGACCCAGGTTCGATCCCCGGCATCTCATATGGTCCCCCAGGCACTGCCAGGAGCAGTTCCTGAGTGCAAACCCTGAGCATCGCTGGGTGTGACCCCAAAAAGCAAAAAAAAAAAAAAAAGAAAGAAACGAAAGGCCCGGGTTGCTTGCTCAGGGGCCAGGGAGCATTTGGAGGGGTACACCGATCACCCTGCTGAATTGTGGGGTGCCGGGCCCATCCCGGATGCCAGAGAGTCTTGTCCAGTTAGACGAGGTTTTCCCAGCTATATTGTTGGAGAACCAGTTTTTCTGTTTCTGTTTGTTTTTCGTCCCCCCCTTCCCCTCCCCCCGTGCTCAGGGCTTATTCCTGGCTCTGAGCTCAGGAATCACCCCTGGAGGGACTCGAGGAACCATAGTGGTTCCTAGGATTGCACCCTGGGGGAGCAGCGTGCAGGGCAAGTGCCTTCCCCCGCTGTCATATCACTCCGGTCCCTGGGGAAGAAGGTTTTGAGTTACTGCAACCTGCAAGGTTGAGGAGAGTTCCAGAAACCCGGGAACAGGGGCCGAGACCCCGGCGGCGTCTGCGGGCACGGACGCGGCTTCGCCGGGCCTTCCTGAGACTGGCTTCTAACGCCTCTCCTCCCGCCGGCAGCCCTACCTCACGAGCACCTGCAGCCTGTCTCCGATGTCGGGACTGTTCGGCTCCATCTGGGCCCCCCAGAGCGACGTGTACGAGAACTGCTGCCCGCTCAGCCCCGCCGCGGAGCACTCGGCGCACATGGAGAACCAGGCGGTGATGTGCAAGGAGTACTACCCGGGCTTCAACCCGTTCCGCGCCTCCATGAACCTGGACATATGGACTACCCCCGCCAGCAGGAACCCCAGCTTCCCGCTGTCCCGGGACCCGAGCTACTGTGGGAACGTGTGAAGAGAACCGGGTTTTTCAACAATGTGAATAAAGAGGCTTGTGTTTTGGTTACTAGCGTACATGGATCGTTGACATAGATACGGCCTGGGTGGATACTTGGGCACATTTATACGATAATAAATCCTTTTTTTTTTTTTTTTAATGAAAATCACCTGGGTACTTACGATGCTGATTTTTAAAATCAGCCTTTCACCGTTGGTGGGTAAGTGCAGCCTCCCTGTGTTGGGACTCAGGTAAGGTGGATGGGGCGTGGAGAGCGAGTCCTGCAGCAGGCCTGGCGTGGCTCCCCAGGAATGACTGGGAGTGGCCCTAAAAGCAAACACAATCCCGAAAGGGGATGGAGTAGACACCGGAAGTTTTCAGCAGGGACTTCGGAGAAGGTGAGGCACAGTGTGACCCAGAGCGCCCAGGAGTCCCAGGGAGCTGATGGAAGACCGAGTGGGCCCCGTGGCAGGCCCAGAGGGCTGGGCTCAGGAGTGCCAGGTGAGGCAGCTGGGCATGGGGCCACTTTCTTCATTGACAGTCACATGTGGGGAACAGACACAGCCAGCTCGGGAGGGCGTGTGCTTCCCAGTCCTGGGGGAAGTAGACAGCAGCTTGCCTGTCTGCACTGGGAGAACTGGTTCTCTCCATTCTCTCCCCCCAGTCAGGCTAGTTACAGGGGGCCACACTAGCAGCCTGGAAGCCCTAGGAAGTGCCTCGTTTCTCTCTGAGGGGCCATATTTTCTGCAGGTAAAGCTACTTGGGGGTTCACGAGTGCCAGGTTGCTTTTTGATTGCCTGTATGCAATCAAATGCCTGTAGCATTATCTGGGTGTCTACACTCAGTATTTTCTAACTCTTAATAAAAGTACCTTGGGCTGTAACTAAACTGAGGACTGAATAAATTTATAAAATCGTGCTTGCAGCAGAAGCCCTAGTACAGCAGGTAGGGCACTTACCTTGCCACAGCCAACCCTGTTGTGGTCCCCATGGAGTGATCCCTGAGCACAGAGCCAGGAGTAAGCCCTGAGCGCAGCTGGGTGTGGCCTAAAAGCCAAATAAATGAAATAGTCAGTTTTGTTTTTATGTCATGTTTCACCTTTACTGGGAATCCAGTAGGAGAGGCTTCTTTAAAGAGCATTGTGGGTATTTTTTTTCTTTGCCAGAGTGGGATGGACAAGAAAGGGAAGTACAGCTCAGTTGAGACCATCCTTCCTCCAGGAAGCAGCAGGTCCAGCCACTAAACTGTCACACCGGACTGCTCTTAGTCTATAGAAAATCTAACATGTACCATCAAGTGGAGATAACCAGGAAAGCTTTTTGCTGAGTGAAATAATTCCATCACAAGGAAACGGGTACTGTATGATTGCACATACATGAGAGAGTCTTGGAGACTCAGAGATGGACTAGAGAGATAGTACCAGGGTTAAGGCACTTGTATGCGGCTGCCCCTGGTTCAAATCCCCAGTATCACATAGGG
The DNA here is from genome assembly GCF_027595985.1 of Sorex araneus. Taxonomy (NCBI): domain Eukaryota; kingdom Metazoa; phylum Chordata; class Mammalia; order Eulipotyphla; family Soricidae; genus Sorex; species Sorex araneus. Next base: position 58,670,054 of record NC_073308.1, on the reverse strand, counting down.
TTCCCCAAGCACGGTCCGATTGATACCTGCGCACAGAACCAGGCATAAGACCTGAGCTTCGCCAGGTGTGGCCCCGAAACAAAAACAAAACATTTCACTGAGACAGTAGACTGGAGGGTGGGCTACCTGCAGCTGGGGGTGAGGGGTGGGGCCCTGCGGAATTCATGGGGGGTAGCACCTGGGAAGAAGCCTAGGTGCTGAGGCTGGAGGGGGATGATGGCCACGCAGCAAGGGACATACCTGATGCACAGCACTATTTCCCCCCCCCTTTTTGGGTCACACCCTGCAATGCTCAGGGGTTACTCCTGGCTCCGAATTCAGGAATCACTCCTGGTGTTGCTCAGGGGATCATATGGGATGCCAGGGTTAGAACCTAGGTCGGCCACGTGCAAGGCAAGTGCTCTGCCCGCTGAGTACATACCATCGCTCTAGATCATGACTGTGGGATTCTTGAGGGTTCTGTGGACTCAGAAGCCCCACGCCTCACCTAAGGACAAATGGAAGGACCTTCAAAACCCTGAAAATGCCTGGCTTCCCCTTGTGGGTGCGGGATGATTGCTCTTAGCCGGCTTCCCACACCAGCCTGAGGCCCTGCGACAGCGCAGGAAGCTCTGTGGCCGTCACTCACTTCCTGAAGGGGAAATGTCGCATGTGAGCAGCAGGAGAATTTTCTTTATTTTTCTTAATTTATTTTTTACTCGAGCAGGCACAGAGCTATTATTTTTTAAAAATTTATTTTCACGGGGCTGGGGCGTTTGCCTTGCACGCAGCCGACCTGGGTTCCAATCCCAGCATCCCATATGGTCCCCTGAGCACTGCCAGTAGTAATTCCTGAGTGAAAACCCAGGAGTAACCCCTGTGCATCGCCGGGTGTGACTCAAAAAGAAATAAAATTATTTTCACTACATTGGTATGTTTTTGTTTATTTATTTATTTATCTCTCTATTGCTTTTTGGGTCATACCCGGCAATGCACAGAGCTTATTCCTGGCTCTGCATTCAGGAATTACTCCTGGCAATGCTCAGGGGACCATATGGGATGCTGGGAATCAATCCGGGTTGGCCGCATGCAAGGCAAATGCCCTACCCGCTGTGCTATCACTCCAGCCCCACAGCAGGAGAGTTTTGATGCACTCATGGGAGTGCCTCAGTCACAACAGGGTCCCGCCTACTGCGACCAAGTCCTAAGGCTTAAAACACAACTCCTTGTGTTTCCCTGAGTGGCAAGGCAAGCTTTCTCAGGAGTCATCTCATTCTTGGAAAAGACGGTCCACAATGGCCCTTTCCCGGACAAAGCCCAGAACTTGGAGTGTCTCTCCTCAGGAAAGGACAGAATGAGCCACAGCCGGGCCTGCAGTTCCCCCGGAGGTCTCCCTAGACAGAGAGATCATCTCTGGTATCTGAGGAAGTTTCCGCTCACTTCCTTTCCTCCTTTCACTGTCACCTCCTCTTTCACAGATGCTGCATGTTCTCCTTTGGGAGGAGGACACCCTGCCCCAGCCCCAAATACTTGGAGTTCACGGTCCCAACAGAACCTTGAACGAGGCCTTCCCTTCCACTCCAAATAGCACCTCCGCTGGCTCCTAAGTGCTTTCCCCGTCTGAGGGAAACCTTTCATTGGCTGGTGAGAAGATAATGGTGGTCCCCCTAAGTGGTTCCATTCCTTAGCACAGTGGCCTCTTTATCAAAGGATTTATTCATCTAGAGGGATTTTTTTTTTCAATTTAAAAATTGGACAAATAGCACAGGAGGTAGGATGTTTGCCTTGCACACAACCATCCTGGATTCAATTCCTCCGTCCCTCTCGGAGAGCCCTGCAAGCTACCGAGAGTATCCTGCCCACACTGCAGAACCTGGCAAGTTTCAGTGGTGTATTTGATATGCCAAAAACAGTAACAACAAATCTCACAATGGAGATGTTACTGGTGCCCGCTCAAGCAAATCGATGAACAACGGAAGGACAGTGCTACAGTGCTACTTTTAAGTTAAATTTTTTTTATTTTATAAAGTATTTCACAGTATTTGATTACATTTAATATTCAAACACCAATCCCATCACCATTATACCTTCCCACCACCACATTTCCGGATGTTTCCATCCCGAACCCCAAACCCTGCCCCAAAGCAGAACCAAAATAAAATATTTTGTATTGTTTGTTATGAAAGACTTGCGGAAACTTGAAGTGCGCTTTCCAAGGAGAATTGTAATTGGCTAGTAAAAGCTTTCCTCGGCCTTTGGGGGAAAACCTTCCCGGGAATGCCTGTCTCTGGGAGAGTGAAATGAGGCAGAGTCCGTGATCCTGAACACCGTCTATAGTTCAAAGCAGGTCCTGCCTCTCCTTGGCCCTGTTTGGGGACTGTAATCGGGTCATTTCTGGCAGTTGTTTAGAGGCAGATGCTTTTTAAAGAAATAGCGAAGGGGTTGGGAGGGGGTTGGGAATCCACCCAGATGTCCACCCGCCTTTGCCTTCATTTCCTCTCTGAATTTTCCTTTGCTGCCCACACGGCTTTGTAGCTCTGTGGTATCAAGTTCCCCTGTCCACTGAGCTATTGCGAAAGAGAGAGAAAATCCCCTTTCTTTTTTCACTTTTCGAATCTTCTCGTCCTTTGTCAAGCCATTACCATTTTTCATACGCCTAATGTTTCTATCATGAAAAGCAGGCTTGATTCTTAGTGCTTCATAAAATAAATGTGGGCACTCCCTGGGCACTGCTACCAGGGCAGCACAGTCCAGGACTTTAAAATGTCAGACCCTAGCTGGAGGCAGGGTGCTTGCCTTGCATGCTGTGGACCCAGGTTCGGTCCCAGGCATCCCATATGGCTCCCCCAACCCCACCAGAAATGATCCCTGAATGCAGACCCAGGAGTAAGCCTTGAGCCCGCAGGATGTGGTCCAAAAATAAAAAGAGCCTGTGTTTCAGTGTGAGTGCAAACAACAATGAAAAGTGCAATGAGCCAAGAATGCCAAGGATGGTCTAATGATGAGGAGGAGGAGGATAGCTAACCATGAGCTCTTCCTGGATGCCAAGCATTCTGTGAGGGACTCCATGAAGAGCCTAGTTTTAATAAGAGAAAGGAACTGGCATTGGAAAGTGCCCCATGCTTGAGCTATTACTAATCATCATTTAACTTCCTTCTTGGACTTAAAACTGCAAATGACATAATTTCAGACAAGGATGTTTTTGCTTAAGAGTTTCCTGTGAGCTTATAATACTTAAATGATGCCATGCACCTGAGCAACATTTGTCCAAAACTGAAAAAAAGGGTGCTTCTTCACATCACTGTATCACTGTCATCCCATTGTTCGTGGATTTACTCGAGCGGGCACCAGTAATGTCTCTATTCCTCCCAGCCCTGAGATTTTTTTTTTTTTTTTTTTTTTTGCTTTTTGGGTCACACCCAGCGATGCTCAGGGGTTACTCCTGGCTTTGCACTCAGGAATTACTCCTGGCAGTGCTTGGGGGACCATATGGGATGCCGGGGATCGAACCCGGGTCGGCCGCGTGCAAGGCAAACGCCCTACCCGCTGTGCTATCGCTCCGGCCCCTCAGCCCTGAGATTTTAGCAGCCTCTCCTTACTCGTCTTTCCCAACAGTTGGAGGCTCTGTCAGGGTCAGGGGAATGAGACCTATTGTTACTGTTCTTGGCATATCGAATACGCCACAGGTAGCTTGCCAGGCTCTGGTGTGCGGACAGGATACTCTCAGTAGCTTGCCGGGCTCTCTGAGAGGGACGGAGGAATCAAACCCAGGTCGGCCACATGCAAGGCAAACGCCCTACCCGCTGTCCTATCACTCCAGTCCTTTACATATTGATCGAAAAACTCTTATTAAATCCCTGCTATGTACAAGGTACTGGGTAGGCATTGAGGATGCGGTAGGAAGCTAAACCAGTTCTGGATTCCTGTTCAGGGCCTAGTGAGAGACAAGCCCGGCTTTTCAGGTGAGAGGCCAGTTACAGACGGAGCTCAGTGCCCTGAACTTGAAAGGAAGCGTATCTAGGCCAAAAGAGAAAGGAAGCGGAGACCGGGAAGAGCAGTGTGGGTCTAAGAAAGACATTATTTTATTTTTGACTGCTGGAATCTTTATTCTGTTCCAAAGCAAAATGCCAGCCTGACTGCACCGTGGACCTGAGGGTCACAGGACCTGGGGAAGCTGCCCCCAAAATCCCATCTGTCCCAGGGCCGGCCCTGGCTCTGGGCAGAGAGGGATTCTGGCTCTGTGTCTTTTGTGTTTTGGCTTCTGGGTTCACACCTGGTGATGCTCAGGGTTACTCGTGGCTCTACCCTCAGGAATTACTCCCGGAAGTACTCATATGGGGTGCTGGAGCTAGAACCCCGGTTGGCTACGTGCAAGGCAAACGCCCTCCCCCCTATACTATTGCTCCAGCTCCACTGCTCTCTGCTTTGAGCTCGGCCCAGGCCAGCCGTGGGGAGCCAACCGAGCCTGCCTGAACAACCACGGGAGGCGTTGCTGGGAGCCTGCGAGTGACTCCTCTGGGTTTTCACCTCCCGAGAGGGGGTTTTCAGAGGAGGATGCTTCTTCCCTTTTCTGTGAGGGGAAATTCAGTCACGACATGCCAGAGGAGCCGGATTTTCAAGTGAGACTTCACCACAGCAAATGCAGGGAGGGGAAAATGAAGTACTTGGGGTCCTGGAAGCCAGGGGAGGGAATGTTTGAAGAAGGAGGGAGAGGCTGGCACTGCCCTGGGCTCTGACAGGTCCGAAAACATGAGGAACAACAAAGAGCGGGGGGGTTAAAGCTCTCACAGAGGTCCCTCGGCACTGTTTAGCAGAGAGGGCAGAGAAGGGAAACCGGAAGAGAGCGAAGACCGAGCAAGGAGTGAAGAATCAGAAGCAGGAAGTGCAAATGGCTCCGTCTGAAGTTGGACTGTGGGAAGGAGAGAGCGAAGCTTGAGGGAGATTTTTGTTGTTTGGTTTGCAGTCCACACGGAAGAGAACCGAGCATGTGTTAATGTGAGGGGAAACCGTTTGGAGTGACAGGAAACAGGGGGCATAGGATGAGAGAGGGGTGGGGAGAGGCGAAGAGCAGCTGGTTCCTGAGAGACAGGAGGGTGACCATCTTGACCAGACAAGGCAGGGGCGGACACCCAGCAGAAGAACCCCCTTTCCCTGGGGGCAGGAAGAGTGTGGGTAGAAGTAAGAAGTGAGAAGTGGGGGAATATCTTTTTGGGGGGTAGTTTCTCAGAGAGCTAAAAGGTGGAGTTGTCGCTGAGAGGATGAAGGAAGGCAGAGCGCGCCAACACCTGGAAAAGTGCAGGAAAGCATGGCATAGTCTTGTGGCGGGCGCAGGCTAGAGACAGACAAACGGCTGCTCTCTGCAGAAGCAGGAGGCTTCCAGCCAGCTTGGGAATTTGTCACAGAGGAGAAAACGGGAACATAAAGGAGAAAGATGGCGGGGAGTGGGCTGTAGAACTTCAACAGGGGGGCTGGAGCAATAGCACAGCGGGGAGGGCGTTTGCCTTGCACGAGGCCGACCCAGGTTCGATTCCCAGCATCCCATATGGTCCCCTGAGCACCACCAGGGGTAATTCCTGAGTGCAGAGCCAGGAGTAACCCCTGTGCATCACCAGGTGTGACCCAAAAAGCAAAAAAAAAAAAAAAAAAAAAAAGAACTTAAACAGGGTACAGCTTCAGACATGGTGACCTCATCCGCTGCTGGTGGGACGATGTGACACTTTTTGCATTTCACATAGTTTTAGAGTAAAGAAATAGTTTACATCAAGGGACAATGAAGACACACAGGGGCTGCGGGGGAGGTCAGGTCCCCTCCCCTCTGTATGGACATTACAGCAGGCAAGAGTGTCAGTGGAGCTACAAGAGTGTTATGGAGTTTGTTTCTTCCATATAGGAAATACTATAAATTTCATCACAAAGTTACTTTTTTTTTTTTTGCTTTTTAGGTCACACCCAGCAATGATCAGGGGTTGGTTACTCCTGGCTCATGCACTCAGGAATTACTCCTGGCAGTGCTTTGGGGACCATATGGGATGCTGGGAATCGAACCCGGGTGGGCCTCGTGCAAGGCAAATGCCCTACCTGCTGTGCGATCGCTCCAGCCCAAGAGTGTCATGCAGATCTCATGCTCTGTCCCTCTTTCCCTGGGGTTTGGGTGGGCACCCAGCTCTCCAAGCAGAAGTTATGCATGTTCAGATGCTCAGGGTGCGACTTCCAGTCTGGATTTTCCCTGTAAAAAGGGGAAGGAACCCTCTCCTGTGAAATCAACAAAATTTGGGTCAAGTATGACTCTCCACCCAAGGCCGAGAGAATGGTCCTTCCCTCTGTGAGCTCCCACGTTGCCTGGCGTTCGCCCCAGTCCACACAAGGTAAGGGAGAGAAGGAAAAGGATGACTGACAGACAGGGAGGCAGCAGAGGGCCGGAGGCTGGAGACTCCTTTGGAGGCGGGACAGGAGTGAGAACAAGCAGGTCCAGGCAGTGCCTGCAGGCGCTAGAGGACAACCTGGTGAGGAAGGAGCTGAAGGGCGCTGGTGATGGTGGCTCGGTTCTGTTTGCAGGGAGAGAGACCACCGTGGTCCTGGAAGGGCTTGGAGAGAAGTGGGAGTCCAAAAGCAGGTGCCAACCTCCTTAGCCATGAGAGGGAGGGGTGAGATGCCAACATGGTGGAGGGCATAGGTCAGATGGCGCCCGCTGAGACCAGTCTTAGAGGAAGTGGTTTTTCTTCAAAAAGTGAAGGAAGTGACAGGGATTCTCATACCTGAGCAGGAAGTGTTGTTCCTGGATCTGAGCTCCTTGGGCACATGCCACGCAATGCCATCAAAGACACTGGAACTTCTCACAAACAACCTCTGGGTCATCTGAGTGGGCTGGGGCAGGGAGGTGGCAGTGGACACCTGGTTGGATTCAGACAACTAATTTAAAGCTCAAAACTATCAGAGCCGAGGGGCTGGAGCAATAGCACAGCGGGTAGGGCATTTGCCTTGCAAGCGCCAGACCCGGGTTCAATTCCCAGCATCCCATATGGTCCCCTGAGCACCGCCAGGGGTAATTCCTGAGTGCAGAGCCAGAAGTAACCCCTGTGCATCGCCGGGTGTGATCCAAAAAAAAAAAAAGAAAGAAAAACTATCAGAGCTGAAGGATGGGAAGGAGGAGCCGCAGGACACCCGGGGCAGACAGGAAGGCAGGCTGGAGGGCGGAGGGGTGACGGGGCAGAGGGAGAGCTGCAGTGAACCCGGTGGGCGGGGGGAGGTGGAAGCCATCTGGTAAGCTTTGTCTTTGACAGAGCATCCCTGAAGATCATGCAGGGCTCAGGTGTGCCTCCCTGAAAATCAAAATGTGCTTGGATGTGCGGGAGGATACGCAGGCTTGTTGCTCGGTGGGGTCGCTCCCAGTGGTGCTGGGGACTGAACCCAGGGCCTCCCCAAATAGAAAACCCTGACGTCATCTTCCGGACCACTAAGTTTTGGTGGTTTTTTGTTTGTTTTGTGGCGGGGATGGGGACAGATGAGATAGGCCACCGCCTGCATACCCAGGGACTATTTCTGACTATGTGCTCAGGAGTGACCCCTGGGGTTGCGCTGGGGACAGTGCACAGGACTGAACTGGGCGGGGTCAGTGAGCTCCAACACCCGTGAGTGAAATCCCCCTGTACTAGTCTCAGGCCTCGAAGTTTTTTCTTAAATGACTAATTTTGTCAATGTTCTCTTTTAAAAAAATATGCCCTCAGAATGGTTTTGTGTGAAAGAGATTATTCAAGAGTTTGCTCTTTTTTTTTTTCTTTTTGGGTCACACCCAGCGATGCACAGGGGTTACTCCTGGCTCATGCACTCAGTGCTCAGGGGACCATATGGGATGCTGGGAATCGAACCCGGGTTGGCCGTGTGCAAGGCAAACGCCCTACCTGCTATGCTATCGCTCCAGTCCCCCGAGAGTTTGCTTTGACCTTAGGATTTAATATCTAAGTTACTGATTTTTTTGGGGGGAAGGGGCTTTTTGGATCACACCTGGTGATGCACAGGAGTTACTCCTGGCTCATGCACTTAGGAATTACTCCCGGTGGTACTCAGGGGACCATACGGGATGCTGGGAATCAAACCCGGGTCGGCTGCATGCAAGGCAAACGCCCTACCTGCTGTGCTATTGCTCCAGCCCCTGCAGTAGTGATTTTAACATATGTGTTTCTGACCTGTTTATAATAATCAGAACAATCAGAATGGTAACATGACTTTTGGCACTGTTTTTTTTTTTTTGGTCTATCCTTTTTTACAAGCTGATCCAACTAAGTGTCTTCAATGGTTTAGACAGTGTTTATAAATACACAACCCTTTCTATCCTCAGTGTCTCGGCTGTCTGACTTGTCAAACTTCCCTGAGTCTTTAAACCACTCCCATATTACTAAAAAGGGAAAAACCTGTTTTTATTTGTTTGGCGACTACACCCAATGATGCTCTGGGTTATTCCTGGTGGGGCTATGTGGATCATATGGGACTGAGCCTAGCTTGGCTGCCTGCAAGGCAAGTGCCTTACTCGCTGTGCTATCTCTCTGGCCTTGGAAAAAAAAAAAGTGGGGTGGGGGGAATCTTAGAAATTAGCTACTGAGGGCCTTTCCCCTGCAGCCTCTGAGCCGGCTGGAGTTCCCGGGCCGAGCTCCAGACACGTGCGAGGGGCCAGCTGTGGACTTCAGCCAGATGTGGTCCCAGGATGACTTGAAAGAAGGGCATCCTTGTCCCTCCTGAAGCAGTAATTAGTGATGGCCTTCATCAGAGAGAACCGCACCTACAGTGGGGCTTCAGCCACCTGACAGCTGTGTGATTGACTGTAATATATGTCGTCATTTTGTCATGTAAGTCCTAGAAGCTGCAGCTCAGGTTGCTATAGTGAAATCAAGATTTTTTTTTTGGTCTCTGCCCATAGTCCCTGCCTGAGCTATTTAAGTCATCCTTAAGGGTACAGAATACCTCTAGTTCTGTGTTTGGTTCCTTGATGCTCAACAACTAAATCCCTTAGAATTTTCCCAGGTGAAAACTGTCTTGTACTAATGAGAACCGGTCACCAGAAAGACTAAGCAATTTGGGAATTGAACCCGAGCTCCTTATTCTCCAGAGTGATTGGGCTGGATAATGAAAGTCTCAGTGGATGGGATTGGTGAGCAGAGAGGGGCATATCTCCGGTGTGGAAGCTTGCTACCCCTTCCCACGTACTTTGTTAGAGACATTGATAATGTCTCGATGTTTTCTGTATCTTTACCATAATTATTTCAAATAAACTGTTCAAATAGCAAGTAAAAAAAAAAAATTAGCTACTGAGGGGCCAGAGTGATAGTACAGTGGCACTGAACTTGCCTTGCATGCAGCCAACCCAGGTTCAATCTCTAGCCCAGACCCCACCTCCCCTTCCCAAACCCTCAGGAGTGACTCATGAACTCAGAGCTAGGAGTAACTCCTGAGCACCACCGGATGTGATCCCCAAAATAAAACAAGGAAATAAAACCAATAGTCACAGATTTCTTAGCACAAAATATGCAAGTCCTTATTGTAAGTCTTTGAGAGAGGGACTCCAGGAGTTTATTTGGGCCAGGCGTGACTGTCTGTATGGCGAGCAAGAACCTCCTGGCTTTAAGGGCACCTGTGCAGCAGCAACATTTGAGCATCCCTGGAGACCAGCCTGGTGAGAGCAGCAGGGACATGGGCCATTCTGGCCCGTGCTGGTAGCTGGTAGACAGAGGTACCTGGGCCTTTCTGGAGCGTAAGGGGTGTGGAGCAGGCGAAGAGAAAGGCCTGGATTGAGGGTAAAATTCTGGTGTCAAGTCTCAATTCTGCCATCTGCATGTTGTGTGACATATTCTCCTGGATAAAGGAGAGGCAAGAAGGCTGAGGTTTCTCAACCTTTAATCTCAGGTGGTGATGACCAACTTTAACGACAGATAGGTAAGGTTCATAAAATGTCATTTATGACTCTTACAAGTGGCCAGATTTTTATTTATTTATTTAGTTAGTTAGTTAGTTTGGGGGCCACACTCAGCAGTGCTCAGGACTTACTGCTGGCTCTGCACTCGGGAATTGCTTCTGGCAGGTTGGGGAGGGGAATTATCCGGGTGCCAGGAATGAAGCAGGTAAGCCCCCTCCCCTCCCCGTTATACTATTTCTGCATTCCAAGCGGCTGAATTCTGAAAGCGTTGTTTTCATTTCCCTTATCAGTGTATCTCACTGTCTGATGCATGCATACTAGATTCAGTGACCATGTAGAAATCCAGTCTCAGATTTTATTTTATTATTTTTTTTTTAGCAACTTACTTGGAGAAACACAGACGAATGCAGCCCTGGAGGAGCAGGTTCTAATCTTAGCTCTAAGAAATCTTCCCACCACTCAGATGGTGAGGGGATGTCAAGGAGGGTCACAAGACTGAGGGGGAAAAAAAATTCAGATTGCTCATCTTGCAAAATCTTGCTGCCTTTTTCCCGATGGATGATCTTTCAGTTCTTTGCAGGCCCAAAGACAGTGGCTACAAATCGGGTGAGCGAAGACAGGTAAAAGGGGGTGGGATGAGCAGCAAACGCGGACTCGCAGGGACGGACAACAGCGCGGGAGAAGAAACGGAGCTGGACGGCTTTGGAGGCCCCTGACTTTGGGGAAATAGGGCTGAGTGAGTGGCCTTTTCACCAGTTGCGCAATTTGGCATCTGCGACCGGGGAAGCCCCACGTGAGCGCAGCTGGCATCTCGGTTCTCTTTTCCCTGCCCCGCGGCAGGCACCCACCCAGCAGAACCCACGGGCGCCGAGCTGGCCCGCGGGCGAGGGAGACCGCGCGGGCGCGGGGCACCGGGTCGTCTGAGCTGGCATCACGCGTGCGACCCGGTGTGGGCGTGTGGGCACCCCGGGAGCAGCGGGCGCTCTGCAGCGCGCATTTTGCGTCTGGACTCTCTTGCGGGTGTCTCCCCAGCAGGCCCCGTCAGTCCAGGAGCAGGGAGAAAGCGCGGTTTGGAGGCGCTGCGGCGGACACCCCAGGTAGGTCCAGGCGGGAGGCGCTGGGCATCCCGGCTCTGCGCTCGGCTGCACCCGGACCCCAGCTGGGCAGCAGGACGCGGGCGGGGAAAGCCCCCACCCCTAGCCCCTCATCCCCCAGCCTCTCCCGCCCTAGAGCATCCATTCCCGCGACCCCCGCGTGCTGCAAAGGCTGAATGTTGGAGGGGCGGCTGCACTCCCCGTTCCCGCGGGCAAGGTGGGATTTCTGGGTCTCAGGAGGCTTGGAAGAGGGGCAGGATTTGGGACCTGGAGCCCAGCACTGTCGAACCCGCAGCCCGAGGCATGGTTGTTCGGTCAGACTATCAGGTTAGAAAAGAACGTCGAGCACTGAAGCAGAACCAGATTCTTAGTTAAGACTCTGGAGTTCCCCCTAATTGTACTTGAATTTCTACCATGAGAACTCTTGTTCAGATCGTGTTTAATCCTGCGGAGCATAAAGCTAGTTCCTGGGGTGTCCGCAGAGCAGCTGCAGGGGTTCAGATGCTTCTAAGTTTGTGAGGGGTCTTGTCTGTATATCATGTCTCTCCCAGATCTTTGCAAAACAAACCGGTGAACAGGACGCTCTGACTTGAAAATAGAGACCGTGAGAAGGAAGTGGCCAGTGATTATTTGCAAAGGAAGCATTCATTGGTATTTTAGGTTCTTCCTGTTCTGAAAGGGAGAGGGGGTATTTATCATTTATTCATTTTCTGAAAGTTACCCCAAGCTGACAGCTTTATCCATTTATTTCCCCTTTTACTTAAGAACAGGATTTGGTTGTTAAGTATCTTTTTTTGGCTTTTTTGACTGAGCTTGACTCACAGCCACTGGTCATATAGCAGAATCATCCGGAGAAGGGCAGTTTGGTTCTTTGTGGGACTGTCACAGAATAATCATACACCCTCGATGCTCTGGTCTGCCTCATGTCCAGGTTTTATGTGCCTGGGTTTATTGAGACCTGGTAGAGTCGGTGATTCCTCCACCACACTGTATCGAGTTAGCAATTTTATCCTAAATATGTTGGGGGTGACCTTATTCCTTCCCAACAGTAAGTAAGCTTGCTTGTCAAAATTATTTCACCATTTAAAGTTTCACTTCCTTTTTTCTTCAAGCTGAAAAGCTACTGCAGAGTTGTTGACTGTGGTCTTTTTTCTTTTCTAGTATTACAGTAAAAAAAAAAAATACTCTTTGGCCCTTCTTACAGCCTACTGATTTTTGTTTGTTTGAGGGCCTTTCTCTGTGGTGCTCAGGGCTTCCTCCTGGCTCTGCACTCAGGAATCCCTCCTGGTGGGCTCAGGAGACCATATGCAGTGCCAGGATTTGAATTGAAGTCAACTGCGGGCAAGGCAAATGCCCTACCAACCTGTTCTTGCCAAGTTCCTTTTTCCATATTATTGAAGACCATATACTTAGAAGAGTTTCTCTCAATGAGAATCTATGAATAAAAAGTCAGTTTTAAGTCTTTCAATGTCTGGGTAGACGGGTACGTTTTCTCTGCCCTAGAAGGTTATTTTCAGGCAAGAGGTTTTGCTTTCTTTATTGCATGGACTCCAATATGCATTTGTAATCGGGGGCTTATGCTTTTCTTCAGTTCTGAAAAATTCTTATTCTCTCAGTATATGAGACAGATTGGGCTGTCTCTTCTCTCTTTCTTTCCCTTCCCCTTCTTCCCCCTCTATTCCCATCCTCTCTCTTCTCTCCCTACACTCCGCCTTTGTGCTCAGGGATCACTTTTGGCGTGCTCAAGGGAGCATCCGTGGTGCCAGGGATTGAACCTGGTTGGCCAAAGGCAAAGGAAACTCCTTACCCACTGTCTCACTGCAGCCCCCCTCGATTCCTTACAGATTTCAGGTGAGCCAGCTTTCAGCTGGGTGAGATTTTTGGGCCAGAGGGTGGAGATGTTTCAGGTTCCTACTTACGTCAGGCTCACTCTCTCCCTGCCCATGGCCTCATGGAGAGAGTGCTTCAGTTCTCTATTGGCCATTGGGCATGAGAGGTTCCCCAATTCCCCTCACCCATTCACCACAGTCCTAATAACCCTGACATTCATTTCTGGTTACGGTTTCACTCTGAGCCACAGGGTTTAAACTCCGCTGGATCAGAAGCTCACAGCACTTTGTCTCTAATGCCTGTCCTTTCCCAGGCCCGGCACTAGAAGTCCTCCCTGTTCTGGCAACATTCTGGATTCTCGAAGCAGATGATACTTTCCCTGCTGTGTCCAGACCCACGTCTCTCATTAGCGAGGCATCAACCCAGTCACTTAGTCACTGTCCTTAGTCGCTGTTCTTTCCTTTCTTGGTGTCTTCCTTACATTGAGTTATCTGCCCCATGCTCTAAAGTACTGGAGAAACCGGAAGGGAGATGACATGTCAAGTGATAATGATGAAAATGGTATGCTTAACTAAGATGGCTTCTGGAATACTAGTGCTCACAGCAGCTGCAGAAGAGAAAATTGTCTTTAGGAAAAGATCAGGGATGTAGCAATAGTACAGCAGATTTGCCTTGCATGTGGCTGACCTGGGTTTGATCCCTGGCATCCCATATGGTCTATCAAGCAGAGAAATTCAGGGGTAACTTACCCCTGAGAACTCCCTTGTATGGCCAAATATATATATATAAATCAATAAATAAATAAAGTGAGAAAGAAAGAAATAAAAGAAGGGAGAAAGAAGGAAGGAAGGAAGGAAAGAAGGAAGGAAGGAAAGAAGGAAGGAAGGAAGGAAGGAAGGAAGGAAGGAAGGAAGGAAGGAAGGAAAGAAGGAAGGAAGGAAGGAAGGAAGGAAGGAAGGAAGGAAGGAAGGAAGGAAGGAAGGAAGGAAGGAAGGGAGGGAGGGAGGGAGGGAGGGAGGGAGGGAGGGAGGGAGGGAGGGAGGAAGGAAAAAATCACATCAACTCAGAATTAAAATTTCTTTCTACAAACAATTTTGTTTTTGTTTTTTTTGGGCAATGCCCAGGACTTACTCCAGGGATCAAATATATTTCACAGCTTGTAACTTCAAAGGACTCCAGCGATGCTGAGGAATTTAAATGGTTTTAGTATTAAATTCTTAATTTAAAAATTAAAAATTCTTAATTTTGGGTTACAAATTAACCATAAATAACTTTTATTTATTTATTTATTTATTTATTTATTTATGAAAGCCATGGGGGTTAAAGCCTTTTCCTGGGATGTGGCTACCACAATTTGATCCCCAGAACTGCATATAGCTCTCTGAACACTGTCAGGAGTACAGAGTCAGGAGTAAGCTCTGAGCATAGCCAGGTGTAACCCAAACCATGCCCCTCCACCCAAAAAATCCCCACAAAATTGGAAGTTATGGCTTTATTAATAAATCAATAGATTCCCAGTTGTGATAGATAATTCTTTTTGTTGTGGTAGGGGTGTTGGGGTCACATACTTGGCAATGTTAGGTGGTGCAAAAGATTGAACTTGGAGCTACACTCATCCAAAGCAGGAGTTGTGCCACTTAAAGTTCTTTAAGAGGTGCTTGGTCACTCCCATTGGTGCTCAGGGTTTACTCCTGCCTCTGTGCTGGGAGTCGCTGCTGGAGGGACTTGGAGGACCATATATGGTACTGGGGATCAAATCCGGGTCACTTGCAAGGCAAGTACTCGCCCCACTGCACTGTCTCTCCAGCCCTGATATTCTTTTTCTGTCCCTTTCCTTACATTCCTTCTGCTTCACTGGTGTTTCCTGCAGCCATGGTATCTGTGCATGAGTGTACCTGCGCGTGTACCTGCTCATCTGCGTGTTCTGCCTCTGTGAAACGCTTTCTCGAGAACTCAATGACCATAGGCGGTCAAACACAATCACTCATTTGAGCCTTTGCCCTCTGTAGGTTGAACTACTGGACAATGCCACGTGCTTGGTGGACACTGTGGACATTGGGGGCCATCCTCATCCTCTCCCAAGGAGGGGTCCCCGATCAGACTACCCTATCTTGTGACCCCAGTGGCATCTGTGATGGCCGCTCTAGAGACTTCCACAGCATTCCCTCTGGGCTCACAGCGGCAGTGAGAAGCCTTGACCTGTCCAATAATAAGATCGCCTCCGTGAGCAAGACTGACCTGCAGGGGTGTGTGAACCTCCAGACTCTGAAGTTGAGGGTCAATGAAATAACCAGCATAGAGGAAGATTCCTTCCATCCTCTGGGGCTTCTTGAACATTTAGATTTATCCTATAACCAACTATCAAATTTATCATCCTCCTGGTTCCGGCCCCTGTCTTCCTTGAAATACCTGGATTTACGGGAAAATCCTTATCAGACACTTGGGGCAATGCCTCTTTTTTCTGCTCTCACCCACTTGCGAGTCCTGAGAATCGGGCAGAGCTCTACCTTCACGAAGATTCAGAAGACGGACTTGGCTGGGCTGATGTTCCTTGAGCAACTGGAGATCGAGGCTTTCAGACTGCAGACATATGAGCCCACGAGCCTGGCATCCGTGCAGCGTATCCGCCACCTGACCCTTCACCTGAAGCAGCACTTTTGGCTGCTGGAGATATTCATGGATCTTGTCCATTCTGTGGAATCCTTGGAGCTGAGAGGGACTGACCTGAAAGAGTTCCACTTCCCAGACCTGCCTGTCTCCAAAGGCAGTTCCCCGATGAGAAAGCTCACCTTTAGAGGCGTGGAGACAACCGATGCAAGTTTCACTGGGCTGCTGAGTCTGTTTAATCACGCCACAGGCGTGCAGGAAGTGGAGTTTGACGACTGCACCCTTGACGGACAGGGAGCCTTTTACCCCTCTGAGAGGCAGGTGAAAGCCACCAGGAGCCTGGAGACGTTAACCATCAGGACCCTACAGATCCCCAAGTTCTTCTTATTTTATGACCTGCAGAGTATCTATTCCCTCATAGGTGGCATGAAAAGCATCACGATAGAAAACAGCAAGGTGTTCCTGGTCCCCTGCTCCCTTTCCCAGCACCTCAAGTCCTTGGAGTACTTGGATCTCAGCGACAATTTAATGGTGGAGGAATACTTGAGCAACTCCGCCTGTGAGGGCGCCTGGCCCTGCCTCCAGACCTTGATTTTAAGGGCGAATCATTTGACGTCGCTGGAAAAGACTGCCACCATCCTGCTGACACTGAAAAATCTCACCAAGCTCGATATCAGCAAGAACAGTTTTCTTTCCATGCCCACAACGTGTCGCTGGCCTGAAAAGATGAACCACCTGAATTTATCCAGCACCCGGATGAACAGTCTGAGCTCCTGCCTCCCCGCCACCTTGGAAGTGTTGGACGTTAGCAATAACAACCTCCAATCCTTTTCTTTGAGGCTGCCACAGCTCAGAGAGCTCTATCTCTCCAGAAACAAGTTGAAGACACTCCCCAGTGCCTCCTGCCTACCCGCCTTGCGAGTCCTGAGCATCCGCAGGAATATGATCAATACTTTCTCCAAGGAGGAACTCGACGCTTTTCAAGAGCTGAAAGCGTTGGACGTGGGGAACAACAATTTTATTTGCTCCTGTGAGTTCCTTTCTTTCACGCGGGAGCAGCCAGGGCTGGCCCAGCTCCTCAGAGACTGGCCTGACCACTATCTGTGTGACTCGCCCGCCTATGTGCGGGGCCAACGGGTTCAGGACACGCAACTTTCGGTCTCTGAGTGTCACCTGGCAGCTCTGGTCTCCGTCACGTGCTGTGTCCTTCTCCTCTTGATCCTGCTCATTGTGGTTCTGTGTCATCGTTTCCACGGACTGTGGTACCTGAAAATGACCTGGGCCTGGCTGAAGGCCAAGAGGAAGCCCCGGAGGGCGGTCCCGAGGGACATCTGCTATGATGCCTTTGTGTCCTATAGTGAACACGACTCCTACTGGGTGGAGACCCTCATGGTCCAGGAGCTGGAGCACTTCGATCCGCCCTTGAAGCTGTGTCTGCACAAGCGGGACTTCATTCCCGGCAAATGGATCATCGACAACATCATTGACTGCATCGAGAAGAGCCACAAAACCATCTTCGTACTCTCGGAAAGCTTTGTGAAGAGCGAGTGGTGCAAGTACGAGCTGGACTTCTCCCATTTCCGGCTCTTCGACGAGAACAACGATGCTGCTATTCTCGTCCTCCTGGAGCCCATAGAGAAGAGGGCCATCCCCCAGCGTTTCTGTAAACTGCGCAAGGTCATGAATACCAAGACCTACCTGGAGTGGCCCCCTGATGAAGCACAGCAACAGGGCTTCTGGTTAAGTCTGAGAGCTGCAATCAAGTCCTAGCTTCCTCCCCAATAGGCCAGTGTCAGCCTGACGCGGGTCCTCCTGGGACCTACTTCCACCGAAGCCCATCTGACACAACAATCAGTTGCACGGACATAGCAAGTGAGTAGGACTCACTTGCTGAAACCACTAACCTTTCCAGTTGTATGGAGAGTTCTGTTCTATAAAAACTGCTAGAAGACTGGGAAGACATCATTTGAGGTGGGGTGGGTCCTCTATCCTGTCAGATCATCATCAAAATTTACTTCCATTATTACTGAAGTATTTATAGCAACTGAGCTTCTCTGTAGCAATTAGAAATGAGCAGAAACCAACAGAAGATTTCAAACCAAGCTGGTGGTTGGCTCTCTGCAAATGACCGCGGGCATTGTCGGTGCCAGTGAGAAGCCATTGTCAGTGCCCTTTCTCTACCACTGCTTTCTAGAGCAGCAGGAAAAATGTTCTGGTCACTCTGCCAAATGTGTTGCTAGGAAAACAGTGCTCCGTGCCCCATTAAACATTCCAGCATACACGAGGGTTTGTTTTCATGCCTACCAGGGATGAATTTCTGGGATTACATTGGTTGCTCGAGCTAGAGTTACTTGAGAGAAGGTCCTGAGTCCCAGAAACGCAGTGAATGATGTCTCCCTATGAAAGCAAGGAAGAGGAATACATCCACGTCTCAGCCTAGACGCAGAGGAATGACGCCTCTGACCCCCTGAGTGCCCTTCAGTCTTCCCCTGCTGTGAAGTGTAATTTGGGGTGTTCACTTACGCTTACAGTCCATGTTTTGGTCTGTTTTCTGCAGTTCTTGACTTTTCCTTCTTTGAAAAGTCTTGTCTCTAATTCTGGCACTTTCCACCTGTGGACTTGCCCTCATCTTTTGTACTTAAGGCCTCTGGAGAAACCTGTACTCTCTCTTGAATGTCACCCCTCCCCCTTTTTCCCTTCTCATCTCTCTCTGTTTCTCTAAATAAAACCATTTCACTTAAAAATAAAAGTCTTGTTTCTAATTCTAAAGCAAGACTCTCCTCCCCTTTTCCCTCTGAAACAGTACATATGTTTAACTTGATGTTTAACCAAGTACCTTTTTAGACAAATGCCTCCTACTGACTCCAATAATATTTGATGTGCAGTAAGTTTTAAAGATGGTGGCACTGCCACCACTAATGCCTACAGTCAAGATTTCATGAGTTCTTTATGGGTCTGGTGTGATTCCTGAAGCTGGGACCCATTACCTGCCTCTGGGTCTGCAACATCCTCAGCCCAGCGGGGTTGATGTGGTTACCTGGGATCTGGGGGACAGAAGGATCAGGCTTAGTGTCGCCTCAGGTCATTCACTTCACCTAACTCTCAGTGCTTTCCTGCCCTGAAAGGAGGGTGTAGACTGTCGCTATCAGTGCCCAGAAATGCCAGCAGGTCACTGAGAACATATCTTGGGTCATCATTGCCTCTGAGGGGTAAGGAGAGCAAAGAGGATCTAGATAAGGACTTTAGGTGTTTTCATGGCATGGCAGAGATGTATAGAGTCAGTGTCAGCTATTGTTATTATTATTAATATTTTCCAAGAAGTAATTAATCTCTTGATATACATTGGTTTAGAAAAAAATAAATATTTCTGTGATGGGTAACTGGTAGTGATGTAAGTGAGCGATATGTTTATAAGGGTTACACCCAGAAAACTAGGGTGCTCTGGGGGACACTTGGGAGCAGTAATGAAATATTTCCTGGGCCTGGCAGTACAAGGGACCAACAGGGCTGTGCCCTACTGTGCTCAGGGCTACAGAGTGCTCAGGGAAATATCCCACATAAATGCATCCATTAGTTGGGGTTGGCTACCTTCCCTCACTTCCCAATACTCATGGAAGCACTGGCAGTCACCCCCACAAACTAACTCCAGCATCACCATGTAAGTTCTATCACTGACCTTGCTTCAGAGACCCATAAATAAATCTCGAAAGAGATCAAAAACTGCAATTAATCTCGGACTTGCATATGACTAAACTAGACAGAGGTAAATCAAAGGGGGCAGGTCAACCTGGTGCCTGCCCAAACAGACCCCCCAGCAGCCACTTGCTTCCACAATCCAAAATCGCCGCTATACCCCCTGCATGACACCACCATCTCAGGACAGATATCACCGAAACATAATCTGCTAAAAATTCTGGTATGCAGGTTTTGTGACTGAAATCTCCAGGCTTTCTCGGGGTTGGGATGGGCTACCTTCCCGAACCTCTCTGTACTTCCAGAGGCCTTGGCAGTCATATCCTCACCTCAAAGCTGCCACCCAATTAAAAAGCTACTCCAGCCTTATCGTCCCAATAAAAATACCAAATGCCCTGAACAAACACCATGACCTCTTGGCACCTGTATTGCAGACCATAATGCACAAAAGAAAAAGGAGAGCGAGAGCAAGAAGGAAAGTGCCTCCCATAGAGGGAGGCTGGGGGTGGTGGTTAGGGGGCATGGAGGATGGTGGTAGGGAAACGGGGGACATTGGTGGTGGGAAATGTACACTGGTGGAGGGATGGATGCTGGATTATTGTATGACTGAAACCCAATTATGAACAGCTTTGCAATGGTCTATCTCATGAATATCCAATTTAAAAACTTTAAAAAAAAATAATGTGGAGTTCTGGTGAATTAATAAAATAATTAAAAAAAGAAGATATTTGATGCCAAAAATAATAATTTTAATAGTTCATAAATATTTATAATAAGACCTGATTTATACAATATTTAATTCATGCTATTATTGCCATATATAAATAATTTATTTTTCCTTTTATAATCTATGTTTGGAAAACTAAAACTAAAAATAATAAAATCTCCTGGGGAAAAAAAAAAAGTAATGTGGAGTTCATGCCCAATTCAGTCAGCTTAATCAATGGCTGAATAAATAGCAGTACTCCTACATCAAAAAATAAATAAATCCATTCATTAAGAGCATAATAGGCTATAACTCTTAGAAGCTCATTAATATGGTCCTTTTCCATATGAATTCCTGGGAGAACATTTTGGAGGAAAGAGCAGGCAGTCCATCAAACAAAATGACAATTCAGGAGAAAGAAACTGAGCAGGTGCCATGGAAATCAAATACAGGAATGGATTTTTTGCTTCACTCCTCTTTGCTACATAGAGCACACAGTTAGTTAGACTAATTTAAATATGGGCTTGATCTATGACTTGAATTTGCTTGTTTTGGGGACACACCTGGCAGTGCTCAGAGCTTACTCCTGGCTCTGTGCTCAGGGATCACTCCTGGTAGGGTGTGGGGACCACATGTGGTGTTGGGGATCGAACTTGAGTTAGCTCTGTGCAAGGCAGGTGCTGCTATTGCTCCGTCTCAATAGCATGACACCATAGATAATTGGTAGAATTATGTAACAATGTTAAAGTAATCTTGTTCTTTTTGCAAATGTTAAACAGATCCATCCACTGTAGAATTTTGGGAGATGAGATAAAAGCAAATATAATAAGAATCAGCTATTATCCCTTTACCTTAGGAATACGTTACCATTCATGTCATGTATAATTCCTCAATCATTATTAGAACATTATATATATTCTATATATAATCATAGATAGTATAGAATATACATATAGAGATAGCTTATAGTACTTTATAAAATTAAAATCAGAATTTTAAATAATTTCACTATATAAAGTAGCATTTTCTTTATACAATGAATAATAAGAAAAAAACTAAGAATATTTTTCTATTAGATTTTTTCTTGAGGTTATCTTAACAGTTTTGAACTTGAGAGTCACTCAGAATTTCATGCAGGTATCTACAGTTAGTTGGCCCAGAGTTCTAAAGGGTTATCAAATCCATACTTATGCAGTTGTCCATAAGTGACAAAAATGTCAGAGATTAACTGAAGGGCTGTTACAGAAGGAAAACTCTCTTTTCAGGAACACTTTAACTGTGATGTCTTTTATTGCTCAGTAAACTCTAATCTCAAGAGCCTTCTTTTAGTTCCTTAACCCTTGTACAGACCTAGTACATAACAAGTACTGAATTTTTGAATTGTTTGCTCAGTGGAGAAAGTGATAAGATTAAACCTTCTAATAAGTTGGATGGAACCAATCAAAGTAATGGAGCTTTGAGAAGTTTCAAAAAGGAAAATTACTGATGGGAAAAATTTGCTCCACCTCATTGGATAGAATTTGAATTGTATTAAGTTCAATTTTGGACAACTGGGGTGCTTCCATTCTGCTTCATCCAAGTGGAATGTCTTCAAGGACTGCAGAGCGTTCAGATGTCTGGTGTTATGCAGACAGTGGTGGCTGTTCTATGAATGACCAGCATTTAAAAGGAATTAACTTGCAGAGACCAACATTTCATTGTCAGCTTTACTTTCCCTGACGGTCTTCTCAAATGACAAATTTGATTCCTTCCTGCTGGACCAATTCATTCTTTCAGCAAATATTTACCGAATGCCATCTCACGCCGGGCACTGCTCCAGGTGTGGGAGATACAGCACGGAGCAAAGTTCCC